>NW_020665057.1:2092463-2149081 GCF_002925995.2 Terrapene triunguis | reverse complement strand
ATCATTTTGGGATGTATTAGCAAGACACAAATAGTAATTCTTCCACTCTACTTGGCACTGATAAAGCCTCAACTGGAGCACTGTGTACAGGTCTGGGCACCAGACTTTGGAAAAGAAGTGGACATATTGGACAAAGTCCAGAGGAGAGCAACAAAAAATGATTATAGGTCTAGAAAACATGACCTACAGGAAAAGTTGGGGAAAAAAATGGGGTTGTTAAGTCTGGAGCAGAGAACACTGAGAGGGGACATGATAACATTCTTTTAAGTACGTAAACATTTGTTATAAAGAGTAGGACAATAAATTTGTCTCCTTACCCCCTGAGGACAGGACAAGCAGTAATGGGCTTAAATTGAAGTAAGGGAGTTTGAGGTTAGACATTAGGAAAAACTTCCTAACTGTCAGGGTAGTTAAACACTGGAACAAATTACCTAGGGAGGTTGTGGAATCTCCGTCATTGGAGGTTTTTAAGAGCAGGTTAGACCAACACCTGTCAGGGTTGTTCTAGATAATACTTAGTCCTGCCTCAGTGCAGGGGACTGGACTAGATGACCACTGAGGTCCCTTCCAGTCCTACATTTTTGTGATTCTATGAATGGAGACAATGGTAGGTAAATAGTTAATATAGGGGCAGACTGTAGTATCCTCATTCATGCCAAGAAAAGGTTTGGACTGAAGACCATATTGCTGCTCTGCGGATGTCCATGATAGGGACATTACCCACATATGCTACAGCGGCTGAGTGTGCTCTTGTTGAATACCCTTGATTATGTAGTACATAACAATACATCTGGTGATCTAGTTGGAAAGTTATTATGTTGTTACAGAATGTCCTCTCATTTGTTCCATGCAGGAGATGAACAGCTGGGCTTTGTTATTTCCAGATAAAAAACTAATGCTCAGTGAACATCCAAAGCATGGAGCTTTTGGATATGTTAGTGATCATGTGGTTTTGGAAAGAAGACTGGTACATAGATAGATTGGCTGAGGTAGAAATCAAATACTACTTTGAAGAGAAACTTAGGGTGCTGCCTAACCTGCACCTGGTCCTTGTAAAAATAAAAAATAAAAAAAGTGTATGGAGGATCTCTAACTAGAGCATGTAGTTCCCCTACTCTTCTTGCTGAAGTGGTGGCTATTAGAAAGCTACCTTTGCTGAAAGGTGAAGCAACCAACAGGTGGCTAATAGTTTGAAACGGGGATCCATAAAGGCTGATAAAACTAAGTTTAAATCCCACTGTGGAGTAGGATCTCTGATAGATGTGAACAGTCTTTCTAGGCCTTTAAGGAACCTGGTGGTCATAGGGTTAGAGAATACCATCCTACCCATAACATGAGAATAAAACACTAAACTTGCAGCCAGGTGCACTTTGATAGAACTGATAACCAGACCTGATTCTTTTAAGCGTAATAATCCAAAATCTTTTGAATCATAGATTGCATAGGAAATATACTGTAGCTAGCTGCTCAGATAGAGAAATGCTTCCACTTGCTAAGGTAAGTAGCCCTTGTGGATTTGTTCCCTACTATTATTCCCTACTATTACGTCTTCCTCCCTGGCTTGGCAGCCCCAGATTGAGGGTTATTATTAAGGGTTAAAAGCGAGAGAAAGTTTGGGGGCAGGGGAGGGAGACTAAACTACATTTTTGGAAATGAAATGAAAATTTTCATAGA
Organism: Terrapene triunguis; assembly: GCF_002925995.2. Taxonomy (NCBI): domain Eukaryota; kingdom Metazoa; phylum Chordata; order Testudines; family Emydidae; genus Terrapene; species Terrapene triunguis. The sequence goes on along the minus strand of NW_020665057.1, from coordinate 2,147,407 downwards.
AAAATATTCATAACTGTATATGTGCTAAGAGCTGGTTCTGATCCCTCCAGCTAGGTAGCATTAATAAGAGCATATGATTATTCCAAATCCTACAGAACAAGGTAATCTTGGATGAGTGTAAAGGAGAATGAGTCTGGGGCTGAGGGGCCAGAAGGAGAAATCAAAAGGGGAAAAGGGAGTGGAAGGAAAGAAGCAAGAGAAAGAACCATGAAAGAAATGAAGAAAGAAGCACAGAAGCTAGGGGGGTAGGGCAGGATTTAAGGGGGGATTCAATGCCCTATTCCATAGGAACACCCTGTACAGCAGCAGGATGCAGGTGTGGTAGGAGGATCTGCTGCTACATTGATGCTCCCATCCATTTCTGGGGTGAGCATTTTGCCACAATTTCAAAATGAAAAATTTCAAAAATACCAAACATTGCTGGGTTTTTCCCAAAAGGTTTTGATTTTTTTTTTAAATGTAATTGAAAATTATTTTTCACTGCTTTTATTAGACCCCTTTTTCATTAAACAAACAAGAATATCTGTGATGCTTTGCCATTGTCACATAACATGGAGGACTCCTCTCTATGTCCCCAGTACACATATACCTAGAACTTCACCTGGCTACTTAGCAAGGGAGCTGGACTCAGGATTTGGCTCCATGTTATCACCCAGCCAACCCTCAAACAGGACTGGCAGGGATCAAATATCTGCCTGATGCTCTGCCTCACTACGGAGTCTGAGCCCCAACCAAATGTGGGGCCCACGTCTCAAGGATCCGGACAATGAGCCTACCCATTACATCTCCCTTCAGAGAGTGAAGGCGAGAACCAGCATTTGGAACGGATTGTGTTGACTTGCTTGATATATGTGACACTGTGTGACAAAAATCGCCAGTGTAATTCAGCTGAAGCATTTGCCTCATTGTCTCAATGGAGTGATAAAAAGCGATCACCTCCACAGAGTGTCTTGTCTGAATGACTGAAACATTCAAATCCCAGCAAGTGGTTTTTTAGTAATGCGGTTAAGTCTCTCTTTCTTCTAAGAAGATGTTTTACAAGAAAAGAGAGTTAAAACCAGTAAATCAAAGTAAAGTACATAATAAAGTATTTTTGGACATGAGCTGACGGAAAGCAACCTGTACTTAAATGTAATAATAATAGTGATAAGGTATATTAAGAAAAGGGGGTCAGGGAGGAGTGTTGCATCATTCCTGAAGGTTTTTCCCCCAAGGTTACTGTTACAAATGAGGTTTCTTTATTCAGCAAATTAAACACATTTTCTAGGCTATTTTTTTGGGTTGATGTTAGTCGGCCCACGCAGTAACTAGAAGCAATCACTGATTAGGTGAAATGTCACAATAATAGTTGTGTGGCCCATGCTTTGAAATGAAGTCCCTTGACTCTGTCAAGCTACAGAGGGAGTGATGGATTACACAGCTAAACTTGTAGAAAACAAAAGCTCTGGTTGGCACGGGCCTGAGTTTTCATTAGCAGTTTTTGAACAAATATTTTCAACAACAATGAAATAACATCTCTGCTAAGTTATATGCCAACTGCTACCCAACTCCTCTCACTTAAAGTTTGTACACAGCTTATCTCAGTACAAATACACAAGTAAGGCCCCTGCCTCCCACCACTTGTGCAGCCATGTAGGACAATCTCAGATTCTGTGTTCAGCCTGTGTTCCAAATACTCTCTTTCCCCCATAACCAAGTGGGTGGAGAGGGGACAGGGAAAGGCAGAGCTGGCCTGCACTAGAAGACAAAGTAGCCACATCCTGAAAAGTGGTGTCACCTCTTACCTTCCCCTATAGCACAAAGGAAAGAGGGGAGGAATCCTGGTTCTCAGAGGCGTAATTCCTTCTCAGAGGTAGTGTAGCTATTCATCACCCCATATTCAGGGCTGAATCTAAAAGCTCAACCTAACCATTAGTGAAGAGTCTTTGTTGAAAGCCTTAGTTGAATTTACTCACCGATCTTTCCCACAGTGGACAGATTATCTCAGTGTAGTTCAGGTGGCTTTAGCTTTCATATCCACTGGAACAACCAGACTTCCTGAACACTTGATCCTGAACATCAGCTTCCCCGGCCATACCCGTGGCAGTCTTTGATGGCAAAGGAACCAGTATAACAAGAAGATAAGCCTAACTGGTGCTCAACCCTGAGTTAACAAATAAAGATCTATATCTTCTTTGTAATAAATTGAACAAGTGTGAGAAGCTGGGGTTTCTGCATATTGAAAGCTAATTAATGGAGTAAAGGAAGTAACAGCTTTAAGAAGAAAAAAATCATTTTAACTCAGAACAAACTAACCAGAATTCCTTGTTAAGATGAAAGAGTGGTTACACGAACAAGAAACTGCATTATTACAGGATATATTTAGTAAATTGCAGCCTGCTGACGGGTAATCCCTTGATGGCTATTGTCAAGATTAAGGCACACTCTCAGAACTGTATTGCATCTGCCTACACTGTGTCTGTCTGGAGTTACCCTGACTTAATTAGTTGCTAATAATGCTCAAATCTATTTACTCTGGGTCAGACCAGTCCCTGAGTGAATGTGTAACCCACTAGTGAATATCTGATGATCCACAGAGGATATGAGTTGTTACAGCCCCTAGCTATGAAGCCTTGTGTAACGGTTCACTCACCACTCTGGCACTCATGCCATCTGTCATGGGAATTAGCTCTGCATGTTAGTGCGCGCTCTTCGGGTGGTGCCTCACTGCCGTCACTACTGCTCGAGGACCCACATCGCTCCAAGGACCATGGCGTCCTCTTCAGTGACACAGCCCTCCAGCCATGCCACACACTTTGCTCCTCCCTTCCAGGGGACCTGCAGTCCGCTGTTCAGCCAATTCCCTTAGTGGTTACTGCAGCAAATTGTCTGGCCACTTCCTCGTGGCCCCAGCATCCTCTTTGCCCTTGCCTAAGGGCCTCAGCCTGCAAACCCCAGCAGCCAGCCAGGAGCTGTCTCTCGCTCCCCCAGTCCCTGCTAGAAGCACTGCTCTGTCCAGGATGCTGGCAGTTCTCGCAGTCCTCCAGAGACACAGTCCTTCCTCCCAGGGCTCCCAGCAGAGAACTGCCTTCCTCTGCCCTGCAGCTCCTTTTTTATATGGGCCTGCTTGGCCCTGATTGGCTTCAACCATTCTCTGATTGGCTGCCTCCTGCACAGCCTCCCTAGGGCTCTATTAACCCCATAGAGCCCAGTGTGGGGCAGGTGCCCCATCACACTTGACTCTCTAGCTTAAGCTGTAGTAACTTGTGATTTTATGTCTGGAGGTCCCTGGTGTTTCAACCAAGAGAGCAGCCATCACAAATGTGCATGGGAAATGAAGTATCATTATCCCTCCTTCTGTACATCCTCTAGGCATACGGGTTGTATCCAGTTGCAGGTACTGAAGATAGAGACTGCTCCCTGACAGCATTCGCATAAGCACTAGCGACCCCAAATGGGGCAAGGTGGTAGGGGCCATGTCCTTGTCCCACTCTGCACCAGCCAACATAATTGGCTGAATGCGACGGAAGTAGCATGATGTGCAGTCCTAAGGGGTGTAACTGTGGGTGTAATCCATGGGAAGGTGCTGCTCTGCACCAGCCCCAGTGCAGACCAGTGACTAATAGTCACAATCTGTCCCAGTATCCCTCTCATAAAGTAACAAGGATAGCTTGTCCCTTGCCTAAATGGAGTAGAAAGGAGTAAGGGCCAGCCCCTCCCACCCCAATCAATGGAAGCATTCAGGGTTGCAGACTTCACCTCTGAGCGTTCTGGAGAGAGCAGGAATTCTATGCCCGATGCTCCCCCCTCTACCCATAAGCAAGTGGAGGGGAAATGGAGGACAGAGCCATGGCTGAAGATCTAGGCCACAACACATACATTTGAATACTAGAGATTTGTTTCTTCTTTCTTAGATGCCAGGGCCTGAGTCCAAGGACTGAAAAAGAGAACTCTGACCTCAGGTTTTTGCAGGTAAAAAAAGAAACTTCAGTTTGCTTTTTAAAATATATTTATTTGTAATTGTGACAGGGTGCGACTCACCACGCTAGCACCTCCTGCTGGTCCTCTTGTGAATCAGCTCCACAGGTCAGTTTGCCAACTCCCGGTGGTGTCTCACCTGCCGTCACTGGCATAGTACCACAGTCTGAAAGTCCAGCCACTTCCTCAGTGGCAAGTGGAGGTGGGGACCCAGGCCCACTCACTACTCTGGGTCCCGGCCCAGGGACCCTGTAGATGGCATCCACATGCTTCATGCCCTCCAACCTCTCAGTCTACTTCCCTCAGCCACTTCCCTGCAGCACCAGCACCTTCTCTGCCCTTATCTCTGGGCCTCAACATGCCAGTCTTAGCTGTCAGCCAGGAGTACACGCTCACTTCTCTGATCCTGCCCAGCACTGCTCTGTCCAAGGTGCTGGCTTTCTTCCTCCGCAAGGCAGCCAGTTTTCCATCCTCCAGCTCCAGAGAGCAACTGAAGCTGCTCTGCCCTACAGTCCTTCTTATATAGGCCTCTCCGGCCCTGATTGGCTGCTCCTGACAGCCCCTCTCTAATTGGCTGCCTCCTGTGAGGGCAGTGTGGGACAGACACCCCTCACCGTAATATGTATACATTTATCGGTCTTTAAAGCCAATGGGACCATTTTGGTGATCTAGCCTGACCTCCTGTATAACACAGGCCATAGAATTTCACCCAACTGATTTCAAGATCGGGCCCAATATCTTGCTTTGAACTAGACCATGTTTTTTAGAAAGATACCCAATCTTGCTTTAAAAACCTCCAAGGCACAGAGAATTTAGCACATCTCTTCCTATGCTGTTTAATGGCTAATTATAGTCACTTTTGAAAATGCATGTTTTATTTCTACTTTGAATTTTTCTATTTTGAATTTGTCTACACTACACAGTTTTGTCAACAAAAGGCAGCTTTCTTCGACAAAACAGTGAAGGTGTACACACTGCAGTGCTCCTCCCACCGATGTAACTCCCCTGCTATGCTGACATAATAAAACCACCTCGACGAGAGGTGCTACGACTTATGTCTGTGTAGTTAGGGCAACGCAGTGTCAATGTGTTTCTTACATTGGCTGTTGGCGGTCATTCTTGCCAACAAGAAAGCCAGCTACAGGCTCCCCAGCCAGGCTATTGCCAGGTCTCCGCTCCAAGCCGGGCTGCCACCCAAGCTCCTGGCTTGGGCTGCTGCCCGGGGTCCCAGCTCCCTGCTGGGAGCACAGCAGCCGACCGGACTCCGGGGCGTGGATCTCCCTGCCAGAGGCAAGAAGTCCCAGGTGGCTTCCCTCCCCCGGTCCCAGCTGGGAGCATGGAGGCAAGAAGCCCTGTGGAGCAGCTGAGCTCCCAGTGAGGAGCTGCATGGAGCTGAGAACCAGGGCTCTCAGTCCCCTACACTGCCCCTCTTCAGTCAGTGGAAGAGCTCCTGGTGAGAACACGCACCACCAATAGACGGAGGGTAATGTGGACATCAGCCACTGCAGTAATTAATGTAGTGGCTGTAAGTCAACCTAACATAGGTCGATTTAAGATTATAGCGTAAACATAGCCTAAATTCAACATCCAGCCATTGGATCTTGTTATGCCTTTGTCTGCTAGATTAAAAAGCTCTCTAGTATCAGATATAAATAATTGTAAAGGCACACATTCAGTTACAGCAAAATCCTGCCACCTTTCTTCAATCTTTACTCAAGCAAAACTCCCACTGACACCATTGCATTTCAAATTCAAACAAGTATTTGGAGCAAAAGTTCCCAGTATGACTCAGCAATACCATTCACCTGCAAATTATGGTTCACCTTCAGTTTTCAAAACTGTAAAGGTCATTTTTTTCTGTGTCTTGCCCTTTAAGCTATAGAAATCTGATTTCCACCTCATCATCAATTCCCCTTGCTGGGATAATAAAAGTAATTAGTTTCCATGGATATAATTTTGCACTTTTAAGATGATTAATTTCTGCTTTTTTCAAGGATTCTATGGATGATAAAGTGCTGCTCTCTCAGCTAAGCCATTGGTAGCTTTAACCTCGTTGGTTTACTTTTTCCTTAAAGTGTTACATGGCTTAAAAGCCATAGACTGCAGTTTAGCTGCCTGATAAATATATGACTGGTAACTGAAGAACATTTGTCCTATTTATAGATATTATTATTATGCTTGTTTTCTGAGGGGCTAATAGGCATACAACTAAAGTACTCTAATTAAGTGCAGTTTTAATTAAGTGCAATTCTTTGATAGAATAATAAACAAACAGAAGAGAGGCTATGCTTGTTGAGAAAGAATCAGTGCCCATATTTTTAAAAAATAATTTGAAATAAGATTTAAAAATCTGAGGAAAGATTGCTTATACCATTCTATGCATGACCTTTAGAGTTGTGCACATAGCTTTTTTGTTCCTCTGGTAATTCTGAACAAATGTTTTCGGTTGAACCAAAAACAGGTTTTTTCCTAAATTATTGGTGTATCAAAAATTATTTTAAAAGAGTAGTTGTGGGTTTTGTTTAGCTAGCGCACTTAATGTTTTTGAATATTTAAAAATAAAATTTAAGGAAGTTTCAAACTGAAAAGTCATTTTAAACTGAAAAATCAAAATGGTTCATTTTGAAAATATCAAAACACAACATTGACTTTTCTGGATTCTGGACTTTCCCCCCCCCCCCCCCCATACAGACACACAAACAATTTGGCAAAACCAACACAAATTTGTGAAACATTTTGGTCATACCAAGTCTGCAAAATGTCTTCGCCAAAAGAATTCACCAGCTCTAATTTCATTACTTTAGTGCTTGCACAGGGAAAAGATCATGTTGACATCTTTAGGAACTATGCCATGCAGGGTCTGCATGTTCCGGGTCCAAATTCACTTCCATTGTGTTTGGGTGTGCAGTGTGCACAAAGTGAGTAGAGATCTATCTGTTGTGAAAGGACATGGAGACACTGCCTTTTGAATGTCTAGCCCTAAAAGACTATACAAGATTAAGTAAACAAACTTTTTTTTGTCTTTGGAAAACCGAATCATTGATATTCAAGGTCACAAAAGCTGAATTACAATGCAGTACACTAATTTGTGATCAGCACCGCTCTTTTTAATTACAAAAACAGAACAGTAGACACCTCTTGTTCATTTCCCTTTGAACAAACAGCATAAAAATGAAGCACTGTGTATCAATCAAAGCAACATTTAGTTGAATTATATTTCACATTTGGAAAAAGCTGTGAATAGAAAGCAAATGAACAGAAGTTAATTTCCCTGGGGAGAAAAATCTCATTTGAACATGGCAATCATTTAACACAATTGTCCAGCTTCAGAGCACTGTTCTAGCACAGATACAAGCACAAAAGAGAATGTGTTAGATTGACAAATAGTTTCCCAAATAATTCCAAAAGTGATCCACTAATAGTTTGCAAATGTGGCAAATTAATTGCACCACTATTTAGAGGGTCTCTAACAGAGTGCTTGGAGTGCCAGGCAGCCAGCAGTAGGCTCACCTGATCTCCAGCCCTTTGCTTCCCTGATTGAGGTGCCTCAGTCTTTTAGGCAACGGAGTATGGGAACCCGGGGCTTCCCTCTCCACCAGGTCCCAGCCTAGGGACCCGTGTGAGTCAACCCCTGAACAGGGGGGCCCTCCAAGCAGGGAGTCTAAATCCGTTGCCCAGGGCTACTTCTTACCACTCTCTCTTCAGTTTTGGGCACGGCCCCCATAATCCAATTCACTGGGGCGGCTTGCCTCCAGTAGCGCCTCCTCTTGGAACTTGGGTGGCACTCTGCAACCGTCCCAGGCTCCTTCAGGCAGGGCAGCTGTAAGTTTGGTGAGGCTGAACCCCACAATGTCTCTGTGCTTCAGTCACCCAGTTACCAGTCTCCTCCACAGTCTCTCTTGGCTGAGGAGACAATACTTATTCCCTGGTGGCTGCCTTAGCTGGCAGGCTAGTGACCCTTCCTACAAGATAGGGAGACAGCTAGCTCCTGCCTCCAACATTCGTCCCTAACCTGAGCCAGGCTCCCTCCTTTTCTCCCCTGTCCAGGCCTGGCATTGAATGCACATAGAATGGGACAGGGTTAACTGGGTCCAAAGGCTCTCTTTAACTCTTGCCGTGCTGGCTGGCAGTTTCTCTGCTTCATCATAGGGCCTTACTATGTACTGTTCAGAAGCATTCAAATGACCATCCATTTACTCGTGAAAGTGTTCATTAACTGCAGGAGCATCTGGATTTTTAACAGAAATTATTGTCTGAAAATTCACAATAGAAATGGCTTTTTAATTATTCGCTATCATCATTACTATTCTTCTATTTAAATCATTTCAATCATCTAATCAGGGAACAAAAACAATAGCATGTGACTTAGGTGACCAGTCATCACCTATTATGAATAGCAAATAATGAATTGTTGAAGTGAACAGTTCACACACAAAAAACTAGCCTGAAATGTGTTTGCATAAGGCATTCAGGAAATATTTATAAATACTTTTTTTTAAAAAAAATCGAAAATTATCTGTGAACAATTCAGGAACAGGAAAAAAGAATAATGCAATCAGCTCTAGTAACAAACAACTCCAACAGGTGCCACTGACATGAAAAGGTTTTCAAAGAATTCATGTTACTAATCTACTGAAAGGTGTGCCTCTTTTGTTTTTTGTTTTTTTTTTCCAAAAGTCAATGAGAACTGTTGGATGTTCTGTGCTATTGAATATCAGGCCAGTTATTTAGGAACCTAACTTTGGGGACTCATTTTTTAATATCTTGGCCTAAGTAAATTTCAGAAGTGATGTCTGTGGTATTTTATCATGTTGTCACTTCTGAAATTTTCAAAGATGATTGCCTATCTATAGTATGCGTTTGTACAACCATCTTATCTTTCATTACTGTTTTGGAGCTGACAGTTTTGCCAGCTGAGGATAAGCCATTGTGTGTTTAAGGATATTAATCTCTCTTTATTCCATTTGCGTGTGTTACCTTCTTGTTCAAAGCACATGCAGTGAAATGTTTTGTTCCATCGTACAGGGGGGACATAATCTTATCTCAATGATAACACTGCATTCTGTAGTCTATGGAAATGTGCCAGCATGGATAGTGTTACAAGTTTGGTATATTTGCAGAAACAGAGCATGCTAGAGCAGTGTCTCTTGCTGACTGAGTAGAATTTGTCAAAAAAAAAAAAAATTGACAGAACAGTTTTCTGTCCAAAAAATGCAATTTTGTCAAACTCCAAACACTTTGTGGAAACTTGTCAATTTTGGCAAAACTTTCCTATGGGAAAAAGTTGAAACATTTCATTTTCACTTTATTGTGTTGATTCATTTAAACATTTATATTATATTTTTAAAGTATGTATATATTTCATATTTGATTAAAATATTAAGTATTAAAGTCTAAACTAAATATTTCAATAGTTCCAAAGCAAAATTTTACAGAATTTTCTTTTTATGGAAAATTTGGGTTTTTTTCCAGATTTGGAATGAGTTGGGTTTTTTTGGAAATGTCAGAATTTCCAATGGGATTGAAATTCCAGTTCTCAACCAGTTCTACTAATGAGGCACTAAGAGCACTCAGCATTGGCATAGAGGAAGAATTCTGACCAACAAATAGGTGTCCTCTTGTCAGGGGCGGCTCTATGTGTTTTGCCGCCCCAAGCATGGCAGTCAGGCGGCTTTCGGCGGCATGCCTGCAGGAGGTCCGATGGTCATGCAGATTCGGCGGCATGCCTGCGGGAGGTCCGCTGCTAACGCGGATTCGGCATCCCCGCTGCCGAATTGCCGCTGAATCCGCAGGACCAGCGGACCTCCTGCAGGCATGCCGCCAAAGGCAGCCTGACTGCCGCCCTCACAGGGACCGCCCCCCGCGGCTTGCCGCCCCAGGCACGCGCTTGCTGCGCTGGTGCCTGGAGCCACCCCTGCCTCTTGTACCCTTTTTCTTCTTCCTACTGCTCTATATAGGGAATCAGCTGATCCCTGCTGTAGTTGCCTCCTTAGTAACTAGGCTTGGCTGGGTCCGAGACCGCTGGCACTTAAAGGCCCTTACAGCATGATTTCACCAGATTTAAGAGGAAGGCAGTGTGCTCCCATATGCCACCTCCTTCTGGACCGTCTCTAATGAGGCACGGACATTCTCAAAGCAGCCAACCTTCCCACCAGTTGAACACAGGGTTGGATGCAGACATGGAATTGGCATTTGTGATTAACTCACTCTCATCTGAAAATGATGCACTGGGTCAGTCCCATGCTTCAGCCCGATGTGAATAATCAAATGGATGCTTTACTTTTGAAAATCCCTTGGGTACGTTGGGTGTGATAGAAAATCCTGTCACCATGCTGTCTAAGCATTTCCCCATGTAAATTAGATCTGAATAGTGACAGCCCTGGTAGACTTCCTGAGTCTCCTGCCCTTCTCTGGTAAGGCTATGAATTTTGTGTGTGTCTGCACATATAATTCCCTTCCTTTTATACTCCTTCATTGAGCTGGTTATTATATGAAGACTCTGCTAAAAAGGAGGGTTACCTGCCCCCTGAAAGTGGGCAGACTGGATTACTCTTATCTCCCTTTGTTCCACAGCCAAGTACCTGCAACTGGGAAACATTCGTTTCCAGCTCTTGTCCAAGGTTGGGTGAGAGGCCTTGTCCCAGAGGAGGATGGACATATGGTCACTGATGTAGCTGTGTCCTGGCCTGTTAATGGTCTTGAAGATGAGGACCAAGGCCTTGCAGGGCAAAAAATACTCTAGTATTTGACAAGCAAACAAAGAATTTCAGTGTTGAATAGCAATGTTGCAAACAGTTGATGAGGCTCTTAGTTATACATCCTAATGTATTCCTTCCAGAGCGCAGTAGGGCTTTCCATTTCATTTCTTTTCATTGGAAACTTTAGAAATATCTGAGCATTCAGTTTTATCTAAAAGACGTTAAAAAAAGGAAAGGTTAAGACGAAGATAATCACTGGCTGTCTAAAAGAAGATTAATGATGAGTCTTGTTCATTCTGAATAAAAGCACTAAGCCTTTGATGAGGTATATAAATAAATAATCCATGTCAAAAGCTCACTCTCTCTCTCACACACACACACCCTGAGGAACAGCTTTTATTGAAGCCAGGTAGATGGGAATAGGCATAAATACTAATGTCAGAAGCGGATGTCCAGGTCCCAGGCCCAAACCTGAATGCTTATTAAGTTGTCCACCCACCAACATGTACTGCAAATGCATTTTTAGTGCTCTCAGGTCTAGTGCTTCCAAAGAGCAAATGCTTCTATGCCCTTCTAATGAGGACAGCCAAACATTAAGAACTCAGGCAATTCCAGCAGACATTTCTTTCTCCTTTCGTACAGAGAGTGAATTAAGTACTTTTAAAAGGTTCTGGATAGACGGGTCCCAGAGAGATAATTGATCTTTGAAGCACAAATATTATTTACTATTTGTATTACTGTAGTGCCCAGGGATATTCCCAGAGTCCAGAAATACAATTGAAGTATAAGACAAGAGACAACAGAAGGATACAAATAGGTAGTGCCAAAAGAAACAATGAGACGATATTGGTAGCACAATAAGTGTGGTCTCCAAATATCTCTTGGTTCTCCCAGTAGGTAAACATGGCTCCTCACAGCCCCATTTTAACATACATTGATGAGAAATGGTATATGATAGATTGTAGGACTAAATTGTGCTCTCATTTAAATTCAATATAAACTGATGTCACCAAAGTTACTCTGGATTTACATTGGTGTAACCGAGAGAAGAATCTGGCCTAAAATCTAAATCACAGAAGTATATTTTCATTATATGTTTGCATGTGTATTCATTCTGGTATGTACAAAAGAAATCCTACAAAATATTTTTGTTTTTCATTTGTTTTCATTTCTAAGCCACCCATATACATGATACCTGAGAATTAAAAAGTGTTTCAAACCAGAGAGCTACAGGAGTTGAAACAAGAGATTATGTAGAAGAGAAAGAAAGTAGATGGAAAAGGAAAGAACACTAAGACCCTGTCCTGAATCAGATTTTAAAGATTGGGCCCCTGACCATTAAAGTGAATTAATTTGCTGAATTTAATAGTAGATTTGTATGATGTGCAATATGGGAGTGTGTGGAGGAATCTTAGAATCACATACTGTAATATCAGGCACCGTTCTCCAACCATATTGCTGCATAATGCTGTGAGGTAAGGATGGAGTAGAATATTTAACTCAGATCAATATCTTTGATGAACCAGCTCAGGCTGGAAATACTACTGGTCACCCTTTCTTCCTATGTGTTGTCTATTAGATAGTCCAGAGGGACACCTCTAAAACGGTCACTCTCCTTTTCCTAGTTACAGTTTCAGAAGTGGCCCTCTGGGCTATCTAACAGACAATGCATAAGAAGAATGGTTGACCAGCACCCTTTGCCGCCAGAGCTGAGCTGCTGTGTGGCGTACAGGCAGATCCAGATACTTCAGGAGCAACAGCTATTCACATAGGGTCTGCAAGTAGTAAGATATCAAACAGAAATGTACTAAAAATAGCCATCCAAAATGCCACTCCAAATAACAGTGAAGTAACAGTTAACCAAACTAGAAAGAGTTGTAAAAGAAAAGAAAAGAAAAAAACACCAGACGTAATCGGCTGAATAATGTCTCCTAAAATCCCCTCTGAGGAATCACTGTCTTTAATGTAAGTAGAGCTGCATGAGTAATGCAGAACAAAGAATTTATCTGATGATTTTTGCCTCACTTTCCAGCCACAACCTGGTACATGATCACTGTGGTCTAATGGATGTGAGGGGATCTGGGTTCTAATCTTTGTTATGCCACTGACCTATTGTGTGACTGTGGACAAGTCACTTCACCTCTCTGTGCCTCTGTAACCCTTGCCACCTGTTGTTTGTCCTGACTAGTTAGATGTTAAGATCGTTAGGGTAGGGAGAGTCTCTTGCAATGTATTTGTACAGCACCCAGCACAATGGGAACCCAATCTTTGTTGGGGTCTCTAGGCTCCATAATAAAATAAATAACGATTAATGTAATTTCCTCAAATTTATTCATTAATCACAATTATTTGCAATAAATAGTTTGTGAATAGTTTTTGCTTTTTAGCTTGCCTGTATCTTTCCATTGACCTCAGTGGTCTTTGAAACAGACACCCTCTGACTTCATTGGGCTTTCCATCAGATTTTTTGCAAGCAATCTGGTGCCAGTGTTCATTATTCTAAATCCTAGCTGTTTTGCTTGGACACACAGCTCATGTGGTATGCTTCTGTTCCCTGTGTAGATTAACATAATTCACAGAAACAAACTTCCACTATGAACACTCACGATTATGAGCTCAAAATTCACTCTGCACAAACATTCTGCAATTATATTCATTTCAGACATGCTGGTTTTGGGTGACATTGCTGGCAGTGAACTCATTTGCAGAAAGTGAATGCAGAAGTGATGCAAACACAGCCAAAGGACATTCAGTTTATGATTCTAATAAATTTCTAATCATAGAAACTTTCAGGGCTGGAGAGCTGCTCTGACACAGTGAGATCGTAGGTGGCATAAAGCTGGCACAGGCCGCTCAGCATGTCCTGCTTCCCCTCCAGGTGTAGGAGACATTTCTGAATGGGCTGAAGGCAGGAGGAGATAGACCTGGACTTTACTTGTGTTCCAACGATCTGCAGCTGCCAGAAAAGTCCCTAATCTGAGAGTCACCTTTCTTCCTACCCCACATCCTGCATGGAGCACAGCTCCCTCAGATCCAGGGATCTGGTCCTAGCTATAACTTTTTTTTTTTAAATGACAGCTTCGATTCTGGAAGTCATGACGCAAAAGAACTGGCTCACTGAGCCACCACAAACTGGACCAATCCGATCTCGGAGCTGCAGTGAGCAATGCAGCAGGTTCTCTGGCCTTGTCTACACTAGATTCGTTTTCCTAAGATTTTGCCATGTTGCTATCATAGCAGTGCAGACATGGTGCCGGCAGCCACTGGCAAGGGCTTAGCAGGAGCCAGAAAGGATTGGACATTTATATAGATAAGAAAATCCACTGTTATCATAGTAAACATAAACAAAAAAAAATCCCCAAGAACTCTGGAAGAGATATAAACCCCCAAGATTTGGGACATAACCCAACTTCTAACCACCAATAGAATCAATAGAAACCTTCCTATTGCAGAATTTTTTCCTCTGAAACATCTGGTGCTGGCTGTGGTCAGATACAAGATGCCGGACTAGATGGACCACTGGTCTGATCCAGTATGGTAATTCCTATGTCCCTAGCCACTATGTCATTTAGACCTAACATTCCCACGGCTGCTACTACTGCTGGACTGGTGTTCACAACAGTAGGATATTTTAGGGGTAAATAAGGTAATGCAGAAAACAGCCATTGAGTTTAAAACACAGGTGATATGCCTTTCAGCAAAGCTATTGTATCCTTCAGCAGTCAAAGGAAGTTTCAGGGCCTTAGGTAGCGACTTTGTAAAGCTTATGACTTGAAACTCTTCAAGAAATGTTGAAGGTTTTAGTTTTCTTGTTTAAGTGTATCTTTGCAGCTAGGGAAAGGACTTCTACAGCTACGTGTACATTATGTGACAGTTTGTGAGTCTACATCATAGAACCTTTGTCCTTTTGTTTCCTTAGGACACAGTTCTTGCCATACCCTTGCAAGTTCCTTCATGAGCACACTTTTAAATTCTTATATGCTTACAGGTATCTTAATATCCACCTTCTCATTTCTTAGAGCCTGTTTAGCTGCTTTGTCAGCCATCTCATTTGCAGCTCATCATCCAGCATCTTGAGAGGCTGGCCTGGGATTCTGGTAGCCCTAACAAGGAGAAGTAGAAGCAGCAGCTATAAATATGAGGAAAGGCTGAGTTCACAACATGAACTGACAGGGTAGGAGGGGGATGCTTGTTCTCCATGAATAGGAAACAATCTATTGTTGTGAATTCCTTCCCTTGGAAGGTAATGAGAGACCAAAATCATTTTCACATTCTCTCCTTGTACCATCACAGGTTTCTCCAGATGGTTGAATTAGCCTCAGAATTTTGGCTTGTAGATTTTGGATCCTACACATAATCTGCAATGAATACTGTATATTTTAGTAAAACCTAAAGGTCAGATTATTATCCTTTAGAAAATTTTATTTTAGAGCTTTAAAAAAAAGACACAGCAATAAATTGTATAGCTGTACAGAAACAATCATTGAACATAAGCCAGGTATTGTTTCAACCATATAACCATGGAAATAATGTTACAGGCAAGTTGCAGAGCCAGGGAAAACAAAGTTAGATTTGATTTGTCTCAATAAGGTACAAGGAACACTTTATTAGGTGATTTAGCTGTCTCAGTATCCAAATCAGCCTGGTTGATAAAAGGCAGCCAAGCTGCAAAATACTGATCATTTTTATTTTGTTTCAAACAAGTTAGATTTTCCAATCCCCAGACTTTCCATTCCCATACAATTTTCTAAAGTGGGGACAAAGGCGCTTGTTATATGACTATTTAAAGGAGTTGGGTTCAGTCCCACCAATACCTTGTCATCGCAATGGATTTGGGTTTGGGCTGGGGTTGGTGGTTGGGTCATGTACCAGGACCACATGATAGAAGCCCGAGGGCCAGGTTTCCTGTAAGATGTAGTCTGCTGAATCTGAGGAGAGAAACCTTTAGGGAGCAGGAAGGAGACCAGTCAGGAAAGGACTGATGGAGAAATAGGCTGTGGTAGGGTCCCTGGACTGGAACCCAGAGTAGATGGAGAGCCTGAGTTCCCCTTCAAGCTTCCTGTGCTGAGGAAGGTGGTATGAAACCCACACACACCCCCAACACAAAAGGCAGGAGGACTGTTGATCATGGAATTGGGCTCAAGGGCCAGTCGGAAGCTGCTCAAAGACTTAGTTCTCTGGAACGTTTTGTTTTGTTTGGACTTTATGATTTGAACATACAGGAATCTGCCCATCCAAAAGCAGCAGATGAAAGGGCTGGCACCAAGCAAGGGGAAACTGAGACATGGAACACCAAGTGCTAAGAAGAGTAAGGTGACCATATCACAGGGCTACAGTAATGGCCTGCAGTAGTGAGAGAGTGTAAGGAGAGAATCAACTTTCATCAGTGGTTGGACATTATCCACACCCAATAAAGCAGCAGATATTAATTTGCATGGGGGAACTTTGGATCAGGCTGCTTTCCCTGAACTTATGTCCCCAGAGAATCTGTATTAGGCTATGATTTTAACTCTTCTTGAGAAGGGGGCAATTCTGCCTTCTAGCTTTCAGATCTTAAGACTTGGTACTACATAATTATGTTCTTATTAATTTTATAGTAGATTATCTATACCTGGGCTATTACACCTACCTGTTTATCAGTGAACTGGCCCATAACAGCCAAAGGTGCTTCTGCATCTACCCTTGGATCTCTTTTCAAATTCATTTCTGCATAAACTTTGTAGTTTTGGTTATGATAGTAAAAGTGAAGTTAGAGCCTTGTCGTAAATGGTTTGAAAACTTTCTGGCAAGTTGCTATTAATTCATACTGTGTTCCCTTTTCTTTCTGGCTCAATATAGGCTCTGCTATTGAAGCAAAACCAGAAAGAAATTTCCTGTGATATGGGACAAGGTCTAGAAAGTTTCTCCCTGCTGTTACCATTTTCAGAGATTAGACCATCTGTTTTGGGGTATCCATCTTGGCTTTGTGAACCCACCCTCTGCAGAAATTACATGGTCTGAATACTGCACCTGGGACTTCAAGTTACATTTGGATGGCTTAAAATTCAAACCAGCCTGCTGCAGCAAGCTGAACACAAACTCCGAACAACTTTAATCCTCTTGGATATGCCTCACCAAAACAATCCCATCCAGAAAAACTGAGCATGTGGCCTCCTGAATATCTGCCAAATTCAATCCACTAACCTTTGAAACCTTTGGTGGAATTAAAGACCACAAGGCATCACAGTGAATTCTAAATGTTCCTTCTTCTGAGAAAGACAGCCTTTGATGGTCTTCTGAATACAGCTCCTCTTCCCAGCACCCAATAGGACTATAATATCCAGTGTAGGGACACTGCACCTGTAGAAGTTCAACTATAGTCAAATATAAACTGTTGAAAAGACCTCTATATTGAATACAAGTTTGTGATACAAGTAGTGCTGCCCTGGCACCTCTGAGCTTGGCAGTTCATAGCGCTGGCACCTCTGCTTCATCAGTTATGAAAGTAAATAAATTGCTTGAGCCCTGGCACCTCTTTCATTTCAAATTAAACAGCGGATACAAGTATAAATGCTCTAATTAGAGAATCTGGATCTACTTTGTTTTATTCTGTTTTTTTTAAAGGGACTGATTGAGAATTTAAGAACCATGGAAGCTTGGAGGTTGTAAGTACAAACTACTTGAGTTCAAGTATAGTGAATACAAATCAGTCCTGATTAACTAAACTTTACTTTTTCAAAACTCTAGCTTAGACCTTGGGTCTATCTTTTTTAGCCTATTGGCTACTTTTGACACTGTCAGACATACTCTTCTTCTTGAAATCCTATCACCCCTAGGCTTCTGTGGCTCGATCTTCTCCTAGCTCTTTTCTTAACTGTTGTTTCACTCTTTCAGTTCTTGTTTGGTGGGATTTATGTTCCTGTGATTGGGTGTATTCCCCAAACAGCAACAAAAGGGTAAACTGGAGCAGGAGAGCTCAATTAAGGCCTGAAGTGTAGGCCTGGCTTAATTAATAATGAAACTCAGCTGGGAATGAGCTGAGCCATTAATTTAATCAGAGGAAGTTTGGAGCAGCAGCGTACTCTATACCATATGCCTGGCCAAGCTGGTGTGAGATGGAGGATTTTCTGATCCCAAATGAAGTCACTCTAGAAACTGAAGAAGAGTCTATTAGAAAGGGAGAGTGGATACAAAATAGGGGGAAAAGAAAAGAGTAGAAGCAGAATCAGGTAATGATGGTATAAGCAAAAAAAGCAAAGCTGAGGAAAGGAAATAAACCGAAATGTTGTAATGGTAAAATCCCTAGCTAAAGAAATAAGATTAGGTGATTTTAACCCTGTTCAAGTAGTTGACTAGATTAATAAACCCATAGGGAATACTGTAAGAGCCAGGAGGCTGCAAGATACTGATTTTTTAGTGAATGTCAAATCAAAGAGAAAGTTGATGAAGTCCTAAAAACTAAAATACTAGGCGAAGTTAATATAAATTGCCAATAGCCAAAGTATTTGACTGAACTAAAGGGGGTAATATATGGTGTTCCATTAGAACTGACCAATGACCAGATTACCAAAAGCAGAGGAGAAGATAAAGTGAGTGAGTAATTAGTAAATGAGGAGGAGAAAACAAGCCAACAACAGGTGTACTTATTGCATTTAAGGGAAGGAGTCTACCTGAGAGAGTCAGATATTCAGGGCCAAGCTGCCTTTCTTAAGGTATTATAAGTGCCAACTAGATGGGCATGTAGCAGCTGTTTGTAAAGGGAAAACAAGATACAGTAAATATGGGGGAGAGGATTCCTATGAAAATTGTACAGAAGGGACAGAGATCAAATGTAGTAACTGTGTTGGTAATCATAGTCCAGCATATAGAGGGTGTATTGAGGCAAGGCAAACTAAAGAGATAAAAAAGACAAATTGTTAATAACCTACCTTATGTGGAAGCTGTAAGCAAACAATCAGCTCAGGAAAAGGGGAACTGCAGATGGCCTCAAGGGACCATTCAAAGTGAAGTGGCTAGTTAACACCTCTCTAGATATGGGGGCATGGTAGGGGAGGAAGCTGAGGCAGGGTATTTATGTGCTAAATCAGAGTTGTGCCTGCTTTTCAGTCTAAGAACTAGAGTGGGTCTGAAGCAGCAATTAATTCCCACAGCATCAAAAGCGCTCACTAATTTTGTATGCTTTAGGGCTTGTCTACACTTAAACTACTACAGTGGCACAGCTGCACTGCTGTAGCACTTCAGTATAGACATTATCTAGGGCCTAGATTCTAGGCTGATGCATGGTAGTTAATCCACCTCCCCAACAGGCTGTAGCTAGGTCTGCAGAAGAACTTTTCCACTGACCTAGTGCTGTTTATGCCGGGATTTAGGTTGGCCTAATGCCACCGCATAGGAGGTGTGGATTTTTCACACCCCAATCAACATAGTTGAACCAATCCAATTTTCTGGTGTAGACCAGGCCTTAATATTTGGATACCCAACTTGGAGCAATTTAAAGCGGCCTGATTTTTAAAACTGGGCACCCAAAAACTGAGGCACCCAAAATTAAACAAATATCATTGTTATTAGTTTGCAATTCACCAGCGCTGTACCTGCTTTCAGCAAGGCACAAAACATATTCAGTTACTATATATTGATTAACTATTTACTACTACTATTTTTAAACAACTTAAACTATTTACTAATATAATTAAACTATAGTATTAATACAGACTTAAGATTAACTAACTTGAGCACAACCAGACCTCTTCACTCCAAAACCTTACCCTGCATTCTTCCAAAGATACATTACCTTCAGTTGACCATTTCCTGCACTGGCCAGGCACAGATAGTCAGTGAAACTCAAGTCCCTTTGGTTCAGGGGATGTATGTGAGCCTGACAAAGAGTGATCTCTTTTAGGTCAATACACACACAAAACACTTGCGTCTTTACACCTTATTTATACAGTATTTGCTGGCTGTGTTTCAAAACAGGTCAACCAATGAATGTGGCCAAATGTTTCAGTGTGGTATTTGCGGTTGTTTTGAACTTATGAACTGTGCACCTGTGCTCAGCTCATCTCTACTCTATGCGGCTAATTGTGGTCAATTTGCTAGACTTAAAAATGCTCGAGTCAGCTTAAAGAGGTATTTGGTTGCAGAGCATAGTAACCACAAGTCCGTATCTATCTTTACAGAGTTTCCTAGCTAGATTATGCTTAGGCTTGCAGGATTTAACTGTGCTCGCTTCTTACAATTTCCGGAAGGTTGCCGGAAGGTTGAGGCCTAAAACTGCTTAGCCTGACACTACTTGACAAGACTTATGCATGTTAATCACAATTACCTTCATAGCAGTGTCTGGAAAATAGATTCCTATAAACGGTTATATCTAATCTTGTGCAAACACCTACCTCACAAGCCCCACAAACACTAGGGACTTCTGCCTCATGAGACTTTATCACTAATTAATTGAACTGGTCAGCATCACAGACACCTGACTACAGAGTTGGTGTTGGCTCACCTCATGCACACCCGTACTCATAGTTGCTGGAACTTGGGGTGCTGCAACGCCTCCTGGCTTGAAGTGGTTTCCATCATATACAGGGTTTACTGTTTGGTTCAATGGCTCTCAGCACCCCCACTGTACAAATTGTTCCAGCACTCCTGCTCCTACTACCCCCCAAACTCAATTTAACACAAACACAAACCTAGAGAGGAAAAATCTGGAAGTAGAGTAGCTGTTCTATTGTCTTTCACGCTCAAACATAGGAGAAGTGCATTCAAATCAACATCCTTTGAGTGAATCCACTTATTCTGTGAATCCAAAAACAAAGCTAACTTGAGCATCTTGTGAATCTTCTGACACCAAAGACTTCCTAGAGAAGCTGATAGAGACATGGTTATGAAGTTCAGAAAACTCATTGTCTTTGGCGACTCCAAAATCCACTCCAGTGATGCCTCTAATATGATAGTCGAAAACCTCCTATCCTTGTGTTTCTCACACGTAATCTCCAGACTCATTATTCTGCTACCCAGTCCATGGACTGGATCCTCTGGCTGAATGTGGACGGAAGAAAAAAACCTTTTCCTCTGGAAATAACTCTTGCTACTGCAAGAGAAGAAACTACCATCATGATCTGCCCCTGAAAACTCCTGGACCCTGACAAACTTCATAATTTACTTATAGAAAACTCTACCAAACTAAGAAGCCAAAGAGTAGAAGAATTAATGAGGCATTATATCCACTTCCTGACTCCTGCTATAGACACCTGTGACTGACAATAGACTCTGATATAAGGAATTTCTATACAGCTGCTGAAAAGGAGGCAAAGAAAGCCTACATCTCCTCTGCCAGGGAGACAGCAAAGTTATATCTGGCAGAACTTCTGGCCTACAAATTGTTTTTGCCTCCACTCACCTCAAGAACACAGCACCATCTGCTGCAAAGAATTATCTTATTTCACAGAGATGGTCACCTACATTTAGGATGACTTCCAAGTCCACCAAGAAGAAGCCAAGAGCAACACAATCAGTTTCTCTTTTTCTCAGTGTAATCTAGGAATCAATCAAAACTGAAGAATGTTTCTGTCTTTAGCTCCTTGAAGCAAATCTGGTCCCCAAGAGCTGCTTTTATGTCTTATTTTCTTTGGTTTAAATCTCCTCTGCTGCATTCTATAACAATATTTCCTCTCATTTTAACCACCTTTTCAGACCTCCACCAACACTGTGTGTTCAATTCACCAATTTCCTCTCATGAAGGATATATATGTCTATTGTAACCTGAGGGGAAAATCACCCACGCTTGCTTCCCTGTTTTAGGCTCTTTCACATGGCTGTTAGAAGTGGCATTTATTAGTTCCATGCTAACGGGTCATTGATTCGCTGACAAGTTTGGATCTCTTTTTAATAGAAGGCAAGGTGCCTGATGTCCCATACAGTATGTAAACACAGATGACCTGATTCCTTCTCCAGTTCAAGGTAACAGCGTTTCAAACACTAGTGCTGAAGAAGTTGTGTTTAAAGGCAGTGTCAGCTGGTAAATTTATGCCTCATGGGTGAAGGATGCCTTTTATCTATTATATTCTTTAAACAGGAATTTTAATAGTTTACAAAATAAAATGTTGTTTGTGTCCACAGAGCTGTTAAGTTTGCAATACTGAGCACTGGAAACATATTTTAGCTATTAAAGTTTATATTTAAAATTATATACCCTATACTGTATAGCATCCTCCCAGGGTGTAGCATAAGATCTGCCTTCCTTTAAGGGCAGGTCGACACTGAAAAGTTACATTGGCATAGCTATGTCTCTCAGGGGTGTGGAAGAATTCTTCTGTCAGTCTCGCTACCTAGCTCAGGAAGGTGGATTAACTACAGTCACGGAAGAACCCTTCCATCACTGTAGAAAGTGCACTGAAGCATTACAGCAGGCAAGGTGCAGCTCTGCAGCTGAGCCACTGTACCATTTCAAGTGCAGACAAACTCTAAGTCTCACAGGTGCCGACTTTTCAAACTGCTGAGGGGTGCTCAACCCCCGGCTCTACGCCAGGCCCCACCCCCACTCCACTGCTTCCCCCAAGGCCCCGCCCCTGCTCCAACCCCACCCTGCCCCATTCTGCCCAGTTCCACCCCCTCCCCCAGCACACTGCATCCTTGTTCCTCCCCCCTTCTTCCCAGCCTCCCTGCACGCCATGAAACAGCTGATCGCGGTGGGCGGGAGGCGCAGATCTGCGGGACCCGCTGGCGGGCAGGAGGCACTGGTGGTTGGTGGTAAGCTGATAGGGGGGCCGCCAGTGGGTGCTCAGCACCAACCATTTTTTCCCTGTGGGTGCTCCAGCCCCGGAGCGCACACAGAGTCAGTGCCTATGTTAAATTCAATATTTT
Organism: Terrapene triunguis; assembly: GCF_002925995.2. Lineage (NCBI taxonomy): Eukaryota > Metazoa > Chordata > Testudines > Emydidae > Terrapene > Terrapene triunguis. The sequence continues at coordinate 2,124,914 of NW_020665057.1, read as the reverse complement.
TTTATTTCTTCAGTAGGTTAACAGTGTCCCTTTGAGGTTATATAAACGAAAAGCAAAGGTGGACCCTGATACAGCTGGGCAAAATTATTCATCCAAAACTTTTTTTTTAGGAAAAAAAATACAGATTTGGGAATGCCAAAACATTTTCTGAGCTTTTGCTATTTTCACTGAATTGTTAGTGTCTAAAAAACCCCAAATAAAAAATCTAAAAAAGGCAAAATGTTTTACTTTGACCATTTTTAAATGAAACATTTTTCTATTTGGGTTTGAAGCGATTTTGTCTCAAAATTTCCTTCCAAGCTGAATCTGTGTATCTATGATTTGTGTTCCATTGCTTCCCACTGCTCATGTATTATGTATGTTGTTGTATGTGTTAAAATGATTAAAAAATTAATAGCTAACTGCTTTAAACCCTCCTTTGGCTCCTCCAGTTCTTTTTGTCAGATACATTCTCTTTAGGTCGAAGAGCAAAATCCAGGGCTCAGAATAATAAGCAAATATGTACACTTACAATTCTCCTTCACTTGTTGGATTAACACTGATGGCCCACACAAAATACAGGAGATCAAAGACGAGGTCCAGATTGTGAATGATCTCTTTGTGGATGCATGGGAATGAGGAATGTGCAAAGTGCCTTTGCCGTCCTTTTTAACACACACTAGAGCAGGGATCTCAAACTCAAATCACCACGAGGGACACATGAGGACTAGTACATTGGCCCAAGGGCCCCATCACTGTCACTTTTTCATATAAAGGTACAAAAGACCCCTGCTGCCCCGGCCCCGCCCCCACTCCACCCCTTCCATGAGGCCCTGCCCCTACCCCACCTCTTCCTACCCCTTCCCTGCCCCCAGTCTAACCTCTTCCCCAAAGTCCCCACCCCAACTCCGCCCCCTCCCTTCCCCAAATCCCCGCCTCTGCCCCGCCTCTTCTCCGCCTCCTCCACCCTCCGTCCCCGAAAGCACTAAGCACCGCCAAACAGCTGTTTGGTGACGGGAAGCACCTGGAGGTAGGCAGAGGAGCGGGTATGCGGCACGCTGGGGGGGAAGGGGGATGGCGGGTGAGGGGAGCTTGACGGCCACAGGAAATAACTCCGGGGGCTGGGGGGGGGGCACGGGGAGCTTGGCGGGCTGCGTGTTTGAGACCCTTGCACTAGAGTGAGCCACATTTGCTGTCCTTGCACTCCCTTGAGGCAGTAGCCCCTTCAAAGGGGACAGCGAGACCGCATATGATTCACCTGCCTAAAGAGTGGTGCACTGGGCAAGTTGCCTCTGCCCACCAGGGAGCTCTAAAAGCCCCCCGTAAGCAGGCCAGTTCCCCCTTAAAGGGGAAGAGATGCATTCAGCACATACCACTACACAAACCTCATTTTTCAAAACTTATTTGCAGGAAACCTTTAAGGAAACCCAGCTGAATTATTTGAGCAGAAAAGAAAGTCTGAAATATGCTTATTTTGTTTTTATTAATGGAAAACACTTCTCCCTCATATACACAGACATTTGAATGAAAAGCCTGCATGTATTTCATTGATTCATAGATTCCAAGGCCAGAAGGTACTATTGTGATCATCTATTCTGACCTCCTTCACAACACAGGCCATAGAACTTCCCCAGAATAATTCCTGGAGCAGATCTTTTAGAAAAACATCCAATTTTTATTTAAAAATTGCCAGTGATGGAGAATCCACCACGGCCCAGGGTAAATTGTTCCAGTGGGATGTTAAAATCTATCTCCTCTGCTTCTCTCCATATTATTATTAGATAAAATATATAGCCAGTAGTCCAAATTGTGTTCAGTTCATGTCAGCACACTTCATGTGGAGTTCTATCCCTTAGGGTGATTAGGATCGCAGTCCCACAAATACACATGAGTAACTCTACACATGAGCAGTCCCATTGAACACATACTTGACTATAGAGCTATTCACGTGCATTCTAATTACTCACATAGGCAACAGTTTACAGGAACAGTCCTAAACTTGTTGCCTTTATGTTTTTTAAGTTAAGAACTCACTCCAAGCTTCTCCCATGACAGCATAGTTAGACAAAAGCAAAATAAACTGTCCCACCCCACGTCAGATCTTTGCACCTGAACACATTTGAACAGCTCCCCAAACAATACAACATTCAAAGATCAGGTTTTTTTATAAATCTCTCTAATTACAGCACTGCCTGCTGCCAGTTTCAGGGCAACTGCACCTGTCTTCCCCCTCCATGGTCCACCAAGGCAACCCACTTTACGTTCTTTGCTCCCAGTCATTACCTCTCCTACACACAGGCCTGCATCTCTCACCCTCTCCTAACGGGATTATAAGGCTGCACAGCGCCCTGGATTACACTGTGATAGCCCCAGCAAGCCTAACTGCCTAAACAGGCCAGCGCCTGCCTTTAGCTTTCTCTCTGAAGACTATAACCAGTGTATTGCCCGCAGTACAAGCTGCCGCACAGATCTTTCTAAGCAAACACATTTATTCTGAAGGTGAACGCATTACAGAGAACACGTATAAAAAAACAACAGAAGTTCCTATACACATGCTGAAGCTTACCAGAGATCACCCATCAGTCTTACGGTGCCCTAGTAGGCCAGCACCTTCCAATACTTCCACAAGGACTGAGCCCCCCGCCCCCCCCCCTTGAGACAGAAGGTCCTGTCCATTTGCTGGATCAGAAATAAGGCACCTAGTCAGTTTAAACTCAGGCTATTTATCCAAAAATTCTTTCATTGTCTATGGTATCTGGAGAATCCAGTTTGAACTAGTATATAATACCCTCTGCAGGTGGTGGTATTTCTCTGGAGGTGTCAGTACCCAAGTGGATTTATCCAATCAACCTGGCTAATTTGCCTCAAACACCACCCACTATTTTTAGTTCCCGGAGGAGCTGTGGTAGCCCTCCTCTGTAGAGTAGAAACAATTATACATAAACCATTCCTTTAATACAATGGATCCCAAAGATACTGTGTGGGATTGCAATATCTGTCAAACCTCCACACCAGAGCAGACCAGACAAATGTACAGCAACTCAGGTCCAAGCTTGACACAAATTGCACAAGCTCAGAAAAGCAGGCAGATATTAAAGCACAATTAGCATTCTCTATGCAGCCTGGAAAGGAACTTGAATACATAAGCCACAGCACACAAGAGAAAAATGGGAAACCAAGTTTCAAGGTAGCATAGAAAATTATTCCTGGGCAGACATCCTCCAGAATGCTCACATCTGACCACCACATCGACTAATCATGAGTTAGGATATTGTAATGGAGATCAGTCACACGCTTCTCCTGTGTGCCAGTGCTACATTTGTTGCACGAACACCAGAAGCAGAGAAATTCATCACCACACCATACCACATTTTGGAGATGCATATAAATGCAGGTATGTATGTTGATTTAACTGCAAGCACTTGTACCTACTTTTAGTTATAACCACAATTTTGAGCCCTCAGTTAAATGTGGATATAAAATCAGGTGCCATTAGAAAAAGTTAGGCTCTTTTTATCTAAGTGCTGATGAAATATATTTATATTTGCAGCCCACTATTTCTAATGAAAGTGATTGTCTTTAGGCATAGTGTGAGCATTTATAATCTGCAAATCATAAACTACGAAGGGTCACCATTAAAATTGTTAAAGCTTTATCTTTGCAAGTAGGTAATATTACTATGGTATATGAGATAGTCCCTATACAGTATTTCGTATAGGGAATACTTCTGAAGCATTAATTACTTTTCAAAGGCATCAGTAAATATATTAACAGTGACCACTTTATCTTCATCTGCATTACATTACGACTGTTGAATTTCTAGCGTACAAACATTTCTGTATCAGATGATAAATGACCAGAAAAATAAATAAATCTCTCTAGGCCCAATTCTATCCCAACTCTGCTTGACTGCTTGACATTTTATTTGACCTGTAAGCTACAAAACAGGATAAAGAGACAGTGTGTCTTTCAAACATCTTATTGAAACCAGACAAAACAGCAGCAGCTATAATTAATGAAGAGAAGCTGAGTAAAAATTCATAGATTTATAGAAATTAGAAATGGAAAAGACCAGTTAGGCCTTCCATCCATCTCTCTGCTAATACAAAAATATTCCTTACAGTATATTTTGCAGTACTTTCTCTAGAATCACTTTAAAAGACCCAGCCAATAATACACAACAGATCTCACTGTTATAAGGACTTTTCCTGTTAGTGAACCTAAATTTCCCTTTTCTTAATTTCATCCAGTTAATCTTAGTTATACCCTTTTGCTCCACTTAAATAAATTCTCTCAGTCCTTGGTGTTTGCAGCCTTTATAGAAGTGTATACTGTCATTTCCCCTTAATCATAGCTTAGCCAACCTGTATGTATTTAGCTGTTTTAATCTTCCTTCATAAAACAGTCCTGCCATGCCACCCAATGTTTTATTTTTTATTTTTCTCTGAGCTCCCTAGAATATATCTCTCTCGTTCTAGCAACGAGCTGTCCAGAGTTGAATGCAATACAGTATTCTAGGTACTGCTTCACAGGAGCTGTGTAAACAAGGATTGTTGTCTCCCTTTTCTGTGATATGATGATCTGTATGCAGCACAAAACTTCAGTGGCATTATTTGCTGCCATATTACTTTGCAAACTCATGTCTATACAGATTCTATCTACATGTGCAGTGTTTTACAGGCTCAGGGCCTTCTTTTTTCTTTTTTTCTTGTTACCAATGGACTTTAAAAAAGAAATTCAGTATCTCAACCATTTCTGAGTCATCATTAATTTCAACCCCCCCTCTCATTTATTAATGATCCTGTAAATTTTTCTCTGGTTTTCCTTTTCCCCTGGTATATTTGTAGAAGTCCTTCTTATTGCTCGTAGGTCCTTTTGCTGCCATTTATATAATTTTGTTTTATTTTTGTTAAATTTTACCCAATTCCAATGAGAGAGAGAGAGAGAAAGAGAAAAAGAAAGAAAGAAAACAGAATGCAGAAATAACTCTGTGCACTGCTTTAAGGCATTATCCTTTTGGGGCATGATCTGCTTCGGTTCCACAGTGCTCATAGCTGTCTCTTGAAAATGTATGGGACGGCACATAGCAATATCTTACAATATGATCAGGTATGGAGTACATGCAGACAGACCTTAGAAATTCTTGTCACACGCTGCACAATGACTGAATCTTTGTCTCAGTGACTTCTCTAAACAGAAAGTACTCTGTCATTCTGATTCCTCCATAAGCTATACAGAGGCATTGGTCTGCTCTGTGGACTAAGTTCATAAAACTGTAGGTCCTTGTATGTCATTTACAAACTACTAAAATTACTTTTAAGCAGAAACATTGTCACCTACAAAATTACTGGTTCAAAATGGGAGAGCAGATATAATACCTGCTCTAAATCTGGCCCCACATAGTATGTCAAGTTTCAAATAAGGACTATAAATATATTTGGGTCCTGGCTATCTCCTTATGATCTGTCCCAATAGCTGAGATCAACTGGGATACTTTTGTCAACAGTCTTCACAACTGAATTTTGAGGATATGTCTACACTGCATCTGGGAACAAGCCTCCCAGCCCCGGTTCACAGTCTTGCACTGGCGGGATTCATTCTAATACTCTTAAAAAAAAATTTTTTTTAAAAGAGCTGTGTGGACATTGCAGCTTGGGCTGGAGCTCAGGCTCTGAAGCCAAATCACCATCTACACAGCCATTTTGAGTGCACTACAGTGAGCCCCGCGGGCACAACTCTGTGGACCCATGCTGGGAGGCTTTCTCCCAGAAGCAGTGTGAACATAACCTTCCTCCTGAAGAAGGGGCATACAATGACACAACAACACATACACAATTGCATTTTAAATACAAAGCACCCTAAAGGTATTAAAACTAATTCAATATAGTTAAATTTAATTCAGTAAAGTTTATCTTAATTCCATACGGTTTGTTCAGGACATTACAGGATATTATCTGTGTGTTACACCATATAATTTATTATTTTCCAGCAAGTCAAGGACTTAGCCTACTCTTCACATTCACAAATGCAATCTGTGAGCCTGATGGCTATTTTTCATACTCATTCATGTCACAACTGACTAGATCAGTAATCAAGCAGTTCTTAGTTTGCAAAAGCTGAACCACATGTTAATTCATTTGGCAGTGGTTTAGCTGGTGGGATGTGTTTTATGGTTAACACGGCATATTTCAAGCTGTCATTGACAGCTGCTAAAATATTATCATCCGTAAATCAGCATCCTATTGAACTTCAGAACCATTACTGCTGTTCACTGATTACCATCTCTGGAAAACTTCTATTTCTAAATATCCATTTGCTGCCAATTTAACATGACTTGCAGCCACTGAAAGTCTTGCTTGAGCTCACTAATCTCATTAACTGGAAGACAGAGACTATAGGAAACATGCACTGGCACAAATAACAACCAACATATAATAAATCTGTGTATGAGTGTGTCATTATGATGAGATAATGAAACTTAACATAAATCATTTAAGCCCTATCTATGTAATTGCAGATGCACTCTTGGGATCAGGGACATTGTGTGAAGTGAAACAGTCTACCATGTGGGTTATAAGAAAACATCAATAGTGCCCATGCTTGTGAGTTATGAGCATTTCAAATCGTACATTACACTGATGACCCTGTGATTATAGACAGTACAATAATAGCCAGAGGAAGAATTCACACTAAGAACTGGTTTTGACATTTTCTTTGAATGGCTCTGACAAAATAATTTAGTGCTAAAGTGAAAGAAAACACATTGTTTGACCACAGGGGATGGCTTAGTGATCTAACCCTCTGGTTTGAAACACCCAGAATAAAGTACTAAGCTGTCTCTTTGATCTGACTTCCATATGTTTTCCTTATATCCTGGCTAATTTTATGCTTTTTTTCTACTTTCACCCATTACACTTCTTGGGACAGATTCTTGGTGGTGGTGTAAACTGGCAAAACTCCATTGACTTTAATGGAGCCATGTAGCTTACATCAGCTGAGGTTGTGGCCTTTGTCCTAACTGGTGCACTTTGTGAATAGTTCTTTTCTTTCCTCTGTATTGTTGTTCTTTTGGTGCAAAAGCAAGATCCTCGAGAATGATTAGAGGATTAGAAAACATGTCTTATAGTGACAGACTCAAGGAGCTCAATCTATTTATGTTAACAAAGAGAAAGTTAAGAGGTGACTTGATTACAGTCTATAAGTACCTACATGGGGAAGAAATATTTAATAATGTGCTCTTCAATCTTGCAGAAAATGGTATAACTACAATCCAAAGGCTGGAAATTGAAGTAAGAAAAATTCAAACTAGAAATAAGGTGTAAATTTTTAACTATGAGAGTAAAAACCATTGGATAGGTTAACTCGCGCGATTAACTCAAAAAAATTAATCGTGATTTAAAAAATTAATTGTGATTAATCGCAGTTTTAATCGCACTGTTAAACAATAGAATACCAATTGAAATGTATTAAATATTTTGGATTTTATTTACATTTGCATATATATTGTATTCTTTGTTGTAACTGAAATCAAAGTATATATTATTTTTATTACAAATATTAGCACTGTAAAAATGATAAAAGAAATTGTATTTTTCAGTTTACCTCATACAAGTACTGTAGTGCAATCTCTTTGTTCTGAAAGCGCAACTTACAAATGTAGATTTTTTTTTGTTACATAACTGCATTCAAAAACAAAACAATGTAAAACTTCAGAACCTACAAGTCCACTCAGTCCTACTTCTTGTTCAGCAAATCGCTAAGACAAACAAGTTTGTTTACATTTACAGGAGATAATGCTGCCCTCTTCTTATTTACAATGCCACCAGAAAGTGAAAACAGGCATTTGCATGGCACTTTTGTAGCTGGCATTGCAAGGTATTTACATGCCAAATATGCTAAACTTTCATATGCCCCTTCATGCTTCGGCCACCATTCCAGAGGACATGCTTCCATGCTGATGACACTCATTAAAAAAGCAATGCGTTAATTAAATTTGTGACTGAACTCCTTGGGCGAGAATTGTATGTCCCCTGCTCTGTTTTACCCACATTGTGCCATATATTTCATGTTATAGCAGTCTTGAATGATGACCCAGCACACATTGTTCATTTTAAGAACACTTTTACTGCAGATTTCACAAAACACAAAGAAGGTGAGAATGTGAGATTTCTAAAGATAGCTACAGCACTTGACCCAAGGTTTAAGAATCTGGAGTGTCTTCCAAAATCTGAGAGGGATGAGGTGTAGCACATGCTTTCAGAAGTCTTAAAAGAGCAACACTCCGATGTGGAAACTACAGAACCCGAACCACCAAAAAAGAAAATCAACCTTCTGCTGGTGGCCTCTGACTCAGATAATGAAAATGAATATGCATCAGTCCGCACTGATTTGGATTGTTATCGAGCAGAACCTGTCATCAGCATGGATGCATAGCCCCTGGAATGGTGGTTGAAGCATGAAGGGACATATGAACCTTTAGCGCATCTGGCACATAAAAATCTTAAGACGCCGGCTATCACACTGCCAGGAGAACATCTGTTCTCACTTTCAGGTGACACTGTAAACAAGAAGCGGGCAGCATTATCTCCTGCAAATGTAAACAATTAATTTTTTTAATCGCTACAGCCTACCATTGGAACAATTTATCAAGAGTGGTGGTGGATTCTCTATCACTGACAATTTTTAAATCAAAATTGGATGATTTTCTAAAAGATATGCCTTAGGAACTGTTTCGGGGAAGTTCTACACCACGCCTCCAGTGGGTGGAGCCAAAACAGCCACAGTCCCCTCCCACATTGGAAGCAAAGGGGCGGGACAGGAAACTTAAAAGCTTATATATACAATATATATGAAAATGTACAGCTCAGTTGGGGGAGAGTGGGGGAAAGGAGTAAATGTCTCCCACCCACTGCCAAGCTTTGCACCTGACACTGAGCTCTACAGCACCAAGGACCCCAAGGAGCTGCTGGGACTGTTGACTGACAAGTACCCGGAGGAGTTGTTGGGAGTGCTGCTGGCTATGTATTCTGGGGAGATCAAGGAACCCGAGGAGACAGAGGTACACTTAGAAGGGTAGTAGGAAGTAGCCCAGGGAAACTAGACATTAGTTTGGTTGTGTGGCCAGAATGAGTCAGCGAGTTTCACTGGGATTCCCCACTGACACAGTGGCAGAACCCTCCCCCACTATTAGGGCCCTGGGCTGGGACCCAGTGGAGTAGGGTGTGCCCGGGTCCCCCTATCCTTTTCAACCAACCCCACCACTGGGGTGGCTGCTTACCCACCTTAGGTCAAGAGACCTGTGTTTGCATATTGTCTGCCTGAGCCAGGAGGCCAGGTGAAAGATTATTGATTGCTCTGCCCCACCCAGGAGGTCAGAGCCCTTTTACAGACTATTTGCAGGCTGTCTGCCTGAGTCAGGAGGCCAGGCAAAAGACTGCTTCTTGCTCTGTCCCATCCCCAAGGCCAGAGCCATGACTGCTGAGTGCTTATCAAAGACTGCTAATTCCCTTATTAATCAATATGCTTATAGGCACCACATAGTGAAGTGGTGTAGCTTCTCTCTGAGGCTGATGGTGAGGGAGGCAACTGACCTGCTACACCATACATAAATAGAGAACATTAATGCAGATAGTCCAGCAACTTTTGTTTCCATTAAACTCACTTTAAAAGGAATGTTACTTGTTCCTGTGGGAGCTTGACAGTGTAGCAGGGGAAGGGTAGTCCTGAGATGGGGCCCACAAAGATCAGGGAGATCCCTAAGGCAAGTTACCAGAGTTTGTGGTGAAGGGAGGCAGTAGGGGGAATCCTGCTGAGGAAGAAGCGGAATAAGAAAAACTCTGCAGGGGCCAGGAGAAGTGGCCAAGGAGTAGAGAACTTTAGTGGAGCCTGGGAAGGGCAGAAGAACTGCTAGTTTGGGCATTTGATTTGGACTTTCAGTTGGACGTCTTGTTACCCTGGAAGTAGTCATGGCTTGGCCAGAGGGCTGAGCCATGGATGGAAGACATGGCGAGAGGCAGATGGCCAGTGGGAGGTGTTGGAGATAAGGACCCCTTGCAGCACTGCACCCTGACACAAGGAGTTGCCACAGGTAGTCAGCAAACTACCTTACATGCCCTTTAAAAGAGAGCAGCCTATCTAGGAAGTACACTGACCTCATTAGAAAATAAGAGAGGTAGAATGTCTTCTCTCTGTATTTATCCCTGGATGTTTCTGGTTTTGTTTGCTTTGACTGGTATGAATTGTGAGACAAAAAAAATACTCTTAAAATAAATATGGAATATGGTTCTATGGTAATAAATATGGAGATAAATTTTCAGACTGCCTAGTTAGTTTTATACCTTCCAAAATATGTCTAATGCTTTGAGTAAATATAGTAGAAGATTGCACTGAGAGTATAGGCTAGAAATCAACCAGAAATTTAGTCAATATTTCTTGTTCTATGTCTAACTATTGAACCAAAATCATGTAAGTAGTCTTATAGAAGACAGTAGAGCAGATCCTCAGCAAGTATAATTTAATGTATGACCTCAAAGGAGCTATATTGATTTACACCAGCTGAGGACCTGTCACACTGTGGTGACCTTTAGGCCATACCAAGAATCCCAGGAAGTCTACAGTCAGACTCCATACCAAAGGGTAAGATTATACAATGCAATAATCTTTCTTCTCTTAACTTGGCCTGCATCTGCTCTTCAAGGATATAATGATTCATGGATTTGTGCTCAGTTGCTTACACTGAATGTGATCTGTACTCTGAAAGCTGACACTAAATCCCATTGGGATTCTCTCTCTGCCATCTTACCCCTCTTTAAAAATCATTAAAATTATTTGTATTAGAAAACAAATGTGAATCCCTAGAGGAGAAACTAAAAATCTGAGATATGGGGATTCACAGACTACATAAATGCTGGAAGGATTTATCCAACAAAGCTTTATTAACAAACGAGGTTTTTCAAATGGAAAGTGAAAAATGAAGGTCAATATATATAAAGGCTACAGAATGTCAGCTCAGACCCACAGTTTGTATGAAGCAAAATCTAATTACTACTAACTTGGATCACATATTCTTTCCTCTAATAGAAAAATATGTTGTCTACTATAATTTTGTATCCACCTCTCAATGTTTTCTATTTACTTCCAGAGATTGGGATCAATCCCATAGAAATGGTATTCTGTTTGTTCATAAAAATAGACAGCAATGTTCCAAGGTCAAATAATACATCTTTCTAGTTATTGCAAAAACGCAGTTTAAATTATACAGATTTTCATCTTTTAAGGAAAAGACTCAGACTCTTTAGCCCCTATTATATACTCAGCTAAATTGAGTGCAAATTTTCAAGAGAATATATCCTTTTGCAAAGTATAATGATGATGAGACACACTTTAATATGTAGTTTGAAGGAAAGCTGAGCAAAATTCACCCCAGCTAGTTTTAAATTGTCGAAACAAATCCAAAATGTACTTCATCATTCACAGTTTTTAAATGGAAACAATCTGCATTTGTGTCATTTATCTGGCAGCAAATCACTGTGCTATTTCACCCTCAAAATCTAAACAAAAGATCAAATGTTGACTAATCCACAAAAAATAGAATAGACATTTTAAATTTGTAACCATTCTATTTCACAAATTCAGTAAAAAACAATTCATATTGGCTTTCCCAGTTTTGAAGAATTTCTTAGCACTGGTCTACTGGAAGTATATGACCCATCAGAAATGGAAGAGGATACTGTCCAGACATATTGACAGTATTGCTAAACCAACTGATATCACAATAAATGTTTATAAAGTAGAATAAAGAGCAGTCTTTTGCCAAGCTTTATTCCCACCACACCAAGAACAGCTGTATGATAATACCAGCATGGATAAACAGAGCAAATGGCTAGAGTACTTTGTGTGAGGCGTAATTTAGTAGAAATTATTGTTCTGAACATACTTTCTCTTTTCTTTCCTGGTTGATTTTAACTCTTTATGATCATGCTTGAGCTTTGGCTATTAAATCATGAATTTTGTCATGAAAGTGGCTGAGAGGCATTGGCAGAATTATTTATTTGTATTATATTTAATTCAATTGAAGTGAATGTATTTGGGCTATCACATGTGATATGACGCTGAGGGATTGAAGCTGCAGGTGCCTTTTTCTTGTCTCCAGAAATCTCCAGTGTGCTGGTCAATAGATCTGATCCTACTTGCACTGTAGCTCTTCATTCTTTTATGAGGAAAATCAGAGGCCGATTAGGGGTTTGTGGGGCCCTGGGCCAGAGCAAGTGGGTGCCCCTCCCCACCCATTCCACCTGCAGTCCCCTCCGCCCTGCCCTCCCAGCGCTCCTGCTGGAGAGCGGGGTCAGGGCATGGGGGCTTCCCCTTCTCCACGACAGGAGTGCTGGGCGGGCAGTCAGAACAGGGCAAGCCCCAAGCCCACTCCCCAGCAGGAGCGCCGGGCAGGCAGAATGGATCAGGGTGTGAGGGTCCCCGCCCCGTTGGCCCAGTGGCTAATCCACCGTGGAGGAGAATAACACACAAACTCAATGAGGCCAAATGGAAACAAAGAAAGAAAAATAGTGATAAAAAGCATAAGTAATTAAGAGAGGGAGATGGATGAAAGAGGAAATGCAAACCAATAGAAATCAGACATACCAATAGGAAGCAATTATATATTGGCAGAGAGATGGACTAGATGTCTTAGTAGGTTTATTCCTTCCCTAGTTTCTACAACTTACAGATCTCCTCCTATTATCCAAAAGAATCACAAAATCCCTTACTTGATGGTTATAAAAGTGTGGACCCAGTAAATGGAGATAAAGAATATAATAATTTTCCCAACCTTAATCTTATGCCAGGCATGCAATGCTAAAAATACAGGTTTAGTTGAATATCGTTGAATTTCTCTCAAAGTAATTGGAATTTCAGCAAATGTTGGAGGTCAAGAAATGACAGAATTTAGGAGAATGGATATTAATATTCTGGTGGAGTACCCTTGTTAAATTAATCATTTTAATTTTAAATAAATTTCTTCTCTCTAAAGTATCATCCAGATTATTTTAGCAATTTCCATATTCCTTCTATTGAAATAACTAATGTACAGCCATCTCACCCAGAGCCCTGAGACATATTTCTATTCTTTTATTGAATTAGTCTTTTTTTTAAATGAAATGCATGTGACAGTACTACTAAGGCAGGATTATTCTCCTTGGTTTGATTTCATTATCTTAATTGTCAGCTTCAACATGGAAAGTTGTAAGAGGATAAGATGCTCTCACTGAATGCTCTGAGGGGACGGGCAGAGGGGCAGGTCATTCTATAAGGAGGCCGACACACCACTCTGTGCTAATTTGGTCATTAGGTTCCAGATCCCCAGTCCCATTGACTTCAATGGTCTTTGGCTGAGGTCCCAAAATATTTTTTTAAACAGTTAGGTAGAAGCCCTGGCTTTCAAGATGCATAGTGTGCTATCTGAATGTGCGATGGGCTGTGTTTATTGCCACATGCGCATCTCCAGCTATGCATGTGATTGCAAGCATGTCTATGCACTCTGTCTTTGCTTAAATATCATTTTCTGTTGATTCTAAAAAATCTATTTCTCAAGCAGCATTTTCACAAATTTTAGTACCCATGCCTTTTTTCTTTTACAGCTATTTGATTTGTTATTGGAAAAAATCAGGAACGTAATTGCAATACTTTGTTAACAATTCTAAATTTATATGTTGTAATTGTTGCATCCTAGGAAACAATAACCAAAAAAACCCACCCACCATAGCTAACATCAGAAACACTAGGTAGAAGTTGTCTGCCTCTATTCTGGCTCCTAAACCTGCTGGAGAGACTACTCCAGCCCCTCTATGACAGGAGCTACAGAGGAGCATTCTAAACAGGACCTGCTAGTTAGAAGGTATTGTCCACATGTTTCTACACATGCAGTAAGCTCCCACACCCAACAGTGACCCTGTTCTATAGATTACTTCTGCCGCAAAGGCATTGCACAGGGCTACTTAGAGAACAGTGACTCATGTTAACATTACTTTTGCAATGCATGTGTGTGCCTAATCAAAGAAGTGATTACAATGCTTGTCCCTCCCTGGCCAGTTTGTTTTATCGGCAGATGTAGTTTCTTTCTGTGTCAAAATAAAAGGGTTTGGGGAGGAGGGGGGAAGAGATACAAAACTTCTCTCCTACTACCCAAATTCTTCAACAGCTACAGCCAATTACGAATCACCAAGGTAATCAATTCTTCTTTGGTACCTTATAGACAGTTAAGGGATATTTCCCAATTTAATTCAAATTATGAATCCACAATTCACCTCAGCTTTTAATATTTTGGCCAGCAGTAAAAACATGATTTGCAGAATCCTTGCTTTTCTATTAATGTGCATACTGTAGAGGTTATTCTCCTCTGAGAGAAATAGTCAGAACATAAAAATGATACACCATTAAATATGAAGGAATGCTTATCATATTTCAAAAGCACCATTAATCTAACATACTGCAGACCCCATGCTGAAATCAAAGTCAAGATAACACTGTTTAACTTTAAGGAGGAAAATAGAAGGGCCAATTATTCTGCTTCAACTGATTGAGGATTACAGGAGTTGATGAAACTGCATCCAGTAGCCTGAGATAATGGCTGATAGTACCTAACCCTGATGGAAGAAAAAAGTATTGTCTTCACTGATCAGTGAACAATTTGGATACATTTGTGAACCTTTCACTTGATGTTTTGCCCATTCCTAGAACCAAATCCAGAATAAACCTTCCTGAAATTTCTGGAATGTTCAGTTATTTCCTTACCTCTCTCCCATTATTTTTCATTTACATACATCTCCATCACCATGGAGAGGCTGTGGGGGGAGATTTTGCAGGCCCCTACAAGTTGTAAAGCCAAGCTCCAAAGTAGCTTTCTATTATAGAGAATAAAGGGAGGGTTGTAGGTGGTTGGGGGCCCTGCAAGGCTGTGATTGACAGAACTGTGAAGATTCACTGGCCACACATTTCACTAAATAGATAGGCGCCCAATGCCCTGCCTTGGATTACCAGAAATGGAGAAAACATTTATCAGAGGAGAAGGCTCTTTAATCTAGCAGATTTAGGCAGAACAAGATCCAATGTTTGGAGCTAAAGCCAGACAGATTCAGACTAGAAATAAGGTATAGATTTTTAGCAGTAATTAATCATTGGAATAACTTTCCTATGGATGTGGTGCATTCTCCAAAATAATGAAGTTTTTAAATCTAGAGTGTGTTTCTAAATGTATGCTCTAGCTGAACTGGAAGGTCTGGTTTCAGGAGTTACTGGGTAAAATTCTATGGGCTGTTATGTAGTAGGTCATAATGATCCCTTCCCCTCTTAAAATGTTTGACCCAAGTTTGGGAGGTTGTTCCATCTGCTTTTGTCCTCTGTACAAAGCCAAGTTACCCAGGCTTCAACCATGGTCTCTCACATTGCCATATTTTTATTCTGAACTTTTTCTACCAGATCGTGCACCTGTTTGATTTTATTTTCCTTTGAGGATACTTAATTCTTTTTCTAAATCAATTAGAATGTTTATATTGAGTACAAAATGTGAATAAGCAGGCATTCATTCAAAACACTGCTGGAAGGATCATTTTCCTGGCTGATTGCTTCAACCATGTCATCTTCTTTCCACCTCTGTCTACTGGCTTTTCTGTTTCATCAAGCACAAACTATTTGTTTTCACTTTTATCAAGCCATCAACCCCCACTTTCACTGTACTAAGGATATAATTTCCATATAAAAAAAATTCCAACAGGCACCTTTGTGCTTTCTTCCATGCTGTCCTTTTGTCATTGGAGGAGCTTCTGGTAAACTTCCAAAAAGCCATCTCATTGTCCTTCAAACCCCTCCTTAAAAAAACCCTCTTCTCTGTTTTATTACCTACAAAAACTTGACAGTTTTTCATGCTGACCATTATCTTCTCATTGCTTCTTGTTGCTCTCCCTATCTGTTTGTTTTACCCACCTGTTTCCTATAGTCCAACACAGGCTATGTCTGCATGTAGAGAAGATACACTGCACACACCCCTAACACGGGTATAAATAGCAGCACAGACCGAGAGACACTGCTTAGGCATTTAGAATACAGATCCACCAGAACTTGCTGGCATGTATCCTACACTGCTCTCTACAGGCCCTAGCAGTGCCTCCCGCATCTACTCTGCTATTTTTAGCAGGGTATTGTCCCACTGTCAGAGCCTTTTCCTGCTCCAGGGAAGGCTCCAACCAGGGGGAGGCAGTAGGGAAAGTTTCCAGCATCTCACTGTTGCATGTGGCTACACATACCCTACATGCGGGTAGAGTGTACGCTTTTTGGAGCAGATATTGTCTCTTGGTTATATATTTGTACAGTGCCCAACACAATAGGGCCCTGGCCTCTAGGTACTGCCATAATACAAATAATTATTACTAATTATAATAATTCATTTTAACTTTCTACCATGCAATCCTTTCCTCATGAGTCTGGAGGTTGTTAACCCCTTCATAGAAACCCCCCTGATTTCTTCTCCTTTCTTCTATTATTCACGAGGCTGTTTATTTCCTCTCTGCCTAGTTCACAGTGAAAAACAGGAATTGGCGTCAAGTGCAACCTGTGGTATCACTATTCCACATCAGCTTTACATCTTTTCAATCGAATATATTGAAAGTGAGACTCTGTTAGTGGTACAAAAATTGATATATAGTGATAGTCTGCACTGGATATCCAGGTTCAAGCTTGTGAGTGAGAGTCAGCCCAACAGGAGAAGAACCACTGAATTATTATTAATAGTAATAATACTATTAATTAGGGCCAGATCCTCAGCTAATGTAAAATGAGGCAAATCTATTGAAGTAAATAGAGCTATGCTGTTTCACACCATTTGATGGTCTGGACCCTAGTGCATAAGAAGATGGGTATTATGAACAGAAATAGGTATATGGGACAGACTAGCAAGGAAGGGTGGTCTAGTGGATGAGGCACTCAGCTAGGATATAGGAGACCTGTTTCAGTTTCTGGCTCAACACAGACTTCTTGTGTGAACTTAAGCAAATCTAAACTACACTATACCTTAAGTCCTCATTTGTAAAACATGGATATTTCCCTACCTCATAGCACTTTAAGCCCCTGGGGTGAAATCAATGGGAACCAGGATTTTATCCATACTTTTCAATAGGACTATCCCTCTATTTAAAGTTATGCAAATACTTAATTGCTTTGCTGGATTGGGGCCCCTGTACCCAGCACCTAAGTCAACTCTAGCCTATCAAATACTGGATATTTTAAAATGCCTCTCTTGGGTAAAGTTTCAGCAAAGTGACAGGATGAGTGCACTGCTCACTGAACAGGAGAAGAATATAGGTCACTGTTTTTGAGGATTGAGCTGATATTTTAAAAGCTGCATCTTTCAATATATATGGGTCAGTATGATTGAGAAATTGGTTTAGGAATATAGGCAGCCTGTCTGTTCTATTAACAGGTTGACCTCAAATCAACTCACAAAGGAAATGAACTTCTCACTCCAACAGGAAAATCATTGAGCCAAATATTGGGAATTGATTTTTCAAATGGATAGATACTTGTATGAACATGAACATACATAATTATGCAAGCTATGATAATAAGGGTAATCATTTTTATACTGCAGGACATAAATTGATTACTATATTTGTCGATGGGAATCAAGAATGCTAGGTGCATTGTGGAGATTTTTTAGCCTTCCTCTGCTTCCTATTTTAGAGAGGATATTACATACCAATAATTTTAATCCACTATGACAGTTTATGTTACTATGCAAAAAATCAGGAAGAATTTTTCCAACTAGACACCATTTCTTGTTGCTATAGGCACTCTGACTTAGTTCTTTCTTCAGAGTCACTATTTAAACTTCTATTCTGCATGAGCCCACAGTAAATCTGAGATTTTTGGATTACAAAATTCATTATAAAAGCTGAATATTATTTGTAAGAAATTAAATTGGACCAAATCCAAGAATAAAGCATAAAAATATTTATGTTTTTCAAGCACTTCTACAGGAAATGATTGCCTTTATGTGAAGTGACTGTTCAGATTTTTTTCTTCATATTACATTTTCATTTGTGGCACAGAGGAAATGACTTGTATTGAGCGCTTTAATAAGATTTTATTTGCTTTCTGCCTTCACCTTTGAGCAAGTGAAATTAGCATTTGGAACTCTTTCTGTTCTCTATCTGGTTACTTTTTCCTTGCGCATTTGCTTAATATGGACATTTGGGTATACTTTTATTTTAATCATGTATTACAAAAGAATCCAGGGCAATGGGAGGCTGCTTGATGTCTGTTATAAATCTAAATACAGAACATCTTTCTTCTCCTTCCCATGTCTTCTATCTCTATTTGCCACTTCTGGGTGTATTAGATTTGTTGTTAGTCATTGGCGGTGTGGCCAAACTCCTGAAATTGCTGCATAAATATTCTAGTATGTACACAACGCCCATTCTAAACAGTATTAAATCCTCCAGAATACGTACCCCAAAGGCCAACAGCTTTAGTGCCTAAAAGGAATGCCTTGAAGTTTACAGTCATATCACATATTCTGCAATAAACATAACTCCATAGCCTTACCATTAGGCATTCGACGGTGCAGAAATTTTATTCTGGCAGGAAAAAGCTATTACTGTTTAATTGCTCCCCGAACCTCTAAAAGATTGATGCTTACTTTGCTTCCTGCCTGGGAACAAGTGCTTCACTCACAAATGTGCCTCATAGGCAATTGCTCTCTGAGAATCAGTCATTGTTTTGTACCTCTTAGTGAGGTGTCCAGTAACTGTCTCAGCACTTTCAGTGTTCTGACTGTACACAGATGAGCATTTTGTCTAATCTCTTTATTAGCATGCCTACCCCTGAATACTGTGAAGCAGCAGAGGATGGGCTTTGTGATCACAATCTCAGGAGCCATATCAAAGCCAGGAATGGCTCCACCTCCAATGTACTGGAGAAAGGCTAATTCCTCCCTCAGGGAATTAGACAGCTGGGGTGAAATTCTAGCTCTACCTGTGTCAATGGAAAAACATCCAGTGGCTTCAATGGTACCAGAATGTCACCCCGATGCAATATATCTGTAATATATTTAATATTTAAAAACCTGTAAAGTTTGGAGAAATGTGGAAGAGGATCAATGCCGACAAAAATAAGAGAAAAAAAATTGGAGATCTATAGATCTACATATAGATATAGTGCAGCTTCCATGCCAAGCACTGTGATAGCATATCTCCACCAGCATTTATACACAAGTACTTATGTATAATTGCTGCTAATGTCCTTAACAGAATTGTGGCTGAATAGAAAATGTATTAGGAAGACTTTTAGATCTATAAAGAAAATCTAAAGCAACTAGGTTGTAGCAATTTTTCAGAGGAGCCAGTGATAACCATTTCAAGTTCATGGAGCAGCATGTGGGGAAAACTATAACCCTTTACCTTGATTAAAGAGGTTTCCAATGATGATACCCCTAGAAAATGTGTCAGAAGACCTGGGAAAATCCTTATTCTTTACACATACAGAGCTATCACAGTGCCTGGCATAGAAGCTGCTCTGTAGTTAGTGTTATGAGTGTGGAGCAGAGAGCACTTCAAACTTATAAGAAAAATGTCCCTTTCGCATCCCTGGACTTATCTTCTCACTGTAGTTGACCTTCTTCTGGGATATACATCAACCATTTGTAAGTTCCCAAGTAACCACTGTTTAGATGTTATCTTCTGTTCACAACTCCATCCTCAAGATTTCATCTATTGTAGTGTTTGCTTCTTTATTTGATTTGCAGATATAAATACAGATGGGTAGGATTCCAATGCCCAAACACTGTGCAAGGAGTGTGGGGGGTGGGGGAGAACAAGAATGCAGAAACAGATGAAGATACTACCTCTGAAGGGATGGACATTGATAAATCCTCTTCCTCAAACAATAATAGCTTAGAAGATGAGAGTCAACAAGCTATAAACTCAGCAAGTTCCCAAACTTCAGCCTATCATGGCCATTTGTAGGTGAATAGGATGCCAGTTTCAACTCTTCAAAGGGAATCTCCCCTTGGATACTGTTACAGGATGGTCCCCTGAGAGTTCTTTCAGGCGTGCGTTGTTTCCAGGGCTTCCCAGTCCCCCTGGGAAATTCCACCAACCCACAATCCATATACAGACAGTCTCTGTGTCCTGGCAGCCTGCACTGGTAACGTATCACCCATCAGCATTCAGAAAAGGAGGACCCAGAGGGTCTTCCTGCCTTTGCTTAGTCCTTTTTTCCTGCCTGGACATCTACAGACTTCTTCCACATCTCTTGTCCCCACAAGGACAGACTGTCTTTCTAGATAGGTCAGCCTCTAATAACTCTTCGATGAGCTTCACTGTATTGTCAAAGTCAAGGGTTGGTGTCAGAGCACCCGTACATTTGCCACGTTGGGAAGACTTTCCAAGAACTGTTCTAGGATCATCCTTCACTTCCACCAGCTCCTGGCTCTCCATCCTCAACCAATAGGTAGTCTAGTCTGACAGTCTGCAAGAGCTCTCGGCCTTATTCCATCTGTCCATTTTGCTGCCCTAAATTTCTGACATTCTTTCTCCGATGACAGACCCATTCT
This sequence comes from Terrapene triunguis, assembly GCF_002925995.2. NCBI lineage: Eukaryota > Metazoa > Chordata > Testudines > Emydidae > Terrapene > Terrapene triunguis. The sequence continues at coordinate 2,104,339 of NW_020665057.1, read as the reverse complement.
ATCTATGATGGCTGCCTTGACTATATCATAGTCCCTGGCATGTTCTTTGCTTAGAGACATACAGGGTGTTTAGGCTTCACCTGTCCAATAGGAAGCCACTCATAAAGCCCACAATGCCTTATCCCAGCCAGAACCTATAATTACCCTCTCAACACATCAGAGAAAGGCCTCATGGCCATCTGTCAGAGCCATTTTGCACAGTCTGATTCTCTGGGTTCTACTGCCACCCCGAGCTGCAGGATTCAGACTCTTTGGCATCTGATGCTGTGCTGCCATCTGCTTCTTAATAAATTCCTGGAGAGACTTCTGTTGCTCTGTCTACCACACCATCCTGGGCTGTTGTTCTACTTGCTGGGACTGTTGAAAGAGCTGCATGAACCGTTTTGGCTCCTTTTGCTGTTTTACCATTTCAGAATTTCTTCCATTCCTCCCAGGTCACCCGTACTAGCATTGGTTCCTTCTTTGGCTTCTCACATAGATGAGGGACACTGATCCCACACAAACCCCCAATAATGTCACAGGTTGTTCCCCTAAGAGTCCTTTCAGGTCTTAAGTACAATCATACCACTTCAGGTCTCGCCACCACCCTTGTATTTTGTTGTTCCAGCAAGCCTCTGCTGTAGTGCTATTACAAGCCCCAGCCTGCTCCCCCAACTTGCTTCTGCAGAGGGGAAACAGAGAGCGGCAACAATCCCTAGACCCTGCCTACCTTCAAGCTCCTCCTCTTCTAGAGCGTCCTTCCTCTCAATTTATATACTCCTTCTAGCTGATGTGGTTGCATCCCTTTCTAATTAGCCCCTCAGCTGTAGGTCTACTCAGTTGTTTGACCTTCCAATTAGGTCTCAATTAGCCTACATTGGTGGGGATTAGCTCCTGACTCAGCACACACCATCACAGATACCTTCCAGAGAAGGCGAATATTCTGAATGAGAAAAAGAGAAAAAATGTGCGTGAGAGAAGGATGGTGGACATGCTAATAGATATGAGAACTAGATGAGTAATCTATATATCCAGAGGACAGAGTGCTGAGGCCTGTTATTACAGATGTAAAAGCCCAGTTTAGTGGTATAAACTTTTTGAAAACTTACCCCTTCATGTTTTAGTGTCCGTACTTCAGGAACACCAGACTAACACCAGTGAGAATGTCATTTATCTTTACATCCCCAAGAGTCTTTTTAATTACCAAGACAAACAGCCTTACAGATAGCCTTTTCTCTTAGCTGACATCACTCTATTACATTGAATCTACAATCAGAATTGTCATCTTCTGTGTGCTGCATCTTTCTCTCAAATCACCTTCCTTATCTTTGATAGAGATGTGAAAGGCTGAGAAATACTTTGAAAATTTCTATATGCCATATTCAAAGCCGATGCAAGAGTGTGAATGGAAATTGCTAAGTTACTTCCATTGAAGTGGCTGTGCCGGGGGGAGGAGGAGGGGCACTCATTACAGTCATGAGACTGTAAATAAACCTCTGCAACTGGGAAACATTCATGACACACTGAACACTTCTGATTTCTGTTTCAGCTTAAGGCAAAGCAAAGTACTTTTCAGATTACTCAGTTTGCCATCATCGGTTTACACAAAAATGTCATGTCTAATGCATTTCAGCATAGGCAGGCCAATAAAGTATTGTATTTGAGATTATTAGTGTCAAATAAGGTAAGACTGAGTCACCAGTAGAATCGGATGTTAATGTATTGTTGACTGATCTCTATTTTATGTGTACTCAGCAACGTACAAGTAAGTAAATGTTCTTAGAATAAACTAGGAGTTACGTTCTTGGAATTTACTTGTACATCAAAGACAATATCCTCCTGCACTGCTGGGACTTTCTCTTTGGTATCAGTGAGTCTCAGCCTTCCTATATTGCTTTTCTCTTTTTCACCTTTACTTTTTATTATTTCTTTATTTGATGATGGTATCATTCTTTAGCAAGATGACTTCCAGCATCAATATAGCTGCAAAAAATTACCCTATCCTTAGAGCTGCAGACTAAGGACTAATCCTGCAACTGTTACACATGCAAGTAACATGGATAAATTGATTTCAGTGTAATTATTCATATTATCCATCTGAATAAGTGTTTGTAGAATTGGCCCCTAAACTGGGATCAAAGGCTTAATTTACCTTCCATGGAATGTTATTTCAGAGGTCATGATAGTTCCCTCTGACCCTCAGAGAATCCCTGTACTACCCCCCTGCACTTGGGCTTGTCACAGATTTGTCTCCTAATGACTAATACCGCAGTAATTAATTCTACATTTTAAATCTACATATACACCTGGAGACACTTACTTTAATTGTTCTCTGTGGTATAACACATTGTGACTGCTTCACCATAAATTGCTTGTTATATTAAACAGGTTCAGGCCGTCTAAGCCCTACATTTGAGGAACTACTCAGAAGATGAATGTGTTTATTTAGTCTAATGCTCTGCTTGGTTTAGGGTTATTAACAAATAAGATTTGCTTAAAGTTTGATACGCTTATTTTTGGCAATCTAAACCCACTGAATACAATTCCAAACACAGGTCCATTGCCCGAATGTTCAATCACACACAGATGTGTGTCTTTTATAAATATAGTACCAATTACTAACATGGGCTCTTCCCCATAATAAAACAACTCTGTTTACACAAGCAGACAAAACACAGCTTTTACCTTGCTCTATTTCTTTTCTTAACAATCAACCACAGATGTTTATATTGTAGTCTTAGTAAAATGTTTAAGAATTATTGCCTTGTGAGGTTTTCCCATTAGATTTTAATAATACAGGAAAAATTGAAAAAAAGAGTCAATTGCTCTTGCTAAAGTTTTCTTGCAGTTTGCTTAAAAATGCTTTTTCCTAAAGATTTTTTTAAAGACATCATTAGATACACACTCATTTTTAATTAAGATAATAGAAGATTAGGAGTGGAAGATACCTCAGGAGGTCATCTAGTCCAACCCCCTGCTCAAAGCAGGACCAACCCCAACTCAATCATCCCAGCCAGGGCTTTGTCAAGCCGTGCCTTAAAAACCTCTAAGGATGGAGATCCCATCATCCAGATCATTAGTGATTTGGGTAACTCCATTCTGCTTATATAAATTCCTTAAATAATTTCAATCAGATATGATATTATTCACTTCCTGTTCTAAACTCTGTTGGTGTACACAGTTAAACAGTTGCTGTGTTCAGCTCCAGAGATTATTTCAATAACATGCGAAGAGATTCCTTTATATAGTGCATAGGCCCAAATGTGCATTGCTCCATTCAGAAGTGCTAAGGGAGTGCTACTGGCCTGTAGTACCATAGCTGTTGTGCTTTCTATTAGTCTCAGTCCAGTTACATCCACTTCATGTAAATCACCTTCACAATTTCTGCCAACTAGTACACTACTGCTAATGTCAGATGTGATACCAAGGTCTGAATGAGCATGAAGACTAAGTTATACTTGCTCTTCCCTTCAGGTCACAGTAGGAACACAGTGGAAATTTCCCTTGATGTTGCATATGGTTTACAAGGTTGTTGTTGTTTTTTTGTCAGAGGGCATCAGTCTTTCTGAAAATGCCTTTCATGAGTCTTAAATTTGCTATCCCCAAATGCATATGCTGCACTATTAAGAGAAAAATTGTTATATGGAAGTTTATTTCCATTTCTTTCTCTGCCAGTAAAAGTCAATGAAAGTTGCTATATCTTGTGAACCTAAATCCCTTATGTTGTTTTAAAAACCTCTCTCTGATTAATACAAAAAATGTCCCTTCTTAATTAAAATTTTCTTGCCTTTAATTTAGGAAAGTGTCAAAAAGAATCTGTTTTTGAATGTGCCAATAAATTAGAATATAATACAGCAGAACCTCAAATACAGAATTATAATTTAAATATTTTAACCGGCTTTGTTATTGAAGATAACTCTGTCCTACAATGTAAAGAACCATTATTATAATACAATACCAAGGCACAGAACATTTGTGTGTTAGGATTAGCCAAAGGTGTAGAATTAGATTCTTCTGATAAATGAATTATGTAAATATTAGAACATATCAAATGTATTCCTCCTTTCCTAATGCTTAAATACTTTAGAATCACTTTAAGAACAAGAAACCCACTGCCATTCCTATCACTTCTATTTTCTGTATATCTTTTTTTGTGTTCACTACTGATAATTAGATTTATGCAGGAAGTGTTGATGTGCAAAAGTGTTCAAAATATAAGGGGGAGATCATATTTTTGCAGCTCTTGACTAGGCTACTGAGTAATGCAAGAAAAGATGGCTGAAATCTCTGGGTTTTTTTATATTGGGTATCACTTTTTTAGGCCAAATTTGATATTATTGTTGAAGAACTATATACATGTGTGTGTGCATATACACACAAATTTTTTTAAAGTATGAAGATGACCTTCTAACATGGTCCAAAGAAAAGTAAAATGATCAGGATGTTGTTAACCTGGCTAGCTGAGATGACATTATATCTAATTCCACATTACCTGAATATGAACAGTTTAGTTTCTGGAATGATACTAGTTACTATTTCCCCTTGGATGGTTTTTTTAAACCAATATTAATTTGATTATTGCTCATAGTAATGAAATATGATATGCCTATGTAGGCAGGTAGGAGTTTTTCGGACTTAACTTTTTGGTTATAGTCTTGTCCTGAGAAGCTTAAAGGATTTCAGTGGAACAAATTATAGTCAGTGTCAGTTGATTATTGTATCTTCTTTTCTATGGGCTTCTCTTTCATCAATCAATTAATTAGTTATTGTTTAATGTTTTACAAAAACCAAATAGTATAGTGAATGAGTTATATAGAATAGGCCAGTGGTGCAAACTGGAGTCAATGAAATCACAAGGATGAATTTGGCCTAATATCTCTAATCAAGATATGTGGAAGTGTGTCTCCTTTGGATAAATTCTGGCCCATTTAACCGACCAACCGACAAACACATCTATTCAGATTCATGGCATACTGTTTTATAAAGATACTATGTAAATATAAAAGCTGTTTGGGAAACAAATGTATAACTTGTATGAACACAAAATGTACTTTAGGAAATTGCTTCAAATATTTACTTGAGATTTAAAAGGTAGCTCTATATTTAAACTGAAAACCTAATTACACTAGCACTTGACTCATTATCAAATGTGGAGTTTAGAGTACTAATCTTAAAAAATGTAACCTCTTGAGTGCCGTGATAGATTGCACACTGAGAGAACATACTAGTTTAGGGTTTGATACAATGCCTTCTGAAGTTAATGGTAATCTTTCCTTTGACCTCAATGGCCTTTACATCTAGTCCTTAATGCTGTGCAGTAATATTCCAAGCACATACACAGCATAAGCCTTCCCTTGAATTTATTTTAATCCATTTATTACATCATTCTTCATGTCTCTGTGTTTTCAAGATGGAAATTAAATATTAGTAACGGATGATCCCCAGAAGGTTAAGTTCAGGTTTGTTTTGATTGACAGCCCCAAAGTCTTTTGTTCTTTAATTCAAACTGTCCAAAGTTCTTGGGTGATGAAGCTGAGCTGGAAATCTCAGGAGAACTGGCTTTCTGGTGAGATTTCAAGTATTTCCTGTTGTAAGTACCATAAAAACAGCCCATTTAATTTATTCTGCTGCTTATAAACTTATGAAGTTTGCGGATGATACCAAGCTTGGAGGGGTTGTAAGTGCTTTGGAGCAGTGGTTCTCAACCTTTCCAGACTACTGTACCCCTTTCACAAGTCTAATTTGTTCTGCATACCCCCAAATTTCACTCCACTTCACTTAAAAACTATTTGGGTACAAAATCAGACATAAAAATACAAAATTGTCACAGCACACTAGTACTGAAAAATTGCTGACTTTCTCATTTTTACCATAGAATTATAAAATAAATCGATTGGAATATAAATAGTGTACTTACATTTCAGTGTACCCAAAGCTCGAGCCTTGCTGTCCAGGGCTGCAGCCAAAGCCCAAACCCTGCCACCTGGGGCTAAAGCATATAACTTAGTTCTGCGGGGGCTCCTGTGGTGTGGGGCCCCAGGCAATTGTCCTGCTTGCCACCCCTTAATGCCAGCCCTGCACTTGCAACCCCCCTAAACCCATTCCATAATCCCTTGGGTGTCGTGACCTCCCAGGTTGAGAAACACTGAACTAGGCAAATATCTACATGAGTTCATATAGCTAGCCCCTGGAAGACTTCTGCATACCCCCGGGGTACACATACCCCTGGTTGAGAACCAATGCTTTGGAGGACAGGATTAGAATTCAAAATGATCTTGACAACCTGGAGAAATAGTCTGAAATAAATAGGATGAAATTCAATAAGGGCAAATACAAAGTGCCGCACTTAGGAAGGAATAATCAATTGCACAAACACAAAATGGGAAATGACTGCCTAGGAAGGAGTACTGCAGAAAAAAATCTGGGGGTTATAGTGGATCACAAACTAAATATGAGTTAACAATGTAATATCATTGCAAAAAAAAAAAGGGAACATCATTCTGGGGTGTATTAGCAAAAGTATCGTAAGCAAGACACAAGAAGTAATTATTCCATTCTACTCAGCATTGGTAAGTATTGTATCCAGTTCTTGGTGCGACACTTTGGAAAGATGTGGACAACTTGGAGAATGTCCAGAGGAGAGCAACAAAAATAATTAAAGGTCTAGAAAACATGACCTACAATGAAAGATTGAAAAAGCTGAGTTTGTTTAGTCTGGAGAAGAGAAGACTGAGGGGGGACATGATAACAATCTTCAAGTACATAAAAGGTTGTTATAAAGAGAAGGGTGATAAATTGTTCTCCTTAACTACTGAGGACAGGACAAGAAGCAATAGCCTTAAATTGCAGCAAGGGAGATTTAGGTTAGATATTAGGAAAAGGGTAGTAAGCTTTGGAACAAATTACCTAGGTAGATTATAGAATCCCCATCATTGGAGGTTTTTAACAACAGTTTAGACAAACACTGGTCAGGGATAATCTAGATAATACTTAGTCCTGCCTCAGTGCAGGGAACTGGGCTAGATAATCTGTCAAGGTTCCTTCCAGTCCTACAGTTAATCCTATGATTTCTTCCACCTGGAATCAGGAAGTGCAGTGGCAGGGAAATAAAAACATTAGACCTCATCTTGACAAATAAACTGATCACAGAACTAAAAATTAATGGCAGCTTAGGTATAGATGATCATGACTTGGTCAGATTTACAATGTGCAAACAGAATAAAGTCCAGACCAGTGATATATATATACTTCATGTTTTAAAAAGGCCAATTTCACAAAGCTGAAAATAATCATGAGCCAAATCAGCTGGGAGAAAGAATGTAAAAGAAAAATGTGAAAGATAATTGGGAATTGTTTAAGAATAATTTAAACCCACAATGAAGGAAGAAAGCCAAATTGGTTAAAAAACCAACCTGGTTTGGAGGGGAAATGAAGGCAGCTATAAAAAATTATACACCTCTACCCCGATATAACATTGTCCTCGGGAGTCAAAAAATCTTATCGTGTTATAGGTGAAACCACGTTATATTGAACTTGCTTTGATCTGCCGGAGCACGCAGCCCCGCCTGCCCGGAGCGCTGTTTTACTGCGTTATATCCAAATTTGTGTCATATCGGGTCGCGTTATATCGGGGTAGAGGTGTATAACAAATGAAAGAAAAAGGAAGTTGATAGTAATGAATATAAATCAGAAGCTAGGATCTGTAGAAAATTGATAAGGAAAGCGAAGGCACACAAAGAGAACTATGGTTAGTAGAGCTAAGAACAATAAGGAGTTTTTAATGTATGTTATGAACAAAAAGTATCCTAACAATGGTATTGGTCCATTACAAGATGGGAATGGTAGAATTATCAATAATAATTCAGAAGAGCAAAGTGTTCAATAAGTATTTCTGTTCTGTATTGGGGGAAAAAAGAGATGATGTAGTCATATCATATGATAACACTCTTTCCATTCCACTAGTATCTCAGGAGGATGTTAAAGAGCAGCTACGAAAGTTAGACATTTTAAAATCAGCAGGTCCAGATAACTTGTATCCAAGAGTTTGAAAAGAGCTACTGAGGAGTTTGCTGGACCAGTAATGTTGATTTTCAATAAGTCCTGGACCACTGGGAAAGTTCCAGAAGACTGGAAGAAAACTAATGTGTCATTTTTATAAAGGGTAAATGGGATGACCCAGGTAATTATAGTCCTGTCATTCTGCCATCAATCCCAGGCAAGATAATGGAGCAGCTGATATAGGAATGGTTAAAGAGAATTAAAAGAGAGTAATATAATTAATGCCAAACAACTGGGGTTTATGGAAAATAGATCCTGTCCAACTAACTTGATATCTTTTTTGATGAGATCACATGGGTGGTTGATAAAGGTAATAGTGTTGATGTGATATACTTAGACTTCTGTAAGGCATGACATTTTGATTAAAAAAACAGAATGATGTAAAATTAATATGGAATACATTACATGGATTAAAAGCTAGCTAACTGATCAGTCTCAAAATGTAATTTTAAATGGGGGCTCATCACTGAGCAAGTGTGTTGCTAGTGTGGTCCTACAGGGATCAGTTCTTGGCCCTACATTATTTAACATTTTTATCAGACGTGGAAGAAAACATAAAATCATCACTGATAAAGTTTGCAAATGACACAGAAATTGGGGGAGTGGTGAATAATGAAGAGGACTGCTCACTAATTTAGAGAGATCTGGATCGCTTAGTAAGCTGAGTGCAAGCAAACAATAAGCATTTTAGTATGACTAAATATAAATGTATACATCCAAGAACAAAGCTTGTAGGCCATACTTACAGGATGAGGGATTCTATCCTGGGAAGTAGTGACTGTGAAAAAGATGACTGGCAGTTGAAGCTAGAAAAATTCAGACTGGAAATAAGGTGTAAATTTGACTGTAAATGTCTGTAAAATAGCATTGTTTAATGTTTTACAAAAACCAAATAGTATAGTGAATGAGTTATATAGAATAGGCCAGTAGTGCAAACTGGAGTCAATGAAATCACAAGGATGAATTTGAGTGTACTTAACCAATGTATTATCACTGGCAATTTTTCTAAAAGATATTTTCTAGAAATTATTTTGGGGAAATTCTATGGCCTGTATTATAAAGGAGAACATAACATAAGAATGTCCATACTGGGTCAGACCAAAGGTCCATTTAGCCCAGTATCCTGTCTTCTGATAGTGGCCAATGCCAGGTGCCCCAGAGAGAATGAACAGAACAGGTAATCATTAAGTGATTCATCCCCTGTCGCCCATTCCCAGCTTCTGGCAAACAGAGGCTAGGGACATCATCCCTCTCCATCCTGGCTAATAGCCATTGATGGACCTAGCCTCCATGAACTTATCTAGTTCTTTTTTGAACCCTGTTATAGTCTTGGCCTTCATAACATCCTCTGGCAAAGAGTTCCACATTTTGACTGTGCATTGTGTGAAAAAATACTTCCTTTTGTTTGTTTTAAACCTGCTGCCTATTAATTTCATCTGGTGACCCCCTAGTTCTTGTGTTATGAGAAGGAGTAAATAACACTTCCTTATTTACTTTCTCCACACCAGTCATGATTTTATCAGGTCAGGCTAGATGATCACAATGATCCTTTCTGGTCATGGAATCTATGAATCTATTAACTTAATTGTCAAAAATAGCTAATGTTTTTCAAATGTCAAAATAGGTTTAACTTGTGTTTAACCCAACGTGAAGGATCAGGATGGTTCAGATTAAATAAACACACTTCACTGACCTAAATGAAATATCCAGTTGGGTTGGTTAGAACTAAGAATACATGTTTAACTAAGTGAACATGAAGGAGAACCATGACATTTCATAGCTTATTTATTTTTATTGGATCTGAATCTAAACTTTCCCAAAGTTCAGTATTTGGTTTGGGCCCATCTTTCTTTTTAAAATCTTTAAACATGTGCTTCTACCATGTGTGTGTGAGAAGGTGAGTAGATACAAGTAGTATTGTCTTACTTGGTGGATCCATTCTACATGTGTATTGATTATTATCTGCTTACTTAGGGAACAAAGCCTATTAGCCCTGCTATTCACTCTAATTACCCATAAAAACCCAACACATAAAAAATAGGAAGTAAGTTGGATCATATTCTTCTTGTACAATATTAAATTTCAATCTGTTACATATGTGGAAACCTACTGAAGGAAATGAGACTATACAAATGTCAGCCGAGACATAATTAGAAGGGGATGGGGATGCACTGATATCACTGTGGGCCTTATTTGGCCTGTTCAACCTTTATTACTAGTGATGAAGCACAGGGAAGAAAAGTCTAAGTTTGACTTCAGATCCCAGGCTGAATTTGTGAAGTTGACAGGTGGGAAAAAATAAAGTCTTTTTACTTGTAAATTGAGTGCACTGTATATGAAAATTAGTGGGATACAATAAATATGAAACCCCACAATGCTATTTTACAGACGTTTTACAGTGGGAGCATACTTTAAGCATAATATTGAATGGAATTCTGCAGCACTGTATATTAAGCATAGAGAAATATTACCCTATGGAAACGAAGGCAAAGAGATGGAATACAAGGGTTGAAATGACAATATTACCAGTTACTGCTGCAGCTTTCCATTCGTCCTCAAGGACAACACGATTTAGGACTTTCAGCATTTATGGAGAAGATGAGAAATAGATTACACTTCATACAGTAAGAGGGATTTAAGCAATGTAATCATTTAAACTGACACCACTTTAAATTGCTTTAATCCTACTATCTTTGTGTTTAACCAGGTCTAGCTTTTTTATCGCTGTGTCTTCTGCCTGCACCTTGGTAATTAATATTACAACATGACTAAATTAGCCATGAATATTGGCATTGACATAAACAGCTCTCTGAAAGTCTTCCAGTGAATCAACCTTAAATAATTAATAATGTCATCAGTTCTAGTTGTAAGGGTCAGAGATCTTCACTTAATAATGCCATCATTTCTGTTGACCTATGTAAAAGTGATAACAAAAGAACAAGCTATTCTCACAGGGGAAAGTGCCTTACAAATTTTGAAGTTTGAAATTAAAACCATCAGTCATTGTATCAGTGTACAACCTAAAAAAGTATCAACTTCTAACAGTCATCACAGCTCTGATCTTGTGGTTTTCTTTTTGAGCTGTTGTAGCTAGTTATGGAATTTTCATTTAGCCAGACTTCTGTGTTTTGGTGACTCCTTTTAAGAGTCCTTAAGGATCACTTACAAAATTAGAGCTCTGTTTTATAGTCCTTGCAAACTCAAAACTCCCATCGACTTTGTAACTCTAACTTTACCGTCAAACAATAAATGTACATTGGTACATCTGCATTTCTGCCCTGTGCCCCCCTCATTGATTCCCACCCCACCGCCAGCTCCCAAACTTGGTGGAAATTTGGAGCCAAATCCAAACTTTAGACTAGGCCCTGCTTCATTAATGGGCCTGAACAAAAAGCCCAGATGCAGAATGCTCATTGAACTGTGGGAAAGTTTGGATCTGAATTCTGTAGTGCAAATCCATCGTTAATTTAATATAAGGGGAATATATTACTGCATAAGGAAATTGTCAATGAAAATATTAATGTTATTTTGCATATATATATATTTACTATTCCTGATTTGAGCTCTTAACATTATTTTCACTTTACCTCTTGCAAGCTTTCCAGTTCCAGGTTTAAAGCCTCTGGCAGCACATCATGGGCAAATACATTCATATAATCCTCACAAACAGAAGCAGAGCAGCCTTGGCAGATGAGTAAAGAGATCTTTTTGCTCTGATGTTTAATTTTCAGAAATAAATTTTTTCATCACTTGTATGTGTTGGTGTCACTAGGCATCACCCTAGGTAACTCGGGGGGGTTGGAAGACCACGAGAGTCGATGAAGCCCCCCTGCTCTAGG
>NW_020665057.1:2085266-2092453 GCF_002925995.2 Terrapene triunguis | reverse complement strand
GAACCCCGCTGTTGCCCCCTCGGGCCCTCTGTGCCGGCAACATATGTTTGAATAAAAGATCTGATTCTGCTATTTTGTGAGGAGACGTGATTAGCCCAACATCTATTTTAATGCAAATTATAAACTAGTGGGGAAATAACCTACTCAGAATGACAAACAAAGAAAATATTTATCTGAAGTTACTTGAAGAAGCCCAGATACAGACAACAATTTGCTTGAAAATGAACGGGAGGACAGAAGTCCAAGTAATGAAAATCTACTTTCTGTGGGACTTAATAGAGTCTGAATCATTTATTGTCCCAGAACATACAGTAGTTAATAATTGTTAACCACAGATGAAAAGTCACATAGCATTGAGGCTGAATCATGGCACACAGTAAACAAGTGATAAAACTTGGTCTATGACTTCTAGTCAGGTCACAGTTTATCATCATTTTTCTACAGATTAATTTTGCAAGATGGAACTTTTGGCACATCAGGTAATTTTTTAAAAAATCCGATACTGAAGATTTAAGATGAAGTTCGGGTGGAATATTATTCATCTCCAGTCTGTTCCCCATACATGATTACTTTGTAGCTTAAATTTATCATGTTTCTCTTCTTGGAAAAATGTTCTACATGAATTTAGTTGGCCTTATTTCACTTGAAACTGCTTAAATTACAAGAACTATGTTACATGAAAGAAAGGATATAAAAATACATCTACAAACCTCTGTAGTTAATCTAAAGTTATTTTGTATTCAGTTATTTTTGTTTGATTGTGTTAACGCTTATTAATATTAATATATATAATATTAATATTCTACTTTCAAAATTAAGGTGTTAGCACAATGGTATGGAGAAGTAGAAAGCACATAAATATTAGGAATGGATGAACTAATGTTAGAGAAAGGTGAACATTTCTGAAAGGTTTTGATGAAACCACAAAAGTTTTGGGGCTAAATCCTGAGCAAAGTTCAGCATGTCCCAAAATTAAGTCTAGATCTTTATTCTAAATCTTTGTAAGTCTTCCTGCTGTAACAGGGTTAGGGGCAGGGGTATTGTAAAATGGGACCCTATCCGACCCTAAGTTATCTCAGTGGCACAAGAAGCAATCCGTCTCTGGTGTTACCCAGAGGAACAGGCTGAGTGGGGTTCCCCACCTGTGGAACGGTCATTAGTAACTCTAGGGCACTTCCTTATCCCTGGTCTATCTAGAGAGGCTACACCAACAGGGCCTTGCCTACTGGGTGCCCAAAACACTCTGGGATTGGGTTGCAGACTGCAACCCAATTACCCTTCCTCTTGCAGGACATCACAGCTATTCGTGAGACCCCAGAACTGAGCCTGAACAATGGAGACTATGGCGAAGGAGCTTGCAAATCACTTCACCTCTCATCATGGTACCACCTCCCCAGTTGCTCCTCTTACCTATGTCAGATCCATCTGGGAGTGCTCCCATCCTGTTACTATATAGATTCCCTATAAGTAACATACCCCTAAATGGGACAGTAGCTTTAAACTGTTAAACACATACACAAAATACCAAATTGAATAAAACAGATTTATCTTTCTCAGGAACAGCCAAAAAATGGGAGAAAACATGTCAGCAGTTTTCAAAATGTACTAAGCAGTTGAAAGGTTTTAAATATACTAAAACAATCCTTACGTTGCTTCCTACACCCAGATGAAAGCAGGCTCTGAATGAGCTCTCCCCTGCCATCTAGTGATGAGCTGGGGGGAAAGAATTCAGGAGCCGGCCCTGTTTGCATAGGCATGCCTGCTTTGCCTAGGTGTGCAGCAGAGGGAGCTGCTTTGCCTAAATGATCAGTTTTGGCTGGTTCTGGGTTGCACACTCTCTAGTATTTGAACTCAGCGGTAATGAAATGTTCTCCTTATTGTACGAGTAAAGGGCAGCAGAACTGTGCTTAGCATGCCCTGATTGAGGGGGTGACCCTAAACTAACCTATCTCAGCAGGGGGTAGGGATGCCAAATCCCAGCGAAGATGAGAGTGGGTGCAAACAGGTGTTCCTACCTGGTAGTGTGGACTCTGCCCAGAGAGTCCTAGACACTAGGACTGCCCTTCTCCAGCATTTAATGGCAGAACTCATTAGACTCAATTGGTGGTTTCTAGAGCTGACATCAAAGCTGAGCATGTCTTTGAGCTAAGCCATAGACTTTGTGTGGGGACAGTGAAAGACAACACAGAGACTGCACTGGCTGTGAGGTTCCCACTACCTGCTGAAATCACTGAGAGCTGGGTTAAATGGTGGAACCTCAGAACATGATGTTGTGGGAGCAGACAAACAGCAGCAGCAGTGGCCAGTGGCAGCAGACAAACAGCGGCAGCTGTGAGCCAGTTGCAGAGGTGGCAGAAGAGGCATTGCTCAACACCCTCCGCCCCACCAGGGGTGGGAGGTGAACCCCATGAATGCACCTCTGAACTCTGGGTCTGTGCTAACCAAGGAGTGGGGTGCAGTGGAGGGAGAGAGAGTGAAGTGTTAAAGAGACATTCATTCGTTCGATTTTCGCACCACAAGGTAGGAACCTGAGGCAAAGGAAACTGCTCTATGCACTGTGGGTTCGGGTTCGCTCACATGTGGTTTTTGAATGTGGTTGTGGTGTTTTCCCAGATTAATGCTGGGTCCCCTTTTCCCTTTTAAAAAAAGTGTTCTTTTGTTATACACAGACTCAGTGCTTGCAAGTGGGGAAATACTGCCTCTCAGAGGCCCCCAGGAGCGCTGTTAAGTTTTCACAGTTTACTGGGTGGGGGCTGGAGCCAGTTTTGTTTTGTATTGTTAAGAGGAACCCCCAGATATTGAACCTGGCCCTTGTTGGTGATTCCACCTGGCAGAAGGGTTACACATATGAAAAAAACATATTTCAAACAGGAACAGTCTCTTCTGTGGGGTAGTGGTTTGATAGTTCCAGAAGGGGCATGTGATGAGAATAATGCCCCACCCAAGGGGTTATAGCATCACTCGGCGTTCCACAAACATTATCACAGCAGGGTCCAACCTCCCTCCTTTTGTTCTCTATTTGTGAAAGTCCCAAATCTTCCCTTACAAAAGAGATCCTGGTTCGAAAGAGCAGTAAATGTTCTTCCCCAGCAGGCTTTAATGAATGAAGAAGACCCCCCTCCCAAGTGGCCATGTACTCACCAGAGGGAGCAGCCCACTCATCCTCCAGCCCCATAGTCCAGGGTCAACTAAAAAGGAGAGAAAAGAATAAAAGATCATCATCATCCTATGAGCTGTGGACTCCCTTGCCTACTGCGAGGTGGGGCCGCCTTTGTCCGAGGCTGTGCACAGCTCACATAGGTCCTTGATTCAGGTGCTAGTTACAGCTCCCTGCACAGCTGGTCTCAGGGCAGTATGGGGTGGGAGTGTTACTGGGCTCCCACAGCTCATACCCTGCCCTGCTGGTTCTTTCACCTTTTCACAGTTGGTTTTCTGCTCTCCTCACTGACGCTCCCCTCCCCCCGTTGCTCTCTCTTAAATGTGTTACTGGTTTGCACAGCTCCCCTCTGGCCTCTAGCACTGCTCTTTTCCTCCAGGCTTCCAGCCACAGCTCCTCACCCCACTTGAAGCTGCTCTCTCTGTCTCTTCTTCCCCCAGCACACGCAAAGGCTAGGTTCTGAGCTAGGGATCCCTGACTGGCCTATCTGCCTGGTCAGTCTTACTAACTTGGGGTGCTGTCTACTTCCCAAAGGCCCTGGTCTGAAGCTCTCCAAATTGCCAGAGGCCGTCAGTCCCAGGATCCTGCTCCTCTTTGACTCTTTCCCTTTCTCCTGGTATTGGGAGAGGGCCAACCAAAAAAACCCCTTGTAAGGGGCAAACAGTCCTCTTACATTGCCCTTGCCTCTAGATAGTTCCTTCTAAACCCTAACTTAGTTCCATTTGTCCACCCAGATATCTTATACACTTCTCATCATCCAAGTGCTGATAATTACTGATAATAAGGAGGACAGTCCTTCTTTTGACATATTTGTCCTCTGTCCTCCTTGCATATCAAGGAAGACGATTAAACATCCTCCCTTACACACTTTTGGTTTTGTAATTTAGAAAATGATTAATAAAACCTCAAAAAAAAATCAACCCCTCCACTGAAGATGGTTAACGCCCCTCTCTCATTGGAGGTAGGGCCCTGACTTCTTCTATGAATAGTGCCTGGTGCCTCCTCTCTGCTCCAGTGAGGGAACAGGCCTTTTTTTCTAGCTCAGGCGTGTCTGGCTAGGCCTTCTCTCTCTCCCCAGCTCAGGATCACGCTGACTCTAGGTTTCTCTCTCGCTCCCCATCCCCTTCTGCTCTGGGCAGAGCAGTCCTAGTCAGACATTGCCTTCTCTCCCATCACCCCATCCAGGAGCCTTGCTCTTTGGCCCTAGGCTGTAAGGGCTTCCAGTCCCTTCTATCGTCATCCTTATGTTCAACCCGGCTGGGTCTAATGTGCTATGGTGGCCACCACACCTGAGCTCCCTGAGATTGCTAGGTAGTGCCAGTGATCCACTGCACTTGAGCTCCCCATGAGGGCTGCAAGAACTTGGGGGACGCTGCCAGTTTTATACCACTATATATACTATATTTTGTACTTCAGGATGTGGTAACACTGCTCACAATCTGCACCGATTTGATGTGGTTCCTTCCAGTATTTCTCATGATCCCATCATTCCATGAATCTTGTTCTTGCTACAGGTAACGGGAAGGATTGCTACATGTAAAAATTATGATTATCACAGGAATCACCATGCCAAAAAAAAAAAGTAGGTTTCTCATCCATCTGGCAAGAAGAATTTAAATTCATTAAAAGAAGCAGGAAAGGAGATAACTATGCATTTTTCAGCTACTGTAAGTGTGACACCAATGTTTCAATTCATGGTAAAAGTAATAGAATACATCACTCTGAAACTGCCAAATATAAATCAAACACAACAGATGTTACAAAATGTTCAATTTTTTTTCCAAATTTCATGTGCTGCCCTTGATGACAGAGTTACTGCAGCAGAACTTACCAAAAGACTTCATACTTTTAAGCACCACCACTCTGACTGAAGTGTGGATTGCACAGTAAAAGCTGATACAACTATTTTCAGGGATTCTGAAATTGCTGAGAGTGTATCCTGTGGAAAATGTAAATCAAAAGCACTTTGTGAAAATGTGCTAGCCCACTATTCTGTTTCTAAGCATACAGATTGTCCTAAATAGAATGACATTTATTATTCAATAGCTACTGCTGCCTCCTGCAAACATTCCATGAAATGCTTCCCATTTGTTTTAAAGTATTTCCATTGTGTTACAGGCATTCTATATTGCTTGCTAGATTTTTACAAAGACTGTCATGAAACTTCTCAAGCAATCACTACCAACATAGTCGATAAGATTGATGGATTTGGACTAAAATTATTGACCGTGTCAGCACACACAGTAGAGGCTGGGAGAGTAAATGCCCAGAGATGCTGTGTTGAGAGTCCCTGGACTAGAACCCGGTGTAGAGGGTGGGCCCTGGTTCCTCTACACTTCACTGCTGCAGTGACACACAAGGGATAGCCCATTTGGGGATGGCTGGAAGCAGTCTGGAAGCAGACTTTGATGATGCCCCAGAAGGGGGGAAACTTTAATGTGACTTAGCCAGAGGGCTAAGCACAAAGAGGAAACTGCTGCAGCTCCTGGCACACAAGAGGCCATGGAATAGATGAGGGGAGCAATGCGCTGAATAACTGCAGGAAGGGGTGGCAGAGCTAATTCCCCAGATGAGCGACAAGAAGGCACTGCTGAGCAATGAGTAGAGTGCTCCATCACAGCTGCCCTGCCTAGTCATCTGTAAGATATTCAGAGAGTGCTTTACAGATGTGACAAGATTAGCACATTTCCTGGTGGTACCGCCAAGCCGAGGCATTCTCTTTTGGCTTGACTAGAAGGCCTGGGTCAAATCTTGGCTGTGGTAAATGTGCAGCACTCTGACAAGCTGGTATGAGGCTACATGTACTGGATGATTATCTAGTGGGTTGTTTCTTTTATATATTTACAATGGGAAGGCAAAATATGTTCCGCTGAGGGATATTCAGCTATGAAAGAGCCCTGATATTGTATCTCCCAAAGTGGGAAGTTGGGGTCTTCTTTTTTTTACTTCCCCAAAGATCTGTGGAGGAACTTTGCATCAGTATTTGAGTTTAATCCCCCTACAAATGAAAGACGTCAAACTTACCTTCAGGTTTGAATGCACAAACCCTTCTTCTCTACCTGTTCATTCTAATTACTAGCCAGTAAAACTCATTACTCTCTCACTTTGCTAATCATTTTTCTGCAGCAGGCAAGGTTAGCACTCCTCGTTAAAGCAACCTGCAAAAGCCACTGATGTGGACTTGCTACCGGGCCTTAGGAGGTTTATTCTTATTCAGAGAATTTATTCTCTTGTGAGTGTTTTTTTTCCCCAACCACAGAATAAACAGGAGCAGAATAAGCAGGGTACCAAAGACAAACCCTACATCCTGTGCTCTTGTAGCTGCTTCCCACTCACTTTTGTGGCTGCATATTTTTATAAATGTAATCAATGCACCGAGAAATTATGGGTGGGGTTTTTAAAAGCACTGAGCATTGGCCTAATTCTGTTCCCACTGAAATCAATGGGAGGTGTGCCATTCACTATAATGGGAGCAACATTCAACAAACTTTGAGCACTTGTGAAAATCTCACCCTATGATGGGTGCATATTTGATAAACGATGGGAGTGCTGGGTACAGACTATAGTAAGTAGTGCTGGACAAAGGTACTATGTTGATGGTGGTTGGAGTACCATGTTGGGGGGTACTCTGGCGTACTGGGTGGAGAGTACTGTTTGGGTTGTGATTGGAGAGTTATGTTGGGGCACTAGTCCAAGTTTTTAAAAATATGGATGCTTTAAAAGAACATAATGTCTGCCGAATGGCAGCCTATTTCCTGAAAGTGATTATGTGAGCTGACCTACAATTTATATTCTGCTTTCAAGAAACTATGTAGTATTTAACCTTTGGTGTAAATTAAGCTGCAAATAAATCACTCATTACAGTCTAGTTTACGTGTGAGTTGTTGATGGATTCAGGTCCTTTCAGGCAGATTTCAAGTACAATACGTATGTGAAGGAACTATTGAGTAGTTCAGGGGTCGGCAACGTTTGGCAAGCGGCTCGCCAGGGTAAGCACCCTAGCGGGCCGGGCCAGTTTATTTACCTGCCG
>NW_020665057.1:2020258-2084866 GCF_002925995.2 Terrapene triunguis | reverse complement strand
GCCGGGCCAGTTTATTTACCTGCTGACGCGGCAGGTTCGGCTGATCGGGGCCCCCACTGGCCGCAGTTTGCCATCCCGGGCCAATGGGGGCGGCGAGAAGCCGCTGCCAGCACATCCCTTGCCCGCACCGCTTCCCGCCGCCCCCATTGGCCCGGGACAGTGAACCGCGGCCAGTGGGGGCCGCGATCGGCCGAACCTGCCGCGTCAGCAAGTAAATAAACTGGCCCGGCCCGCTAGGGTGCTTACCCTGGCGAGCCGCTTGCCAAACGTTGCCGATCCCTGGAGTAGTTAGTACCACACATACATTCCAGTCCAATGTGTTTGATGAACATTTAATAGTATGGCCAAGTATAGTAATTCCTGTGCAAACACATCTTATTGCTGTGTGGCCTGTATAAGGTGCTGATAGAATCTAGAATGGAAAGAGACAAATGAGCCAAATTTAGAACAGGTCCTGAAGACTTCTGTCATCTGCTAGCAAACTTCATGCTGCCCGTAAAGAATTCACAGAAGATAAGCAACAAGATCTAGAGGATATTTATATTTTTGCTGACATGCAAGTCTGTCAAGTAGGAAATGTGATGAGCCAGCCAGGATATCTAGCTGAAACGCCTATAAAGAAAGGTAGGCCTTACAAAGAAATGGATACAGAAACACTTCGGTATTTTGTCAGTTTGTCTAATCTGAGAAAGATTCTAATGCCAAGAATTGGGGCAAACATACATTGAAAACTTGTTGTGAAACTAAGTGGGAAACCTTATTGAATTGAGTTTAATACTTTGGGATCCATTGTATTAAAAATGCAATTGTTTGTGTTATTGTGAGATTGTTTGTAACTTCTCTAGGAGGAGGGGGATGCTAATGTAACTCTGCCACTTACCAGCCCTTTGAAGTCATCCCTTGGAGAAGTTTGCGTATATCAGTTCAAACTGGATTCCCCGGGGACCAACAAACGAAGAAAGGATTTTTGGCTAAATAGCCAGGTTTTAAACAGGCTCAGGGCTTTTGTTCTGATCCAGCAAACAGCCAGGACCTCCTGTCTGTGGAGGGCCCCAGACCTGAAGGAAGAGTTGGAAGGACTGACCAGCGCCCTCGTGGAGATGGGAAGCTGATCTCTAGTAAGCTTAATAGCATGTGTTTAGGTTATTTCACTATTTTTAATGTTTTCTCTGTAATGCTTTTACTTTAAAAATAAAAAATGCTTTGCTTAGAAAGAACTGTTTGGTAACTTATAACAATGGGCAGTTACACTCTGTCTCTGAGGAGAGAAAGCAAGCAGGCCTGTTTAGGCAGACTGTCGTTTCTTGGGAATGACACAGTGAAGGCAGGGAACTGCTCAGCCTGGAAATACCCCGGTCAAGAGGGAGAGAGATGCACACGTCTCCACCCAAGAAAGGCAACGGCTATGGAGCCGGAGCCTGAGTGTGTGTGCCCTTGCTGAACAACCCAGGGGAAATACAGGTGTGTAATAATCCTGAACTGTGACATATATGGTAGCAGTGTTTGTGGGATCGGTAAGAGTGTGAATTGCATAAGAGCCAACAGCAGTGAAAGCAAGTACTATAGAAGGGAAAAGCACACAGGAAAGTCTCAATAGTCTTTTCTGGAAAGACATGGCGAAGAGAGGGATGAGGGGAAATGAATTATGAACAAGTGAGAAAAATCAGCTGGTTGAGTTATGCAGAGAAAGGCAGCTCATATCAGAGACTGGGATGTGGGTATTGTGTCTAGTGGTTGGAGCAGAAGTCTGTAGCCAGGAATAGAAGCTCAGGATCTGAACTGCAGTCAGAGGCCAAATGCCAGAGCCAAGGATCAGAGCCAAAGTCTGGAATTGGAGCCGAAGGTTAGAGCTTGGTTACCTGGAGTGAGGCAAATCTGGGTCCAAGGCAGGAACAGGGCTAGGCCCAAGGCAGGGAAGAAGTGGGACTGGAACAAGATGTGAGCAAGGCTGGGAACCAGGAGGAACTACTACTACTACTACTGCAGGTCAGCTACACTGGTTAGATTGCCCAGAGACTGGCTTTTCTGCAGGCCCTGATTCCTGACAGTTCAACAGTTAGAGCAGAGAGGCTGCAGCTGGAGATGGGCAAAGAGCATCTGGAAACCCAGCAGCTTGCAGGCCAGGAGCAAAGGAAGCAGCAGTAAGAGAGAATAGAAAGGAGCCCCAGCGTGAGGGGAGAAGGAGTATTATCAGCTCGAGATGGAGAGACTGCCAGACAAATGTGGGGCAGAATGGAAACCACAAAATATTGTTTCCCATTTTTAATATGCAATCAGACCCCTTCTCCATACTCATTATGGCCATTAAAACAATATTCAAAGAAATCAGGTTGCCTTCCTCATTCTGCATCTGTGTTATCTTTATTCATTCTGTCACTTCTAAAATTAGATCATGAACTCACTGAAGCAGGAACTACATCTTCTTGTTTGTTGCATCAAGTGCCTAGCACATTTTGGGACACAGTAAAAATAATAATCTCTGCAGACATATCTGCCCTTAAAGAATTCACAGAAGATAATCAACAAGATGTAAAGGAACTTTTGGCGTCTCTGTGGAAGAACTCTTATGAGAAATGCCCTTCTTTGTTAATAAAGTGAAATCTCAGAAGAAGTTCTAGTGGTTTATTCTGTGTCTTTCTTTCTCCACTTTCGACCCATATGAACAAACAAAAGAAAAAAAGAATTAATGTACCTCCCACCTAAAAAGATAAAATCTAATCTAAGACTTTCAATAAAGCTTCTGTTTGCCTAGACTAGTAAGAAAAAAAACTTTTTTATTAAGTAAGTATACACACACACACACACACACACCTCTACCCTATTGGAATGGAGGACAATTAGTATAATAGTTCTAGTCAAGTAAAATAGGAAAAACTATTAAAAATGCAATCATGCCACAGTTAAGCAGCGGGAAACTTTTGAGTCTGTCATCTCTAAGTCTCCACTAGGACTATGCCTACACTGGGATCTCTACACATGTCCAGGCACGCAGTTGTGCCATAACCCCACTATGGTCCACACTCAAACCCCTGAAACAGGAGTGTCTCAGGTAAGTAGATGCTATAATAATAACTAGCTGACCTGAGGGATATGGTGTGGCACAGCCCCGTACCTAGCCCATCTTGCAGTGTGGATGGGGATAAGGGGAAAGTAGCAGGTCTTGAAGTTCAATAGCCCTCCACTCACACAATGCACTATACCCATTTCTTCCTGACACACAATTTATAAAGGTCTCTTTCCCCCTGTATGCAACAGGAGTAGTCTGTCGCACTGATGACGTCTCACCAGCATTCTCCTGCCATGTGGAAAGTTCAGTAGTACTGGTGGAAACAGCTCCAGCTCTGAGAGCAGCTAGCTGGCCATAGAGTATACAAGTGATGTAATGTCTCGGCAAAGCACAGCATCCTGCATGATTTTGGTAGGAGCAGCCAGGACATCCACCTGTACCGTGACATTGCAAACAAGCTGGATGAGTCAGGCATTCACCAGACACCTGTTCAGTGCAGGGAATGGATAAAGCACCTGAGGTGCCTGTACAGAAAGGCCCATGACTCCAACACTCAGTCCAGGAGGGCTCATGCCACCGTGACCTTTCTTCAGTGAATTGAACTGTATGCTCTCAAGGGTCCCCAGTACTTGTGGCTCACAGTGTGCTGCTAAACCCAGCCAGGCTTACTGTCCAACAGGACAGTGAACGACTGCGATGGTAAAGAGGCAGTGGTGAACATCACGGACCCTGAGAACTCGTGGAAGGCAAGGAAGAGGTGACTCTGCACCTGTACCCAGAGGTCCAGTTGAAGAAGCCCTCAATGAGACCCCCTAGGGAGGGGCCAGCATCTCAGCAGGAACCAGACCCCAGGCTGGTAAGTTAGAATGGCCCTCCTCCCTTTGTTGTGGCTGTAAATGTCAACTTTTTAAATGCAGGGAATTTGAATTTATGTGCAGATTTTTTTCCCCTCTGGATTATATGCCGTGCACTGCTCCGTGTGTGGGCAGTACAGGGTTGAAGCCACACCATTGTCACGTCCCATCCTTATATGAACCTCCTCTAGCTTTCCTCCCTCTGACCAGCCCCTGCTATGCCCAATCCCAAAATGGTCTTTCAGTAAGAAAGAGTTCTCAAACCTTAATTTTACTTATTTCTGAAGAACCACAATGTCGGGGAATGTGGCTTGCCTGGAAGACCACATTCTGTGGACATTTTGGAAAGTAAAACTCAGCGTACTCCTGAATCTGTCCATTTTTTTTGGCCACCTATCAGGCAGTGAGTGTCGGGAGGGTGTGAGAAGAGGGCAGGGAATTTGAAGTTCAGTCCTGCTGTGGGAAGAGAACACAGTTCAGCACCTCTTCAAAGCTGTCTGAAGGAAAGGTTTCCACTGTACTGCTGGGTCACAGGAAAGTTAGTAAAGTTGTAGTCTCGCCCTGCTTTTCCCTTTCCTTCCCAGCACACAGGCAGGCTTTCAGGGCCATGCAGAAAAGGCAGGTAACAGTCCAATCTCATGGGGGAACAGAAAACAGTGCATCATGCCTTTGTAGTTGTCTGAGGGAAAGTTTTGCAGTGCTATGCCAGGCTCCAGGACAGTTAGTAAAGTTGCAGTGTCTCTCTACTTTCCTGTTCATTTTACAGCCGTCAGTAAGGCACAATGGCAGGGCTTTCAGGGTTGGGCCGGGCATGGTGGGGAGCTTCTGTGGTTCAGATCTCCTTTGAATGAAAGCTCTCCATCCTAGGTCAGAATTATATTGATCCCCCCATTATAATTTTCTCCCAATCCTCAAAATCTAATCAAGCAAATGTTGTCATTTAGCACACTGGGAGTGAAAAACTGTTTGGGCAGCCATTGTAGTTCACCAAACCCTTCCATTCAGTAATGTGTACTGGGGTCACCATTCTCATAAACATCTCCCTGCAATAGATTGCAGGATCCCCACCACGGAACCAAAAAGCCACTTCATTTTTTCATTCAAGTTTGTGAAATACCGCTATGGCCTCCAAAGGTAGATCAGCCTTACAGGGACAAAAAATGCAACTGGTCACAGCTCTGGGAAGGAATTCCCCTCCAGCAGTACCAATAACACACCAGAAAGCAGTTCCTTGAGTGTCCGAGTGTGATGCAAAGGACTCTGGGATATGACCCCTGACAAGGTAGCAGTACCTAATGAACCTAGAGCAACAGTATGGATGTGGGTAGATGCATGTGAACAGTGTTCTACATGTGTCCAGCAAAATGTGAATTCTCTGGGTGGGTTTGGTTGGCACATACCAGCCTGAACACAATCCAGTATTGAGGCATGCACATTAGTGTAGACAGAGCTTAGATGTGATGTGTCACCTTACGGAGGTTGGGAATGGCAGCAGAATATACATGGAGCCAGTGAACTGGTGGCAGGAGCAGTGAGTTCTGTGCACTTCAAGAAGGGAGATCTGGATTTATTCATCACCGCTGCCAGTATCTGGAATAGCTGGAAAATCTCAGCTAGAGCCACTGTTCCTCTTACCAACCTAAGTTTTTCAAGAAGGGATGCATGGCTATATAGATGTCCTCCCCCGCCCCCCTCAGGAAGTGCTGGGCAGAACCATATGTGAATCAGAACAGCAGCACCTTAACACTATTAGTAGTAGTAGCAGTATTCATTAAACCAGACCTCAAGTCTTCATTCTAGCGGCTGGACTTTTAACAAAATTCATTCTTGCCTATCTGTGAGTAGCAGATATTAAACCAGTCATGTGATTAATCCATACAAGGAGTTTCCAGCTGATGGACCTGATGCTGTTGATGCTTCCCATAAGGCGCGGAGCACTCTAACTGAACTCAGTGGGAGTGGAAGATGTCAGCAGCTTGCAGAATCAGGCCTTCAGAGCTAAATAGCAATAAACAACATTTTTAAAACGTTTAGATTTTATTTGAAATTCCATAGATGTGCAGCTTCAGACTTGGATGAGTTTTGAAATTGCCTGGACGTTCATCCATGCAGAGTGCAAAACTGAACCTGTGACAGCTGCATCTCAGGTTTCTCACGGTGTCCAGAGCAGATTGCAGATAAAAAGTCTCTAACTAGGCAAAAAAAAAAAAAGGGGGGGGGGGGATAGATGTAGGAAAGTCATCTGCTAGGTCTTCCTGAAAAGGCTTTAGAACAAATTGTACACTGATACTCTGCCATGGTTTTGCTGTTTTAATAAGCTGTGCTACCTTAGAATACTGTAATACTTCTTTTAAAAAATGAAATAAGCTCCCTGCTGAGAAAGTAAGCCTAAAACATACCCTGGATGTCAGTATCTGCCAGAGAGTGGAATGCGGTGATTCTTCTCAGGGGGTAAGCTCAGCGTGGGGGCAGAGGCAATTCGTCAGGACTGAGCCTGTTGATTATACAGTAAGGCCCGGGCTACAGGAAATTAGGTCGGTATTACTACCTTGCTTATAGAGAGGGGCAGCAAATCATGATAGTTCTCCCCCTTTACTTGACTTAACTCTGAAAGAGAAATTTGACCCTCCTTTACATCTTAATGTGGTGCTCCCCAGCGGTACACAGAGTTGTGCGGCACTTCACCACCACCAGCCAATAGTGTGAACCAGTCTTGTGTGTGCCTGCTCTGGATCAGCTCCCTGAAACCACCAGCCTCTGACAGCACAAGCACTGCCTTCCAGGCCACGGCAGACCTTGCTTGTGCTATAGGTACACACCAACTTCTGCATACACAGAGCATTCCCTGCGGTGTCCAGCCCCCTGTATTACCAGGACTGCTCTTCCTAAAGGAACAGTACACAGCAGCTTGTTAGATTCAATTCAGGACCAGCACTTTGCTTAACCCCATGGCACTGAGATATATCTATAATGAAAACAAGAATAAGTTTACTATCAAAGACTAGAGATTAAAGTGATAGTGAGCAAAAATTTTGGAAACAAATAATTATATATTTTAAAAGATCGTAACACACTTTCTAGCGACTGAACTTAACTTACAAGTTACTCTCTTGTCTAAAGAAGCTTATCTCATCAAAGTTCTCTCCAGCATTTTCAACCGAGCCTGGCTGAGACCCCTTTTTCATGAAGTAAAATTGCTGTCCATTTACTTCCTCAGTGAAGGGTACGCAGGTATCTCTTCTTCCCTACCCCACCCCACCCCCAGATATATTTCAGCAAACCTTTGATGTACACCTTCAAATAGGGTCCATTCCCCCTCCCTGCTGCTTTTCTCTTTCTGTTAGTTTCTTTCTGAGGTCCACATAATCCTTCACCTGCATTCGGTTCAGAATGGTGATAGGAGACCCATGTGAACAAGACAATACTCAATTTGCATGTAAACAGGTAGATGGATAAACATCTCTTGTCTGACAGAAAACATGTTTTTCACCTTTGCTCATGACAAATACCTTGATACAGACTTCAAGAATATATTTTCTGTATGTGCACGCAACTCCGTACACAACATTAATATATGCATTTCACAATGATATTGATGACCAGCTTGACACTAGCTTTCATTTGAGACCTCATGTGACATTCTCTGGTGAGCTAGAATGTATATATCAGACTCAAAATATTCCTGTAACCTCTCTGCCCTTCCTGGCCAACTGGCATTAAGAGGTTCTTGGGTCACACTTACTAAAAGCCTTTCAAAAGATCTTTAGGGGGAGAGATAGCTCAGTGGTTTGAGCATTGGCCTGCTAAACCCAGGGTTGTAAGTTTAATCCTTGAGGGGGCCACGTAGGGATCTGGGGCAAAATCAGTACTTGGTCCTGCTAGTGAAGGCAGGGGGCTGGACTCAATGACCTTTCAGGGTCCCTTCCAGCTCTATGAGACAAGTATATATATAAATATGTAGATAGCCAATTTGCTTTTCAACGTCACAAAAAAGCACCCACAACTTATTTCATAATATGGAATAAATTAGTTATTTAGGTACTTACATGTGTCCCATCATAGTACCTGTGGGACTGAAGAACACTGTAGCATTTAACACTGCAGTCCAACACTCTTGCATTTAATTTCAGAAAGGGGAACTACACAAAAATCAGGAAGTTAGTGAAACAGAAATTAAAAGGTACAGCACCAAAAGTAAAATCCTTGCAAGCTGCATGGAAACTTTTTAAAGACACCATAAATGTATACCCCAAATTAAAAAACATAGTAAGAGACCAAGAAAGTGCTGCTGTGGCTAAACAACAAAGTAAGAGAAGCAGTGAGAAGCAAAAAGGAATCCTTTAAAAAGTGGAAGTTAAATCTTAGTGAGGAAAATAGAAAGGAGCATAAACTATGGCAAATGAAGTGTAAAAAATATAATTAGGAAGGCCAAAAAAGAATTAGAAGAACAGCTCACCAAAGACTCAAAAAGTAATAGCAAAAAATAAATTTAAGTACATCAGAAGCAGGAAGCCTGCTAAACAACCAGTGGGGCCACTGGACAATCAAGATGCTAAAGGAGCACTAAAGGACGATAAGGCCATTGCAGAGAATCTAAATGAATTCTTTGCATTGGTCTTCATGGTTGAGGATGTGAGGGAGATTCCCAAACCTGAGCCATTCATTTTTGGTGACATATCTGAGGAACTGTCCCAGATTGAGGTGTCATTAGAGGAGGTTTTGGAACAAACTGATAAACTAAACAGTAATAAGTCACCAGGACCAGATGGTATTCACTCAAGAGTTCTCAAGGAACTCAATGGGGAAATTGCAGGACTACCAACTGTAGTCTGTAACCTATCATTTTAAATCACTCCTGTACCAAATAAATGGAGGATAGTGAATGTGACACCAATTTTTAAAAAGGGCTCCAGAGGTGACCCCGGCAATTACAGGCCGGTAAGCCTGACTTCATTACCAGGCAAACTAGTTGATAGTATAGTAAAGAACAAAATTGTCAGACACATAGATGAACATAATTTGTTGGGGGAAAAGTCAACATGGTTTTTGTAAAGGGAAATCATGCCTCACCAATCTACTAGAATTCTTTGAGGGGGTCAACAAGTATGTGGACAAGGGGGATCCAGAGGATATAGTGTATTTAGATTTTCAGAAAGCCTTTGACAAGGTCCCTCACCAAAGGCTCTTAAGCAAAGTAAGCTGTCATGGGATAAGAGGGAAGGTCCTCTCATGGATTGGTAACTGGTTAAAAGATAGGAAACAAAGGGTAGGAATAAATGGTCAGTTTTCAGAATGGAGAGAGGTAAATGGTGGTGTCCCCCAGGGGTTTGTACTGTGCCCAGTCAATTCAACAGACTGCGATGAGCTACAAAAGACTCTCTCAAAACTGGGTGACTGGGCAACAAAATGGCAGATGAAATTCAATGTTGATAAATGCAAAGTAATGCACATTAGAAAATAAAATCCCAACTATACATATAAAATGATGGGGTCTAAATTAGCTGTTACCACTCAAGAAAGAGATCTTGGAGTCATTGTGGATAGTTCTCTGAAAACATCCACTCAATGTGCAGCGGCAGTCAAAAAAGCGAACAGAATGCTGGGAATAATTAAGAAAGGGATAGATGATAGGACAGAAAATATCATGTTGCCTCTATATAAATCCATGGTACGCCCACATCTTGAATACTGCGTTCAGATGTGGTCGCCCCATCTCAAAAAAGATATATTGGAATTGGAAAAGGTTCAGAAAAGGACAACAAAATTATTTGGACTATGGAATGGCTGCCATATGAGGAGAGATTAATAAGACTGGGACTTTTCAGCTTGGAAAAGAGATGACTAAGGAGGGATATGGTAGAGGTCTATAAAATCTTGACTGGTGTGGAGAAAGTAAATAAGGAAGTGTTATTTACTCCTTCTCATAACACAAGAACAAAGGGTCACCAAATGAAATTAATAGACAGCAGGTTTAAACAAACAAAAGGAAGTATTTTTTCATACAACGCACAGTCAAAATGTGGAACTCTTTGCCAGAGGATGTTATGAAGGCCAAGACTATAACAGGGTTCAAAAAAGAACTAGATAAATTCATGGAGAATAGGTCCATCAATGGCTATTAGTCAGGATGGGCAGGGATGGTGTCCCTAGCCACTGTTTGCCAGAAGCTGGGAATGAGCAACAGGGAAAGGATCACTTGATGATTACCTGTTCTGTTCATTCCCTCTGTGGCACCTGGCATTAGCTATCGGAAGATAGGATACTGGGCTAGGTAGACCTTTGGTCTGACCCAGTGTGACTGTTCTTACATTCTTATGTATGTATGTTCTTACATTCTTATGTAAGAACACTAGCTTAGTTTGGTTTGGAAGATCATATAGGAATTTAGCGATCAAAATCCATATCTTCCCAAGTGTTGCTTTGTTCATCAAAGAAATTTTCTCTCTTTGAAATATGACTATTTAGAACTAGGAGCAGATTCTCTAGTTTTATTTCCAGCCTATATCTCAGATATGGGGAAACTCAATGATGAAAGTTTACATTCCTTGGAATATTTAACTAAAATCTTTATATTTCTTGAATTTTGAGATGTATTGGACTCTAATCTGTATTAAGATTTGGAAAAAAACCTGTATTCAAGAGTTGTCCTAACCTATTTTCGTCAGTATTTTATACTTATGTGTAAACATTTAAAATAGGCTTTGCTACAAGACTGAGGCCTACAGGGCCTGGTACTTAGCATAAGTGTTTAGCAAGATGTATTTTGTGACAGACAAATAAACGTAAAAAAACAGTTCATGCCTTAATAACAAAGTTTTGGGGGAGTTGGTATTGTAACCTTGGAGCAAAACCGCACTAACATATCAAAGCCACTGGAAAATGTGTTGATGCACATAATTTACGATAACAGTGGGAACCCTAATTATGGTCACCTGGAATAACAAACATGGTCAAAGGGCTGAGATCAAATCAGATTTCATTCCAGGTGTGAGGGTGTATACAGTTAAGATGCATAAAAGTGGGGTATGCTGTAAACTGGATCATCACATCCCACTTATGAAGTTCTCTGCTTACTGTGTTTTCCTTTTTCACTTCTGATCATCTCCATAAGATTGTGAGTATGACCAATGCAGGGGACTGTTTTGCTATACTTACCTTGCTTTTATATTACTGCAATTATATTTTCTTGCTCATATCGGAGAATTACATAAAGTCTTCATGTTACCAATCTCAACTTTAATAATAATCTTATGTAGCCACCTGAATAAAGAACCCATTATTAGTGATTTGTGCAATATGCTATCTAATTTTATCAAAGGCTACAGCAGTTTGTTTTTGGGGGGTACTGTTTATTCTGGAGGCTTTCTCTGTGTCTGCATATGTGCACGCACATACATTTTAAATACTTTGCTGGATTCTCTTTTTCACTAACAAAAAAGCTGTATTGAACATAACAAAGTGACAATTTGTGTACATAACTAAACAGCTAACTCTGGGGAGATGCAACCGTGTCGACACTGTGTAATCCTCTGCAGTATATACTGTAATTTAAAGGTTATAGCTACTAACACTATAAGGGCCAAACAAACCACTTTCACCTTTCTTTCCTACTGTACTATATGTTATCATAGGAGTTTGTGCTTCTGTATATATAGAACTGTATTTATGGTATGTGTGAAATTTTCATCAGTTTATGTTGCTAGATTATATGAAATGATTACTGCTGTGCAATAATCTATGTCTTTGGAAGTGTATCATCTGTTTCCATCTGGATTCATTTCTGAGAGAAAATTATTATAAGCAATACTTTTAAGGAATATATTGGCCTCAAAATGACAAGGAGGTGAACAATTTCATGCTTTCAAAGATGGAGATATCTTTGCTACACCCAAAAGCTCAGTGTAATCTCTAAGTGACATTGGTACAATGGAGGAGAAGGGCATTCCCTTGCTGGCCAACTCTTTCTTGCTGAGAAAATTGAAATTCAATACTTCATACTTTCCTAACATCACTTTGCATTCAAGGCAACCCACTCCTTCGGTGTAGAAGAAGAGAAATCTTTTTGCAGGGATATGTGCTGTCAAGTAAATGCTAATGTTATCCGAAATAATGGCCAGAACAGGATGCTGATAGAAGAAGCACTAATCAGAACTGCTGCATTTCAATTGCTAGTGTTGATGACTTTCTTACTCTTTTTTAAAAAAACATTGCCTTGTGAATATCTCATTTACTGTCCTATATCCCCAGCTAAACCCTCCCCCAAGGGCTGGAGTAGTTCAGTGTCCTCAGTTCCAGTCAAGCTTTTTTAGTAGCAACCAGTTTATTTAGGCATTTACAAAACAGTATTCAGTAAAAGTGTTTTCCATAGAGGGTTTGGGTCAATTTATTTTCCATATTGCTTTACAATACAGTTTATAGTTATTTTTATGGGTTTGTGTTGCATTCCTTAAAGTACAATATTTTAAGACATACACTGTATGGATTTTAGTCTGATGTATTTGATGTTCCACATGTTTATTTAGACTTGGGGGGTTAAAGTATTTTAAGTGTGAGCTTCATCTTTTATGGACAGTTTGGTCCAGAGTCTGCTCTCATGTACATGAAAATCCAGAGTAACCCCACTGAGTTAAGTGAAGTTATTTAATTTCACAGTGATGTAGATTGGGTTAGAATCTGGTCCAGTTCCTCCAGGCAGGAAAGGAAATAAAGAAAAATGATAATGAAGGGCCAGTGTGGCAGTTCACAGGTAGCATGCACAATTGCTCACATAGGAGGAGGGCTCAGAGTTTTATTATAGTAAACTATAGTAATGGAGCAAAACCTACTTTAAAAATATCAGTGCTGTGATCTTAGTCAGGGCCCCTTAAGTTTTACTGTAACATCAGAATAATAATATCTGTGTGAGATACAGAAGTATGAGGGAATTATTATTATAACTGTTTTACAGAGCTAGTTAGAGAGACAAGATGGGTGAGGTAATATCTTTTATTGGATCAGCTTCTGCTGGTGACAGAGACAAGCTTTCAGGCTTACACAGACCTTTGAAAACTCTATGTAAGCTTGAAAGCTTGTATGTCTCACCAACAGAAGTTGGTCCAATAAAAGATATTACCTCAGCCATGCTGTCTGTCTGATATCCTGGGACCAACACGGCTACAACAACACTGCATGCCCAAGGTAGATCACACAATGAGGCAGAGCCAATATCTGAATCCAGGAATACAGTTCCCTGCTCTAATTACTGAACTGGACTGCCTCTTCCTGAAGCATATTGCTAAGGCTAGATATGTTTTACTTCCATGTATCAAGTTTTCTATGCAGAAAACAGAAAAGTTAATGTGCTGAAGCCTTTCAACATGTAAACCTCCAGTGTTTCATGAGCGTCACAGGAGAAATGCTGCAGATTTTGTAAGATTTTTGGTAAGATTCTAAGGAGTAAGATTTTCTTATAGATTTTGCTCAAGCGACTATTCATCTGAAGCATCGGTTATCTGAATGAATTTTACCACCCTCATGAAGATAATCAGTGTTGTACTATCTTCATTTTATTTTGATATTTTCTCCAAATTCTATAAGAAATAGCTATCCTCCAAATAGATAAGTATCCTTTCATCTCAACATTTTATCTATTGAAGCCACTTCTCTGTTACCTTACCACTAAACAGAAAAAAACCTACTTGTATAAACCACTGTTATAGGGTACAAAACCATTGTGTGCTCTCGTGATCTGTCTAATGTTCCTCTGCTGAGGATTGCTTTCAAATTCACACATTATATAAGGATCAGGAACCGAGTCTCTTTAATTGACACATTCACTTTTTAGTACCTGAAAATTGATGATAATATTAATAAAACGTGAGTGGCTTTGTTTGGGCAACTAGATGTTTCTTGATAAATTGTCCTTGAAGAATATTCAATTCAGTGGCCCATGCTCAAATTTTGTTGTAACCTTCAGTGTGTTGTCATCAATTTTGTATTGAGTCAAATCTTAGCTTTGACCTTCGTATTTCAGCTGTGGCCAAGCTTGATTTTTATCATCCTAAAATATTGTTTCTGGCCGTCATAAATTAGGCCTTAATAATACAATACACACAGGTGGTCCAAAAATAAAAATTTATATTGACACATCAAACACTTCAAAATGCAGCAGCTAAGCCATTACCATTACCCTCAGAAACACCATCAATTTCTAGAGTTCTGATTAATCTTTGCTAGCTCCCTTTCCCAGGAGAAGGCTTGGCTCTAAGATATTTTATGTCCTAATACAGCATGCAGCTCTTACACACATGAATAGACACATTCACTTATGTGACTATGAGTCTGATTCTGCTCTCCTTGGAGTCAGTGGGAGTTTTGCCATTAATTTCAATGGGGTCAGTATCAAGCCCCAGTATCAAAGCACTTTACTTTTATTATCTTTCTGGTAAAGGTCTAATTTATAATCCTAGTTCCCCATCGCTCAACCTCTTTTGGCTGAACGCAGTTTCCTTTGGAAGACCACACTTTTTTTATTTATGTTCTAAGACTGTTGGAGTTGATCCCATCCAGGTTGACTTTCTCTGCTTCTTGCTCTGCAAAGTGAAAGAACCCTGCTGATAGTGGGGGAGGAGGGTGAGCATGGGAGTAGCAACAATTCAGGGAGCACAGCCCCTGCAGGAGCTATGCTACCAGATAGGCAGAAGATGAGGTGATAACACAGAGGGATTAGTCCTCCTGCAAATGGTCCTGCCCTCTAGCACATCTTGGGAGATCCATGGATTTCAGGAGATTAAGCACCCTTCACATTCCATGGATAAGGAGGAGGGTCTCAAATCCTTCCTCCTCTCTGATGGAAACTTCACAAATTCATGTTCAGAGTTTCTAGAGTCCTATATGAGAATAACCAACATGGGGGAAATTGGGCCATTAGTCACTCCAATAAGCAGTTAAGACTCAGAATATACATATGAAATCAAATCCTAAGGGGTCCACTCTGTCCTTACACAGACACAAATACAGACTCATCAATTTCAGTAGGAGTTTTGCCTGAGTAAGGTACAAGGATAGGTCTCTGGGAGTAGACTGAGTGAGTAGGAAGATGCTGTTTTAACATATAAGCACTTGTTTCACTGTAACCTCACCATTAGAATGTTAGAAAGAGAACAGGCTGGTGAAAGCAGAGCAGTAACCAAGTCACCAAGCCAGAGTTTTCCTGTGGCAGTTTATTTTCCATTAGCAGTAATGTATCAGCACAGCTGCAGTTTCCCCCAGGGTACAACAAAGTCATTACACTTTTGTTGCTGTTTTAAATTTAAATTAAACTTATGACTATAAATGTCATAAAAATAAATCCAGAAAGGATACAAAAGAAATGATTTATACAACAAAACATAAATTATATAAAAGAGCAATGTGTATATCTGCACTTGTGAAATATGTTTACTGCTTAAAGAGTAAGTTTTAATTAAGGACATGGGAGCTGCTCCTGCAGCCTTTACTCACTTAGGTTGTCCTAATTAAGTCAGTGGGCCTGATTCTCCTTTCACGTTACTTTTACACTATTTTAACTCTATTGAGTTCAATCAAGTTGCTCATTGCTTACAGCAATTTGAATAGAATTGGATCCTGTGTGACTGCCCACAAGTAAGACAGAAGGTTTTAATTCATTGTTTGAAGGAGTCCAGATGTATTTAATGAATCCATTAATTTATTTATTCAATTTATTGAGCCCCACTCTAGCTATTTACATATCATCACCATTGCACCTAGCAGCCACAGTCATGGAACAGGACTCCATTGTGCTAGGTAGCTGGCCTTCTGCATGACACAGGCCATAGAATTTCACTGAGTAATTCCTGCAGTGGAGAAAACTATTCTTCCCTATTATGCCCTTGAACACTATGAAGTCCATAATTTGTGGTTATGGTCAGAAAATCCAGGATCTGAGGAGAAATTAATCTTATAAATTCTGGAACCAGATACTTCTTCAGACATGTTTCAGAGTAGCAGCCGTGTTAGTCTGTATCCGCAAAAAGAACAGGAGTACTTGTGGCACCTTAGAGACTAACAAATTTATTAGAGCATAAGCTTTCGTGGTCTTCAATCCTGCTTCATACCTCTGGAGGAACTTTGCTACAAGCTGAAGCTTTGAACAAAGGACTGAGGACCCATCCCAGCGGGGGATGTATTCCAGAGACTTGATTTGAACCTGCAGTTTATTCTATCGCTGCTGCAAGCCTGAACCAAGAACTTTGCAATTACTGTATGTAATTGATTCCATTTAACCAATTCTAGCTCTCATCTCTATCTTTTTCCTTTTATGAATAAACCTTTAGATTTTAGATTCTAAAGGATTGGCAACAGTGTGATTTGTGGGTAAGATCTGATTTGTATATTGACCTGGGTCTGGGGCTTGGTCCTTTGGGATCAGGAGAACCTTTTTCTTTTACTGGGGTCTTGGTTTTCATAACCATTTGTCCCCATAACGAGTGGCACTGGTGGTGATACTGGGAAACTGGAGTGTCTAAGGAGATTGCTTGTGAGACTTGCGGTTAGCCAGTGGGATGAGACCGAAGTCCTCTTAGTCTGGCTGGTTTGGTTTGCCTTAGAGGTGGAAAAAACCCCAGCCTTGGGCTGTAACTGCCCTGTTTGAGCAATTTGTCCTGAGTTGGCACTCTCAGTTGGGTTCCGCCAGAACCGCATTGTCACAGTGGAGTGGGTTGTAGCCCACGAAAGCTTATGCTCTAATAAATTTGTTAGTCTCTAAGGTGCCACAAGTACTCTTGTTCTTTCTTCAGACATGTAAGGCATGGAGATAATTTGAAAAGTAGAAATAAGAGGTTTCTTATTTTTAATTATATCAGAATGGAAAGTTCACGAAAGCTTGAGGATTTTTTGGACCACAATAATCTTTTCTGCATATTTGAGGAAAGGAAGCCAAAGGGTCAGGTAGTAATCTAGTGAGAGAACTGTAAATGAGAGGAGACTTTCTAATCATTTTTATCACTGCTGTTGTTTACTTGTATTTATTTATGCAGTGTTGTAGCCAGGTTGGTCCCAGGACATTAAAGAGACAAGGTGGGTGAGGTAATATCTTTCATTGGACCAACTTCTGTTGGTGAGAGAGACAAGCTTTCGAGCTCACCCAGAGCTCTTCTTCAAGTATGGGGAAGAGCTCTGTATGAGCTCGAAAACTTGTCTCTCACCAACAGAAGTGTGTCCAATAAAAGATATATTACTTCACCCAACTTGGTTCTCTCTCTTGTATTTATTTACATATTTTATGTGGTGCTCATTGTAATGGCTTCACAACAATTAAAACAAACTTTAAATAATCTCAGTCAAAGAAACTATAAGTCTTTTATAGGGTTTAATTAAAGACCTGTGTAAACAAATGCAGCTACAGTTTTTTGTACTTGTTAACCTGTGTACAAGATAATTTTTGGCACACATTGATTTACATGTTAATAAAGATATTTATTTTTGTGGGTTGTTGTTTTTTTTTTTACTGTAACCTCCAGAGCAGGTTGAATAATATACCTCAATACACTGAAGCTACTTTGACTACTAATTTATACAATCACACCTGTGTCTGCTGCTACCTTGTCCTCCAGCCTCCCTCTCTCCACTTTGTCTGCATATGTATTGTCTAAAACCTAGATCAGAAGCTCTCTGGTGCAAGGACTGTCTTTGTGTTATTTGTGTAAATGGTACAATAGACTTCTGATATCTGTTTGAAGTACCTCAGAACTACTGTTTGACATGAGAGAGATAATAAATAATAATAATTTGAATAAATAGTTTTCAGATGACCAGTTGTTCAACTATTGGTTATTTGTGGCATGTGATAATGAATAACAAATAAAACAATCATGCATTTCTAAGGGAAAATCCTGAAAATTTTGGGACTCACAAATGTTTTCATGAGTACCAGCAGTCATCTGAATATTTGCAAAAAAGAAATACCAGCACATCAAATTCAGGTTGTCAGTTTATTAATATATTTGCAAATATGTTTTTTCTTCATTAATCAACCCATAGTAGTAATTGTAAGGGTCCAATCTTGCAACTTTTTTTCCCCCCATGTCTCTGCATTTCCAGGTTCTATCCTGAAGCATGAGTGCCAAAATGCCATGGGAAAGACTGTTCTTTTTTCTGGCCTGACTGACATGGAAGCTATTGAGGAAACAAGGTAAGTCTCTTTTATTGGACCAACTTCTGTTGGTGGAAGGTACACGCTTTTGAGCAACACAGAGCTATTGGACATTTTGTGGGAAAGCCAGCTCCAGTTAGATCTCCAGCTCAGTTTTACAGACTCAGGAAGTTTGGATAAAGTTTTGGGAACTTGTCCAAACTGAAGTTAAACTCTAAATTTGTTTAAGGTTTCCCAAAACTAGTATGAACTAGAGCTGGTCTTGAGCTACAATATTCACATTCAGATCCAAATTTATCCAATCTCTCTCTCTCATATTTGGAAAGTGTTTTTGTTTTCTCTTCATCTCATAAAGAAAGGGGCAGTTCATAAAGTCAGGATTTAAATCTGTATCTGAATTTTTCTATAGTACAAGTGGCTATGTTTTGGTTATCACTCGTCTCTAATGTGAAGTAACCTTAATCAGTAGCTATACATACAGTACTATGATGTAGTAGTTATGCCTGCTTTCTGCATCTTTCATTCCCTAAGGATTCTGTTTGCCAATTTGCTGAGAAGTCCTCCATTTTGTAGAGCAGTTTTAGTTGAGATGCAGCCTGTTGCAGAGTAAGACATATACACATGGTGCTGTCTGATAGCAGTGTTGAAAACTTTTGTAATTTAATCACAAGCCTCATGATATTTGGTGTGTTTTAAAGTCCCATCACCTAGAGTCAAGCGATTCCATAAGAATCTCTGCTTTTATTATTTTATTAAAGTTTCTAGCACTCCTGGTGTCAGAGAGAAGCTTGCCTTTCTCATTTATGTAAAACAATAGTAATTCAGATTGAAAACATACATTCTTGTATGTATTTTAAACACATGTCCTGGAGGACATTTCACCATTTTTAGATTTAATTATAATGCTGCCACCTCTCACAATTTTATCACTCTTACGATATTTGGTGTTTTACTGCAAGCCCTCATTCTTGGAGACAAGTATTATGGAAGATTCTCAGCTTTCACTTTTTAAAAAAAATAAAATTTCTAGTTCTCCTTCTTACAGAAGAAACCTGACAGTGTGACCAAATTGTTCCCTAAAGACTCAAAGAAGGCAGATGGTTTTTAAAGCTCATGATTTTTTTTAAGCCAATCTCAAGAGATTGTGGGGGGACCTGACTCATGATTTTGGAATGTTTGCAGTTGATGATACTGAAATTATAAGCACACTATTTCCTACCTACTAACTATTATTCTAATCTTACTTATTCATCATATCCCTGAAACACTGGTAAGAGAATGAACTTTACTTCCAGGATCCATTCACATGACATGGCTCAGGGTTACAACAGTGTATATCCTCCACCACCACCTGTGCAAGACCAATATCCACTATAATACAATAATAAAATTCCCTACCTACAACCAGCCCCCCTACCTCACCACAAGGCATACAAAGCTATTCTGTCACTGATTCTTGATAACTAATTTGCCCCTGCTGACTTTCCTCAAATTAGAGCCACCCTTTTATAGGAACTTTTTCCCAGCATGCCTTTCTGGAGCTGGCACTTTAAATTTGTCAAAGAGAGATGGCTGTAGTTTTTAAGGTGATTATTTATTAGCTGGCTACTGTTAGTTGCTTCATCCTCTCTTTCCCTTAATAGCTCTTGTTATGTTTTTCTTTTTTCTTATTCCTGAGAAGTTAGTACCTTCTTACACCACTAACTCTGTCAGTGTGCCTGTCCCAGTAATATGCTTAGCAGCTTTAAATCTAATACTACTATATACTCAATCAAGTACAAATACATTAGTGATGAAAAGGGAAGAACAGGAAGGAACATATCACCCCATCAGGTTTTTAGGCAAAATTCCATGTTGATTTTAAAAGGAAATTCTGCTTGAAAATTGATGGCATAATATGGCCCAGAGTTAAAAGGCCAAATCGTGCTTTCATTTTACACTGGCAAAGCCAACTGAAGTCAAAGGGATTGAAGCCAATACACCACACATACTACTGCAGGGAAGAAACTACTGTATGTAATGCCCATTTCTCCATTGTGCCTAAGTAATATAATGGGCTCTGATCCTGTAAGCTCATACAGGTTGGTGAGCTCCCTGGACCCACACAGAATCCTATTCAGTGCAATAAGGCTTTGTGCAGAAGTCAAACCACAGGTATTAGCTTGCAGGATGAGGCCTTATTTTGTAATGCTGTGATTTTTAAAACACAAATACATGACAGTTAATAAATTGTTAATTATATTGTGCTTGCCTTTTATGGAGTAATGTGTTTGATAAACTGTGCATTTATATCAGGCCATTCCTGATATAGAGTTATTTTCTCACTTTAGACCAATGACGATTAAGTTTTTCATACAAAGTGGAAATGCTTAAACAGGAGAACTCCAGAATACTCTATAGCCAAGATGTGAGGGCACTCACATGAGCTATAGGAAACCTGGATTCAAATCCCTTCTCCATATTGGGCAAAGAAGGGATTTAAATACCGGTCTCCCAAAGCCCAGGGGAGTGCTCTGGGCTGTTGGGTGAAAGAGCTGTTTCACTACTGTTGCTGTTTTGCTTGATAAAGGACTGAGCTGGCTTGCACACCTAACTCCAGGAGAAGGTTCACATGTGAATCCTGAGTGGAGATAGGCATCTAACTCCCTTTGAGGGGCCTCACCTGCATCCCTCCCCTCTCCTCAGAATTTCCTACTGGCTAACTTAGATGCATAACTCAGGGTTATGAATTTCACTGTATTGCAGGCCACCTAAAAGTTAGGCATTGTAACACTGAGTCTTCCTTGTCAGTCTAGCCCTAAATGCCTTGTGCGGCAGAGTCGAGCCCAGTGTGATTTTATTCTCTTTATTTACTTTCCTTCATATAATTTACATGATAAAACCAGAAGAGAAAGTCCTGAAGCTCAGCTAATAAAAAGATTTGAGTAATGCTGACAACTCAAGACTCCTATCACCTTTAATTAGCAGACCAGTCAGATTATATCTATCATGTCACCAATCTCAGTACTCCAGTGACAACTGAACAGAGCCTAAAAATATGTGCAATGAATCAGAGATAGCAGTGAAATATTAAATATTTGTTCTGACTTTTTTAGACATATGGCTTGTAAATGTGAAATAAATCCCTGAAGTCCTGGTGCTGCAGTGCTGTACCCTCCGTCACCTATATGGGCTTTAAAAAATGGCACTACAACCTATAACAGCACAAAACCCTACACCAAAGCCCTTCAACCCAGAGCACAAATATTAAAAAATAAGTTGGCTGTTATGTGGCGTGCTGAATGCCTCTGTGATGGGTTGTAAAGGACTTCTGGTACCCTCAGCAAGGGGTTCCCCGCCCTGTCATTCCTCTACCACAGTGTTGCCTGTTAGGGTTGCCAACTCTCCAGGATTGTCATGGAGTCTCCCGGAACTAAAGATTAATCTTTAATTAAAGATTATGTCCTGTGATGAAACCTCCAGGAATACGTCGAACCAAAAGTGGCAACCCTAGTGCCCCCTAAGCAAGTGAGCCTACTGAGCTAGAAAGCAAT
This sequence comes from Terrapene triunguis, assembly GCF_002925995.2. NCBI lineage: Eukaryota > Metazoa > Chordata > Testudines > Emydidae > Terrapene > Terrapene triunguis. The sequence goes on along the minus strand of NW_020665057.1, from coordinate 2,063,341 downwards.
GGGGTTCAGCGTGTCAGCTAAAAGTGCCTCCCTGAACCTGATGCAGTCAGGTACAGCTGAGCATACTGGGACTCTGACCCTCCTTAAAAGGACTGTCCTCTTATATGAAGGAAGGGGATTGGCTAATAGGAAGACGGAAGGGGATTGGCTAGTAGGAAGTCAAGACAGGGAGCTCTGGAGTCAGAACAGCTGCTCCCTTTACGCTGTTTTATATTATTTGATTTTTACAGCCCGTTCAGCTTCTGTGGCCAGAGACTTTGCTGGGTTTTATTCTTTCGGTTGAGTAAGAAACCCTGTGAATAAACTGGAAACTCCAGAGAGTTTCGTTTTGCTTTTTCCTAGAACTCCTGTGAACGTGCCCTCTTGTTACAGAACCTGGCTCAGCCACCGTCTTCCATCTATTAACTGACTACAAAAATAATAGTTTAAAATGAAAGGATTTTTGGCACATGGAAAATCTGACTGAGTAAAGGTATCCGTTAGCTGAGGGATGTAGCAAAGGATGTGTGTTCTGAATGACATAGCATCAAAGGGTCTCTATTCTCACTTAGAGATCTGAGCTGGAGGGCATAACTTAGTACCCTAAGCAACAGGTTTGGAATTAATAGACCACCTGGAACCACTACTATACATCCCAGCCGGGTTGACTCTTCCCTCCCTTGTCATTCTTCTGATGTAGTTAAAGTAAATATTGTCTGTGATCTTTCAGATAAAATCTTAATCACTGAGGTCCCATGTGCCATATGAAGCTATAAAGGCTCCTATCACATTTTCAGAAGAGTAGTGTTTTTCCTTTACAATCTCTCGCCCTAAATTTCCTATCCTGCTGCTATTGTAAGGTATACTTGTTAGCAGCTGTCTGCCTCAACAGTGGGTACATGTTGGTGGCACTGTATGTTTAGTTTCTGAATCATTTCCAAATGAAGTTACTATATAAGTGTCAAATATTCGCTATTTCCAAATTAAGAAATATGTACAAACTAATTATGTGCTTGCTAGATTCGATAAATGAACTGTCCTCCAAGAAATATTCATCTCAGTCAGTAACTAATAATATTAGCAACTCAAAATTGAATTTAGCTACCCCCATAGTATCATTTATTAATTAACCTGTCCTGTCTAGCATGACTTATACTGCAAAGTCACCAACAATTTTGCAAGTAAACTTTGGGGCACCTCCTTCTGTTACAGACAAGAACTAGATCTACTGGTATTGTCAGAACAGACTCCATTTCCATTCCTCATGCTCGTTCCATAAAATTATATGGACAACTCTATAATAATAAAACACTAGTAAATTATATAATAGTTTATGGAGCAGAAGGGATAATGTGAAGCTAACCAAGGGAGGGACAGAGTTATGAAGAGCTTCAAAGGTGGTGACAAGCTTACATTTGATGGGAGAAAACCTGGGGAGCCGGTGAAAGGATTCAGACTAGAGAATGCCATGATCAAATTGACAGCTACTTTAGTGGCTGCATTTGGTATGGATTAAAGTGTGGCATGGTGTGTGAATAAAATGACCAAAACTAACCTGATGGGTTATAATTTATATTGATCACATAGGGTAACTCAGGGCATGGTGCTTATATACAAGTTTTGTCGATGTCCCTCTCTACACATTTTCTGAGAGAAAGTATTAAGTTTGACTTTGCAGCTCTTACTCACATGAATCTTCCAGATTATCTCAGTAGGGTAACTCATGTCAGTACAGGTTGTAGATTCTACCCATTAGAAAAGTAGAGAAGTTCATGAGAAGGCTGAATATTGATTAAAGGAAGCCACAGAGTAAGATAGGAATCCTAAATATTTTTCCAAAGAACAGACGCTTCCTCTACTGTAAACCCTTCCTGGACTTTATTAGACCATTTGTACAGAATTCAACAGTGTGTCAAGGTTTGTGACAATCAGCAACTACATAAGTTTTCTTCAATCACTGTCAGTGAGAGGGGAATGGTGAGGTGTCTTTCTTTTATATTTGTGACAGTATTATTTGCAGAAAAATAGTCTGATCTGACATAAGATTAAATGATCTTGAAGGTCATAGTGTGTCAGGAATAAGGCCCTGCAGTTGCCCCTGTTCAGTCTCCTGACAGCCTAATGAGCGCAACTGGGCCACATCAGTTAGACACCCTGTTGGAACTCCCCACTTGATTGGTTGGACAAGTCAGAAGGCCAGCCCATTAGCCTGGCAGCAGCAGTAGTTCAGTGGCTGCTCAAAGTATTTGATAGCTCCTGTGCCAGTCCTGCTTCCAACTTGGACTTAGCCTTACCTCACTCCAGGTAACCTGGCTCAGATCCTCAGCTCTGATTCCTAACTTGTGATTTTGTCTTTGTCTCTGGCCCTTGGCTCCAGTTCCTGGCTCTGGCACCTGGCCTTGAACTTCAGCTCTGACTCCTATTGCTGGCTACAGGCTCCTGCTCCAAACATTAGACACAACCACTCACACAATCCAGTCTCCTAACAAGGTATCACTGGAAAATTGATTTAGCCCATATCCTAGAAATATAGCCTAACCAAGGTAATGAATGGTGCTTCTTCATGAATCTTACTGTTCTATAACCGTCCCTAAAATGAGAATTAATTGTACTTTTAATAATTTATAGAAGAATTTTAAATTTCGCTGATGGTTAACTAGTGATTGTGACATACCAGGATACAATCCAGACCAATAAGTAGCTGTGTCACCACTGCCCTGTAACGTGGGGTGCCCTTTACAATGCCTTGCTGCTGTAGCCTCCAACCTGGACTGCTCACAAACATTCTCCATCAGGTAACCCATTCCCAGCTATGTCTGTGTGTGTGTACTGCAGCCAGCCAGCCATACCTTGGCTCTTACCAGCCTGGGTTATGCTGCAGGGTAACTCCAAAACACCCCCAGTCCCAGATCTTCCCCCAGAAATGTATGTTCTGTACTGCCCAGCCCTCTTTTGGACAGTCCAAATATGTTAAGTCCATTATTCCTTTAAGCAAATAATATGCACCCAACTTTTTACCCCAAATGCTGTTACTCAGACTCTTCAACTTGAACACAGTGGATTAGATAAAACAATAAAACAAGTTTATTAGGTACAAAGAGAGATTTTAAGTGAGTACAAGTAATGAGGCATAAAAGTCAGAAATGATTACGAGAAAGATAAAATACTTACTGGTGCCTACCTGAACAAACTATATTAGATTTCTCACCACATGCTTTCAGCAGTTTTACTGCCCAAACTCTTTAGGTCAGGACCCCGCCCCCAGAGACTAATGGCTGCTTCCTTTGTCTCTTCAGGCACAGTGAATGCGATGGGTAGGAGGTGAGAGAGAGGTGCCTTGTAGTGCTTGTCCCTCCTGATAGTTTGTCATTCTCTTGAAAAACATTTCCAGCTGAGACCCAGGAGACAAAGAGTCTATGTGGAAGGTTATTCCCTGCTGATTTTTTCACCTATTTGGATTTCCTGTGTTTTTTCTTCCTGCTTGATTCTGCCTTCATTTGCATTTAAGCAGTAAGCAAACATGCATTTCCTCCTTTGTTTAGGAAAGACCTGACTTCTGCCTGGGCAGGGCTGTGGGGTTTGGAACATGTGTTAATAACATCATACAGGGGCATCTTATAATTCAGTGTTGCCACACATTTTATCAGCTCATGTTTCAGAGTTTCAGCCTGCCACTTGAAGGGGTCAGAATGGTATTTCCACCCCCACCCCCCATGTATTTGGTGGGGAGAGGAGTATCTCCTTCCTCAGGAGCATCAGGGATGGCCACAGCAGGAGATGGGACCTTGGATGGGGAGGGCTAGGCTGTGAGATGGCACCAAGCATTCTCCCTCTCTGATACTTGGCTGACTTTCTTGCTCACATGCTCAGGGTCTAATTGATCACCATATATGTGGTCAGGCAGAAGTGTTTCCCCAGGTCAGATTGGCTGTTACTTTAGTGGGGGGGGGGTTCAATTTCCTCTGTTTCATGTGGGTGTGGGACTCTTGCCAGGATTATTTGGGTATATTTCATTTAATCATTTCCCTACCTTCACGGTGGCCTCAGGCATTGGTGCACCTCAGTCCCTCCTATTCTCTGCTTCTGGCACAAAATAGTCTATTCTCCTGTGTGCTGTAATAGTTTGGTCTAATTTCAGTCGTTGGGTGTAGTGAGTGAGTGCTGGGTGGTGTTGGAGGCCTGTGATATACAGGAGGTCAGACTATAGGATCCCTTATGGCCTAAAACGCTATGACTGTATGTCCCATCAGCCATATTTGTTTAGAAGAAATTTGCAGTGGGTCACATTGCAGGTGTAATTAGCTACCTACCTAGTCATAGCTACCTACCAGAACTTCTACTCCAACTCTTCCAATTCTTTTGTAAAGAAAATTTTTCCTGCTGTGACATTTCCCGGGACTACCCAGGGTTGTAAGGCACCCCACCACCACCTGCTCTTAGTGTGAAGCAGTCTTGCGTGTGCCTGCTATGAATCAGCTCCCTGAAACCATCAGCCTCTGACAGCACAAGCACTGCCTTCCAGGCCACCACAGGCCTTGCTTTCTCTGAACAGGTAGAGATAGGCACATACCAACTTCCACATACAAAGAGCATTCCCTGCAATGTCCAGCCCCTTATCCACAGAACTCTCACAGTGTTAGCAGGTCTGCTCTTCCTAAAAGAATAGAACACGCCAGCTTGTAAGATTCTATTCAGCACCAGAATTTTGCGAAACACCACACCACTGAGATATATCTATAGTGAAAAGTATTAATCTCTATTCTTTGATAATAAATTCAAGTGATAGCAAGTAAGTATATTGGAAATAAATGGTTATATATAAAACAAAGTCATAACATGCTTTCTAGATACTAAACTAACAGGTTAACCTTCTGTCTAAAGAAGCTTATCTCATCCAACATTCTCTCCATTATTTTCACCCAAGTCTGGTTGAGATCCCACTTTCATGAAGCAAACTTGCTGTCCATTTATTTCCCAGGTGAAGTATAACAGGGTGTCATCTTTGCCCCCCAAATATAGTGGAGAAAACCTATGAAGAGCAACTCAGGATATGGTTTTCTCCTTACTATGTTTCTCTTCCTGTTAGTTTCTTTCTGAAGTTCTTTTTCACAATCCTTTATTTGCATTCAATTCAGACTGGTGATGGAAGACTCACTGTGAACAACACAGTACTCAGTTTACATGTAAACAGATAGATGGCTAAACATCTCTTGTCTGACAGAAGACTTTTGCTGCTGACCAACCCTCAGACACAGACTTTAAGAACATATTTTCAGAACATAACTTCTTACATAGTATCTGTACTTGCAATTCACAATGATATTGATCACCAGTGTGACACTGGCTTTTATGTGAGACCTCATGTGACTTTCTTTGGTGATCCAGAATGTACATACAAGGATCAGGAGATTCCTTATCCCCTCAACACCCTCAGATGTGCAGTTACATCAATCTTCTTGTAAAACTCTGATATAAAGCCTCATGTTAATCCCTGAACTTTAGGATTACTTTTTGGATTATGGAGTCTATCAGATTTGGCTGTTCATGAGCCTCTAGGCATTGCTGTGTCTGCATATTCCATTGACTGAACTTTAATTTTTACAACTTTTGCATTTTTAATAAAATTCTACTCAATTCTTTTGAGATCTCTTTGTAGGCTTCATATTATTAAAAAAATTGAAAAGGCCACGTATTTATTTAGAAGGATATGCTGGCATTAACTCCAACCTCTAACTATAAAGGCAACTTATTTACTGACCTTTCCCTTTATTAATAAAGATTGTTAGGTGAAGGGTTTTTACAGATTAAAATCTATTGTCAATGGGCACAAAGAACAATGTGAAAAACACTGTGTTCCCCAAGTCAGACAAAGTTAGACTAGTACAATCAGTTTGCTACAGCAGTAGGCCCAACTAGGATGAAAATAAGTTAAAGGTTGTCACCTCATTAATGATCTAAACTTACTGGGTCACCAGTATAAGCTGGTAGCTGGTATAAGCTCAATGGAGCTACTGTAACTTACACCAGCTGAAGATGTAGCCCAATATCTAATCAAAAATGCAAAAGAAAAAACTACAAAGTGTACTCATCAGCTTAAACAGAATTGTCTCACATCCCTTACAAATAAATAAAGGTCTGCTACTGTATCAATGAATGCAGGTAGGTGGACCAGATCTGTGTTTATAGATAAATAAACCTCAAGGTATGAAATTTTGTTTCAGATGGGCAGTCTAAAGTAAACTTCTGTCTCACCACACAGGTTAACAGGAAGTCAAAAATGCAGTCTCCTTAGGCATTCCATTCCTTGCCTCACCACCCAGATATTGGACTCTATGATGAGTGGTTACTAAAAAACAATTTCATGAAACATAGGGTCCTTCTAATCTCAAGAGATCAGCCATTTAGCTAGGTCAATATATAACTCAGATCTTATCCAATAATCACGCTAATGCCAATTCTTTAGTGATTAAAAACTAAAGGTTTAATAATAAAATAAAGAGTAAGATAGTTGTTAATGGTTAATAGATCATATACATACAAATAACTGCAAAGTCCTTATCAGATTTGTAGCAGTGATGGAATAGACTGCTAGCTTGTAAAGTTTCTCTGGTAACTTCCAAAAGATTGGAAAGGGTTCAGTCCATAGTTCAAATGCTCCTTTTAGTTGTAAATCCATAGTCCAGAGAATCAGGGCAGGAAAGAGGCAAAATGGAGATCTCATGGGGTCTTTTATATCTTCTGCCATATGGCTGGAAATTTACTGACTCAAGATAGAGTCCAGGGTCACCTGAGCATACCACAAGTCCTTACTATTTCTGGACTGTAATGTGGTGTTATTGAGCAACTAAGAAGGGTAACAGAGTGGTGCAGAGTTACTGCTAGCTATGAGGGTTTGTTTGTGTGGCAGCTGATCCTGTTACAGCCAAAAGCAGGCTGGCTTGGAGGTAATTGATACAGGCTGACCCAAATGGCACACTTTCTTTGAAACTCCAGAATATTCTCAGCCCTCTATGAATTATGAGCAAAATGAATCAGTTGGATATATTTTTAGGGCTGCTACAGTAGCTTGGCTTATAGGTTTCATTTAGCACAGGTTAACAATGGTTTGAACAAAAGCTATGATACATAGGTTTACAAGGGCTTAAATATGTAAACTAACAGTAACAGGAGGTCTTAAGAGACAGGAAGAATGTCTGTCTGTAGTAAATCTATTTTAAGATGAGTTGGTCCACAAAATCTAAGTATTTGTAATTATCCAAAAATAGAATTTGGCCATAATGACAAGTCAGTAGGGAGCCTAATATGAAAAATGATTCTTCCCACTGAACTAACATGCATCAGTTTAGTTTTATACATTTCATCACAGAAGCAAGAATCTCCTATGTATAGGGCCCTACCAAATTCACGGTCCATTTTGGTCAATTTCACAATCATAGGATTTTTAAAATCATAAATTTCATGATTTTAGCTATTTAAATGTGAAATTGCACAGTGTTGTAATTGTAGGGATCCTGACCCATAAAGAAATTGTGGGGTGGTCGCAAGGTTATTGTAGAGAGGGTTGTGGTACTGCTACCATTACTTCTGCGCTGCTGCAGGCGGCAGCATTGCCTTCAGAGCTGGGCAGCTGGAGCGTGGTGGCTGTTGGCTGGGAGCCCAGCTCTGAAGGCAGAGCCTCAGAAGTAAGGGGCATGGTATGCTATTGCCACCCTTACTTCTATGCTGCTGCTGCTGGCAGGGCGCTGCCTTCAGAGCTGGGCCCTGGCCAACAGCCACCATTCTCTGGCCGCCCAGCTCTGAGGGCAGCACAGAAGTAAGGGTAGCAATACTACAGCCATCTCTAAAATAATCTTGCAACTCCCCTGCAATTCCCTTTTGGGTCAGGACCCCCAGTTCAAGAAACACTGGCTTCACCTGTGAAATCTGTATAGGTTAAAAGCACACAAAAGACTAGATTTCATGGGGAGAGAAACCAGATTTCACGGTCAGTGATGCATTTTTCATGGCCGTGAATTAGGTAGGACCTTACCTATGACTCTCCAATGTGGCATTAACCATTCTATGTGATTCAAAGGCACTCAACCTGCGGTCTAACTTCCAGAAAGTGTTCATAAGTAAACATCTGAAGCCACTGGAAGCTATTGCTTTGCTAATTATATGTATAACGTTTGATAGGAAACCTTGCCCTATATTCAATATCTGCAAGGGTTATGTCATTATTATTCATATGGGTCTGTTGGATGGAAACCTCTTCCTTCATTCTGCCCAGAGTTTTAATTTCTATAATACTGCTAATTGGATTACTGAATCCCTAGACATTCCACAAGATGAAACTCAGTTTTCCTTTATTGGACTCCATCTAATCTCTTGCTGTCTATCTCATATCTTTTACTGTTGTATCATTTCAATCTTGGCACTGTCTGTCCCACTCCTGTTTCTCCTCCCTTCACATTGGTTTTCACTGTAGTTTTTCCATGCCATTACTATTATTAGTATTGGTAGTAAATACCTATGCTAGGGCCCAAAAGCCCCCTCTTAAATCCCCGCCCCCCTAGATTGGTATACTATATTTCCCACCAGTAAACTATCAATGTGCCATACTAAATGGATCCAGAGATATCCTTAATAAAAGGATCTGATTTTCAATTTGAAGCCTAGGGCTGCACATAAAAATATACAAATAAATGTGCCTGATGTCTCTGGCCATTTACCATACCTGCATGTGGAATCAGTTATTGCATGCACAAATTACTGATGTAGTAGATGGTTAACTGGCCATTCCCATGAAAAAAATGCCCTGTAGCCAGGGGTGAAAGTAACATAAAAGACTTACCGGTATAGAAGGGGCAGCCCCTTGGGCAGAAGGGGCAGGGCTGGGGGTCAGCCTCCCCCAGACAGCCCTTCCATGCTGCCCAGCCTGCGCCGCCCAGGGCTCCGGCAGCAATTTAAAGGGCCCAGGGCTCCGGCCGCTGCTCCTTTTAAATTGAGGTTTCTTGCTGGAGCGCCTAGAAATGGCTTTCCTTAGGAGAACTTTCTACCTAGTAGTTATTACATTTTAAGCTCAGAATGACCTCAGCAGATCTATAAAGTCTCTTTTTTTTCCCCCTCAAAACCTTATGAGAGCTGTAATATGTGAATGGCTTTTCTTCTAGGTCTGTTTTTGCAAATCAAAGCTGTGTACATATCATCTTTCTTGACCTTTATCTTTAGTGTGTGAAATAGGTTTTTTTTTTCCTCTTTAGCCTCATTAACTCATCTGTTGTTGTTTATAATTTTGCTCCAAGCTCTGAGAAGAGCTGTTAACTTCGTAACAAGACACAAAAGGATACAACAATGAGTTTATCTTCTAGGTCTGCCCAGGCCTCAGAGTCAGGTGTGTTGTGGCATTTTCTTTCAGGTTGCCATTTGTATTCTGAGATCTCTCTTGTCCACCACCATTACATCCTCTTATCCATCAGGTAAAACTTTGGTTTAGTAGAACTTATGAAATGGAAGGCAAAGAAATTGGATAATTGTACTTTCCCACCCATATTACTTCTGATTGCTGTCTGTTCACTGTCCCATCTACAGGATTCAGGTGAGCCTTTATATTTTGTCAGATAGAAGACTGATGTGAGTTCTGTGTGTTCACCATACTGTTGGGGATAGTACTGAACAGGGGCTTGAGACCACCAAACTACTCAGGGAGAAAGAAGCCTTCTGAGAGAAGGGAGGAGCAGACCAAAGTGTCCTATCCTTAACTCCAAAAAGCACTATATAAGGAGCTAGTATGTATCCATCTTGGTGCTTCCCAGCTCCTCTGCTCTATGTATCAGGCAGAGCCTGGGAACAGAAGGCTGGGGGGCCCATGCACACACCCATCAGCCTAACTGTCTTAAAATAGCTCCCCCAAGTGATGTGAGGATACAGCTGGATTGCAGGGCTGAGTAGCCATTGTATCAATGAACTCTCCTCCCCCCCCCAATACCCACACACATACACAGTATGGAAAGAGGACAGATTTTTGCACTGATGGTGAAATTTCACACCTATGCACAGGGCCAGCACCAGGATAATGCACTGGTTAAGCCTTGAGATCTTAAGTAAGAGGGAAGTTGTATCTCAGACTTGTGCTGGACTTCTGCACAAGGGCAAATCTCATCCTGAATTTTTATATAATCCATTTTTCTGCACTCGAGAGACCATCTTTCCATACCACCTGGCCTTTACAAGGAATGTCCAAGCCTACGTTATCCAGCTGAGATTCATGGATTTAATTTCCTCTCCTCGAGTCTTTTGTTGGCTATAAAAGGGTTATGGCAATTGATAGATATTATACTCTAAGTTACAGTATCTATACTGAAATGTGTAAGATACCATTGTTGTATTAATTTAGATGGAATAGATGGGCTACCACAACATTGCCCTTATTAGGCACCCTCTCTATTCTAAAAATCTCCAAACATATTGAATACAAATTTGTTCCATCTCTGTTAGAACATCACCTCCACTAAGCAATCATTTTTAGTCAGCTCCTTAAACAGTTGGTTTGGTAGCCAACTTTTGTTATAAAAGCTAAATTTACTATTCCATAGTCTCTCACTCACACTCTTTCTCTGTAACATTCTCAGGGGCACCATAGTCCTTTCTGGCAAAAGCATAGTCAGAAGACAGACAGATTTTTGTTTTATTCTTGTAATTGCTGCCAGTAGTTTTATGTAAGCTACTGTCCTATAAAACTAGGCCCATGAATTAGCCCCAGCTGTTGTTAAAAGCACTCTTGAAGTACATCCAGCATTCGTTTCTGAAAATGTCAACCCTAAACATGGATATAGCCAGCTTTCTTTGAACACACTGACTTAATTGTTACTTCTATCTTGCAACTTAGTTTGTAGGTCTCAAATCATCACCCAGAGTGTATGGCTAAAACTTCCTTTTCATGACAACTCTGTGTCCATAATTTCACTCAGCCAATATCTATTGCTGCACTTACCCAACCAAAATTTCTTTAATACCCTATATCAAAAAACTTCATTGTATTAACATAGATTTGAATGGGTGTTCATAAAGTACCTTGACAGTACTTCCCACACAGTGTTGCTGGTCATATTCAGAAAAGTAGTTTAAGTTTTATTCACCAGCTCATAAGGTTTAATTCATATTTTTCCTGTCTGCCCATCTGTGAAATATAAAAGCTATAGACAAACATTTATCTTCACCAAGATGAGTTACACTGATTATGCGTATATGGTATTTATGATGGTACTACATATTTGACCTGCAATTCTATCGCTTTGTGCTGTGATCCCATTTCTCCCAACATAAATTGGATGGGAAAATCTCTAAGGCAGTGGTTTTCAACCTTTTTTCATTTGCGGACCACTAAATTTTGAATGGAGGTGTGGACCCCTTTGGAAATCTTAGACATGGTATGTGGATCCTTAGAGGTCCACAGACCACAGGTTGAAAACTACAGTAACTCCTCACTTAAAGTCATCCTGGTTAATGTTGTTTCGTTTTTACACTGCTTGCAGAAAGAGCACCCGTTGGAGCTAGTGGTGGGGGCTTGGAACCAGGGTGGACTGGTAGCCCTCCTATCAGCTCCCCTAAGTTCCCTGTGCGGCAGCCACCCAGCAGGCTATCAATTGCCGGGCAGTTCAGCTGTGCCTCCCCCCACTGCCTTGTGCTGCTCCTGCCCTCTGCCTTGGAGCTGCTCCCGGGAGCTTCCTGCTTGCTATGCAATGGGGGAAGAGGGTTGCTAATGTCAGGATGTGCTCCTGCCGCCCACCCCACTCCTGCCCCCCATCTCCACAGAGCGGGGGGGTTGGGACACAACAGGGCTCAGGACAGAGGGAGCTTGCTGGCAGCAGCTGCTGTCTCAACTTGATGATCTACTTTAAAAGGCAATGTACTTAGAATGGTGTCAGCGTACTTAAAGGGGAAATGCGCATCTCTCTCTCTCTCTCACACAGGGTGTGTGTGTCTTTCTCTGCCATGCTGTCTCCCCTCCCTCCATTCGTGCGGCCTTGTGGAGTGTAAGGCTACATTAACAACAATGTGTTAAACCTTGAGGGCTCAACCGAGTGCTAGTTCATCACTTAGCAGTAAGGCATTCCCTGGGAAATATCCCACCCTCTTCCACCCTCTGACTCCACCATCTCAACCAACCTTCACAATCATCGTTGCCATGTACAGTACTAAATTGTTTGTTTAAAACTTATACTGTATATGTGTGTGTGTGTGTGTGTGTGTATATGTCTTTTGTCTGGTGAGAAAAATTTCCCTGGAACCTAACCCCCCCATTTACATTAATTCTCATGGGGAAATTGGATTCACTTAACATCGTTTCGCTTAAAGTAGCATTTTTCAGGAACATAACTACATCGTTAAGTGAGGAGTTACTGTACTACTCTAAGGAATACATATGTGGGTGCCTCAGGCAATCAATCGTAGAATTGTAGAACTGGAAAGGACCTATAGAGGTCTTCTAATCCAGTTCCCTGAACTCAATACAGAACTAAGTATTATGCCCTGAGAGGTGTTTGTCTGATCTGCTCTTAAAAATCTCCAATGACTGAGTTTTCATAACCTCTGTAGGCAATTTATTCCAGTGCAACCCCTCCCAACTTGGTATTGTCCACAAACTTTGTAAGTGTACTCTCTATGCCATTATCTAAATCATTGAAGTTATGGAACAGAACCGGACCCAGAACTGATCCTGAGGGACCCCACTCGTTATGCCCTTCCAGCCTGACTGAACCACTGATAACTACTCTCTGGGAACAGTTTTCAGCCAGTTATGCACCCACCTTATAGTAGCTCCATCTAGGTTGTATTTCCCTAGTTTGTTTATGAGAAGGTCACACAAAACCTTACTAAATCAACAGAGGGTCCTGTGGCACCTTTAAGACTAATAGAAGTATTGGAGCATAAGCTTTTGTGGGTGAATGCATCTGATGAAGTGGGCATTCACCCACGAAAGCTTATGCTCCAATACTTCTATTAGTCTTAAAGGTACCATAGGACCCTCTGTTGCTTTTTACAGATTCAGATTAACACGGCTACCCCTCTGTTACTTTACTAAATCAAGATATACCACATTTACCATTTTCCCACCTCCCATCCACAGGCTTGTTACCCTGTCATAGGCAGCTATTAGGTTAGTTTGACATGATTTGTTCTCGACAAATCCATGCTGACTGTTACTTATCACCTTATTATTGCCTAGGTGTTTGCAAATTGATTGCTTAATTATTTGCTCCATTATCTTTCCAGGTACTGAAATTAAGCTGACTGGTCTGTAATTCCCCAGGTTGTCCTTATTTCCCTTTTTATAGATAGGAATGGTGGTGCTGAATTTTTTTTTTTCTCTCCTTAAGTGGCACTTTACCTGTCTAGGATTTTATATTCTACTTATAACCATTGCTTGGGTATCTGTTTGCCTCTGAATCAACACAGAACTGAACCCTACTGTGGAGATAGATTACACCTCCTTCATCACATTGGCCTCCTTCCAGGTGAGACTTAAACCTGGTACTGTTCACTCATTAAACACTTAACATAACACCCTCCTCAAGTTCAGAGGTGTCCTCTCCAGTGTACTGGCCAAATTCTGGTTGAAGTAATTGTATTATATCTCAATTTCCCCTGTATCTGCAGCTGGAGATTGTGTTCTTCATGTGTGGTGTTGCTCTGTACTGTTAGCAAGCTGCTATCTTCCACCCCAGTGGCTTGTGAAGTGATAGCATATATCTGTGTATAAATAAGCCATGGATGTCTGAGGAGGTACAGAATGAGTGCAAAAGGCAAATTGTTGTATCAATTTTCAAAAAGGGAAACTAAAGTGACTTGGCAGTTATAATCCTGTAAGCATCTAATTTGACTAGGGATGGTTATGGGGAATAAGAGAACGAATATTGAGTGACAACTAAGCACCCAAATGGTAACAGAACCATGAGCTTGGAGAAGAAGGATAGCCTAATGGTTAAGGTGTTAGCCTAGGACTCAAGTTCAATTGCCTGCTCTGCCACAGACTTCCTGTGTGACCTTGGGAAAATATCCATGATTTCAGTGGGAGTTAGGTGCCTAAATAACTTTGAGGATCTGGGCCTCAGTTGCCAAGCAGTAAAATGAGGGTAATAATATTTCCCTACCTCACAGAAGTGTTGTGAGGATAAATACAAACCACAAAAATTTAGAGGTGAAAGGGACCTTGAGTGGTCCTCTAGTCCATCTCCCCATACTTGGTCCTGCCTCAGCCTACCTAAATACATTAAACATTATGAGGTGCTAGTTACTATGTTGAAAGGCGGGGAATCCTATAAATACCTAACATGAGTTAATCCAGATAAAACAAAAAGCAGTCAAATCTATCAAGATCTAATAGATTACAAGATGAATGAATGTAAAAAATGCAATAGATGTCCTCTATATGGATTTCAATAAGTCTGCTATGTTATGACACCAAATGTTTCTTGAAATATTAATACTGGGTTAGAAATAGATTTTGCAGACTGAAAAGGGTAAAACAGGATATCTTAAACTTTTCCACAACTTAATAGAAAGATTGTCCATCTGCCCACTAGCGATCGCATAGCCTGTCTGGAGTAAGTACAGCCATTGTTCATATTTAAAAAAAAAAAAAGTAATACTAGGAAAGGAATGCATTTTAGCTGCCTTTTAATATGACTTGGCAGCTGCTAGTAATGATCCAGCACTCTATGAGCATCCAGCTCTCTGTAGGTGACAAGCTGCCTATGAACCACAATCTGAGAATTGCTAATCTAAAGGAACCCAAAAAAAAGGATATTTGTAAGTGATGCCTCAAGCTGAGGCAAGATATCTAGAAAGATACTGAGGGCTAAATTTGGCTAAAACCCTTTGAAGTCTTTTTGTCAAAAAAGGTTTCTTTTGCACCACATCTTTTTTTTTTCAAAACTGTTTGGGTTTTTTAATATTTTCACACATTTTAATTGAAATTTTTACTGAAAACTTTATTGAAACTGTGATTGAGTACTCTTTCACTGAAAACCAAGGGTTTTTTTAATGTAAAATAGGTCTACTTAGTTTGAACCACTGTGGAAAAAGAAAACTTCAGAAAATTTCACAAACTCTTCACATTTTTGACCAGGTCTATGAAGAACCTATTAGATCTAGTCTTATTAAATATCTTTATTAATGATCCATAAGGTGGAGGAAACAGCATAATACTGTAATGCACTGACAATACTAAAGGTGGAAGAGTTGTAAAACCAGTTAGGGCAGAGGGACTTGGAGATTAGAAACAGGCAGAAAATATCAAAATGGGATTGGTAGGCTTGCATTTTTCCAAGTAGAATCTGGGAGAAAGATATCTGAAATGTAGATATGCAGTGATTTGAAGAAACCTGGGAAGCAGTACTGCTGAAAAAACAGAAGGTAACATTGGACAACGAAATAGGCATAAATTTGCAATGTAATATAACTGCAAAAAAGGTCACTGCAGTTTTGTCTGAGCATCATAGCACGAAGCTGGAAGCTAACAGTCCTTTACAAAGCTCTGCTGTGACTATATATGGAATATCTCATTCAGTTCTGGGCACTTCCATACCAGACCAATAATGACAGCCGGAAGGAGTTCAGAGAAGAGTAACTACTATAGAGACTAACTCGTGGGGTGGGGGGGGAAATAAAGAGCTAAATGTGATACAGCTTGGCTAAATGATTAAGGGGGGATATGATAGCAGTCTACAAATATTTGAAGGATGTATCCAAGTGCAGTGAGGAATTAGGAAGTATAATACACGGGCATGAGTGGAATATGTGGGATGATACTAAGGGAAAAATTAAGTTGCATATTGGAAACTACTTCTGGACACATTGAATAGGCTATTGAAAGTAGGGGAAGGCCTGTTATGCGAGACTTCTATAACTAAACTAAACACTTCACTAGTAAATGTACTTTCAGAACAGTCGTGCATTGGCAGGAAGATGGACTGGATGATTTACTTTTCCAACTCTAATTTATTACGTGCCACTTACCTATCTCATAGACTCATAGACTTTAAGGTCAGAAGGGACCATTATGATCATCTAGTCTGACCTCCCGCATGATGCAGGCCACAAAAGCTGACCCACCCACTCCTGGAATAATTCTTTCCCTTGACTCAGCTGTTGAAGTCCCCAGATCGTGATTTAAAGACTTCAAGTCGCAGAGAATCCTCCAGCAAGCGACCCCTGCCCCATGCTGCGGAGGAAGGCGAAAAACCTCCAGGGCCTCTGCCAATCTACCCTGGAGGAAAATTCCTTCCCAACCCCAAATATGGCGATCAGCAGAACCCCGAGCATGCGGGCAAGATTCTCCAGCCAAACCCGCATTGACCATTGATACTAATTACCAGCGATGGCACGTTATTGACCTATTGACTAAAATCACGTTATCCCATCAAACCATCCCCTCCATAAACTTATCAAGCTTAATCTTAAAGCCAGAGAGGTCTTTTGCCCCCACTGTTTCCCTCGGAAGGCTGTTCCAGAACTTCACCCCTCTGACGGTAAGAAACTGTCGTCTAATTTCAAGTCTCACAAGGACTCTTATAAAATTAAACATAATGAATGCTTATAAACTACCTTGAGATTTATCCTATTATAATTATAGGGCCTAGTTATCTGTTAGTGATAATCACAGTTCACTGTAATTTATGATTTAAGGAAGCCATGTGCTCCATCCACCTACCTGTCTAGCAAACTATGCTCATTGTACTATGGAAAATTCTGTTCTTGTCAATCTCAATTTGTGTAACATGACTGTCTATAATTCTAGTGCATAGAGTAATGGATTGGGATTCAGGCACCTGACTCTATTCCTAGCTCTGCCATTGGACAGCTGGGTGACCTTGGGCAAGTCATGTCATCCTCTCCTTGCCTGACTCTCCTCATCTCTAAATTAGGGACAATGATATTTTTAAAGCGCTCTGAGATACACTGATGAAGAGCACTAAATAAGAGTAAAGTATTATTACATGGTTTATGGAATTCTAAAATCAGTTGGCTGCATATGTTAGGATGCTTAATGTATTTCTTCAGCTAGCAGTTTTATTACATTGAAAAAAGTGTGTGGTTTGAGTAGCATTATTTATTTGCATTGCAGCAGTGCTTATGAACCCCAGTCAGTGATCTCTGCCCCCGGTAGTTTATAATTCTAAGTATAAGACAAGAGACAACAGATTAAAAGACAGGGAGCGGGAAACAGCACAAACTAACAAGACAACTAGGAACAGTGTGAAAGAGTGGCTTCAGCTCATTAAGTTTTAACAAAGGTTTTTTCCAAAAGTCTTTTATGAAGAGTCTGTCCCCAACAGATACACTTCAATATTTTGAATGGTTTTTTTTAATCTTTGCCTTTTTTCTTCATCTTGTTGGGTGAAAAACACGGTCCACATCAATTGCTAAGATTAACTAATTTAATGATTTCCTTTAAAAATTGCCACCTTAATCAACTGTAAAACAGATACAACACGATAGCATGACCAATTACCCAATGCTAAGGTGCAAGTAGACTTTCTGTCATCAGATCCATGTTGATTTAATTAGGTGTAAATCCTGCATTGCTCGACCTCCCCTTTGTTAAACACACCTCCTTTATACCTTCTCTCGTAACATTGTGCAGGTGCAAATTATTAAAACTACCTCATCTATAAACATTCCATTCTAAATAATATATTTCCTATACATTTTATCTATTCTGCTAAAATTCTAATTAGTACTTCCTTATCTATCCTCTAATAACCACTGCTTTCACGTATTCGCTATTTCTTACAACAGTTGTCTTATTGTTTATCTGCTGCTTATGGCCTTGGTGATACCGGCTAGCTCTGTCCAGCCAGCACTCATCCTCCATAACCTGTCTTGCTTGCACCTAGTTAATAAATCACACATTTTATGTAGTTTGTTTGCCCTGTTATCGAGACACACCAAAAATCCACTATAGATAACACACAAACCAACTTTCTGGGTTTTTTTCCCCCCACAACCTTTGAAAGCTGTGTCAACAAGACACATACAAAAAGCAGAAAAGTTCTTTTACATTTCCTTATAATATTTATCTACTTCTTTAACATTATTTAATATAGCTGTCTAACACAGTTCATTGTACATTTCTTTAGAGTTGAGATCTTGAAACTGCAGCACTAATCAGGGATTACTGTGGGTTTAATGTAGAATTGCACGTAACTGCAACATGAGAAACAGGCAACTCACTGCACTAGCTCTGGCAGCTGACCAATAGCAGCAATCCTTTGGCCCTAAATGAGCTAAGCTTTGGTAATGCTACTATACATACAGGCATGCCTTAGAGAGCGCACTGCTGTTAGTAATGCATGTTTTTCCAGATGCCTTTCTATGGTCATGCTAGACTAGCAGTGCTAAAGGCAGACTGAAAGCCATGTGTCTATAAACTGTAAGAATTGAAAAGTATTGTATGTAGTGTCCCAAGATGCCTATAAGACTGTTTCTTACCTGCCTGTAGTGATGTCTGCTTCTCTGTGCATAGTGGGAGGAAGGAGGTTGTGGCTGTCTCTGCTTGGTTTTTTTTAATTTCAAGATCTTTCACAACAGATTTCATCTTTAGCATGAGACTGTATTGTGATCTAAAAAGTACCTGGATGCTGCATTTGTTAATTGGCACTGTCTGGATAGGTTTTGTGTGTGCATGTTGCAGGGAGGAAGGGAGAGAGAGACCTTTTCACTGAAATTTTCCAAAGATGTTTGCTTGTGACTTTTTTTTTTTATATTTATTTAAAGTGTGGTTCCTTTTTCACTAGAATCACTCTTTCCTTTCATAAAGTCGGTTTAAAAAAAATACTCTTTATTGTGAACACCACCTTCCACATATAGCCAGATGAAAAACAGAAAATGTACATTGAAAATATAAGTAGTTGGCCAATTACTAATATTTATGATATTACTACAATGCCTCTTAATCCTTTCCCACTTTTCAACGTGTTAATTTTGGAATATTTGAGTCCTCTTAAGACGTCTAAGCCCCTGGATGGTTCTGTCTGCAGCATGAGGAGCTGTCTAGACTGATGAAGGAGAATGCAAAAGAGATTCTCTTTAATGAGAGAACAATGAATGTCTTTGCTTGGAGCTGCTGTGATGCTGTTAACGGTAAATTACTTGACTCCACTGAAAATTAAGGAGCTTAAAAACTTGCTGCTTTGACGGTTCAGTTGTGTTTTTGGAGAGGTCAGCAAAATGAAAAATCTTTAAAACAAAATTTTTTATTTTATTTTTTATTTTTTTGCAGTTGAGCTAACGTTCTGTTTTCTGATCTTCCTTTGATTTCTCTATTGCATCCCTTTAGCAAGGATGTAATTTTTTTGTTGTTTGATCAAGAAAACTAAGAGGTTAGTCTAAAACAGGCTTGTGTAGTAGTATACCAGCCTTCCAAATGCAGCCCTCTTGCAAAATACTGTCAGGCTCCAAACAGTTGATTAGTTGCTTCAACGTTCACTCTTAATTAAAATGTTTGGGTTTGACATCAATTTTTAAAATAGCCTCATGACAAAACAGCATGTGAAAACCTGGGTACAATATTCCGTCTTCAGAACACTCTACAAACATTAACTAAACCACACAACATCCCTGTGATTGTATACAAGCATCACTGTAACCAGAGACTGAAAAGCACCCTCACTAAGCAACAATAGGCTGCTGCAGGATCGGGACTGGAAATGATTAGGGAGAACTTGGGAGGCAAGTGATTTCTGGGCTTGATCCAAAGCCCACTGCAATCAGTTGAGACTTTCACTGGATTTGTGGAAACACCGCCACCGCACCACAAGTTGTTTTATTTCAATCGGCTGGCTATTGTTGAACAACACATCCCTGCCGTCTCTTCATATAGACGGGGGAATAATAGTTCCAGTCCACCATACATATGTAACTCCAGTGTTGGGCCTCAAGCAGAATTAGCAGCCAGAATTTCTCTACTATACCATCACACAAAGACCTCTCCCTTTCCCTCAGCAACTGCACCCACCACATCATGGGGAATGTGGTATCGTTAACCTTGGAAGTTTCCAGGGACTAGTACATCATGTTGCCCTTAATCATGGTTATGGAATACTTCATTTAGGCAGTTTGTGGCTTCCTTTGCAGGGTCAGAGTCACAGTCTCTGTTCTACCGGATAGCTTTCTATGCTGATAGGGTTCACAATAACCGTCCATGCAGTGCATCCCTAATGGTCTGATATGGGAGCAGATTTTTCTCTCTCTCTGAAATTCAAGGAACAATTCGGCTGGCACAGCTCCATTCTCCTGTATCTGCCAGGGAGCGGGGAGGGGTGTACTGGGGCAGGAAGTTTACTGCTGTCCTCTCCCCCCCCCAAAAAAGGCAATCAAGGGAGAATGGAGGATCTACATTAAAAAAAAAATTACCACTTCACTCCTTTTGGCCTATGAAGTAACATCTGCCCACAGATGCTAGCCAGCATCCCTGCTAATGAGCTTTCTCAGATGCCTCCCCACTGATAATGTCACATCTACCATCTGTGAACACTGAAGCATGGAGTCTTCCTATTGTGAACAGAGTAAGTCAAATCTTTCTCCTGTGCTCATTGGTTCTGCAATGTTTTTTAATATTCTTACTTTATATGCCATAGAATAATCCTGGGTGCTGTAGGACAAACTCAGAACCTATAGGTAAAAGGCTCTGTATCCTATTATCAATCCTCTGAACATGCTGGGCCACTTGCACTAGGAAAGATCCCTATCCATTATTTTTATAGGGAATGGCATGTCAAATTTTTCGTATAGTCTAAAAATGTAGACTGTATTCATTAGCTCTCAAATAAATTCTTCCAGAAAAAGCCCAAAAGGTGAACATTTTAGGGAGGAGGAGTACTTACCATCTGTCACCAGGGTATCTATAGAAAAAATAGATGAGTAAAACTTTATTTTGTGGAGGTATGGGGGGAATTAATGACTCTTTTACTTGTACATGAGTTGGGGGGGTGATTTTTTTGGCAAATTGTGACATACGTGATGTTAATTTTATTTGGAAAATGTAATATATTTTAAATGAGTCTTATGAAGTGGTGTTATGATCCCCATTGGTCTTCTGGAAAGGAAGAATAGTCCAATGATTAGGGTGCTAGCCTTTGACTCACGAGACCTAAGTTCAGTTTCTTGCTTGTTCGACATCCTGTCTGACCTTGAGCAGGTGCTTAAATACTTTTAAGGATCTAGGCCTCAGTCCTCCATATGTAATATGGGGGTGATAGTACTTATCTACCCAGGGCTGGATTTACACCTGACGCACCCCTAAGCACAACATCTTCAGCGCCCCCCCCCAACCCTCACCGCCTACAGCTGACCTTCGTGTTTTCCGTGTAAAATGAAACTTTTAACCCACCCTAGAGTGCCGGCGCCCCTAGGCACGTGCCTACTGTGCCTAATTGGAAATCCGGCCCTGTATCTACCTAATAAGTGCTTTATGAGGATAAATGTATTTAAAGTTTGAAACCCTCACATCTATGGTAACTGGAGCTATATAAGAACCTAAAAAAGAGACTAGGGCTCCACTGCACAAGATGCTGTACAGATGTATAACCAAGATCCTCCCTGCCTTAAGGAGTTTGCCTGATCATCACTTTACTTTATAGACACATCTGCACAAGCTTAACTTTATCCCATGAGCAGTCCCTCTGACTTCCATAGTGTGATAACAAACGTTTGCAGGATCAATGCCTAGGTATATGGTGAGAGATGAGAAGAACAACTTCTGACTCTAAGAATGTTAATAACCTTCTGTCATTCCCCAGGGCACTATAACCGGCTTGCTTCACATACCCAAGCTTTGATTTTACAGGATTTTGCAAATGCTTCTACTCATTTATTTATTGAACTTCTTGAGCACAGCAGAAGCCAGTTATTTGAGATGTTGTGACTGACTCTTGGTTGATTATGATACTGTATTTGTCAAGGGGAGTGCTGCATAATTCATTTTCAGTAGGGCCCTGTCTGTGCATAAGCAAGCCACAAAGGAGCCCTGCTATATGAATGGATATTTTCAGAGAACTGTAGTAGCCATGGTTTCATTATAACCATTCATCTAAAGACAAGCTCTGCCTTTCAAAGAACGTCGTCACTGGGATTTGTCTGCTGGCTGCTAGCTGAGACTAATACAGTCTTTCCATAACTATAAGCCTTTTACTCAGCAACTGATCTTCTGACGTCAAAGCCTGCTGAGTCTTTATGTAGAGAGAGGGAATCTTTAGCTCCAGTTCACCAATCTTTTATTGTGATTCTTCTCTGTAGATACTCTTTGTGATGCACATGCATCACGCTAACTTCCACTTTGCCTAGGGGTTCTGGTGAGGCAGTAATTAATGCACCAGGATGAGCGTCCGGCTGGAAGCAAGGTAGCATCTGTCTGTGATCTTTTGTGATTAAACTGGAGAGCCACCTAAATAGAAAGATTCATCTTTTATTTATCCAGACCCATTAAGACATTCCTGCCCCTGCAGTCAGAAATATAATATTTGCATAGTATTACAGTGAGTCATTGCATGCTGTTTGAATGTGTGATTTCAACCAGTAGTTTGATTTAATGGGACTTAAAAATCAGTAGCTCTGTTCATGCATCTACTGTTTTCTATGTGTGTAATGGAGTGTGGAAAATCATATAATCACCAGTTTGTTCACACAAGATATCTTCAGTCATACCACATTTACACATCCATGAATTGTGCTTGAGCATTTTTTGTTCACTCTTAACTTATAAATTTTTTTTTTAACACTAGGAACACAGGAATTGTTATGCTGTATCAGATGTCCAGTATCATGCCTGACATAGGCCAATACTAGATGCTTCAGAGGAAAATACAAGAAATTCTACAGTAAGCAGTTATACGTTTTTTGTAAAGCAACCACTCATTGCAACAAACATAACCTTCTGCTCAGTGAACTGCAGGTTGGGAACATGCTGCTTTGTTAACTGTATCAGGGTGCAGGTGTAACCCACACACCTTCTGGGTGTGGTGTTCTGTCCCCTCTAGTGGCACCGAGACCACTTAGAGATTAATGAATCTGCTCTACAGCCTTATTTAAGAGCCAGGTGGCTTTTAGCTCATGCAATAGAGGCTCATGCACTAAGCTCCAGAGGCCCCAGGTTCAATCCCGCCCACCAATGACCAGGGCCTGTCGGTGTTACACAGGTGCTGGAACAATTTGTATAGTGGGGGTGCTGAGAGCCATTGAACCAAACTGTAAACCCTGTATATCATGGAAACCACTTAAAGCCAAGGGGTGCCGAAGCACCCCCACACCCATAGTTCCAGCACCTATGTCAGGGGGTATGTGATGGGGTGGGGAAACTTCCTATTGGCAAGCAAGAAATAGGGAGGAGCAGAGCATCTCTTCATCCCCTAATACTCAGGGTAACACAGATGATCCCTTTGCTACCAGGAAACCTGCAGATGGGGAAGGCTCTTTCCTAACTCTCTGCTGTGCATCTATCTTTGAAACATGTCAGATGTTGAGGTATGCAGACTTGCACAGGCACTGTAACAAATGCATGGGCAAGCTTAATTACTCAAATTGTAGCCAGTAGTAATGGCTAATGAGGGATATGCCACACCAATTGAACAGAGCAGACTGGACCTAACTGCTCACTTTCAGGAACAGTAGGGGAGTAGTGGTGGTGGTTACAGGTGACTTTTGTGGGGTGGGAGAGACAGAATGTATTTATTCCTGGGGTGTAGAGCCCCAGATTGGTTAATTGATTTGATTTGGCTAATCAAATTCAGTCATTTGTGTATGCACCCATGGGAGTAGAGAATATATGTCTGCCATCCCCAGCACTTATTTTGAGCATCATCCTCCACTGTCTGTCAGGATTTGAGAATAATTTTCGTAGTCCATGGTAGTTCTTCAGCAGGAAGCTAACTTCCATATTTGTCTGCACAAAACATCTATATAACAGGATTGTCACTCTGAAGCCTAGAATGTCTTTTGAATCAGTGAGAAGCCATGAAGAAAGCTAGAAACATGTCAGAGAGCTTTGTTCAGAATGTCACCAGGTTGAATCATCACTGGGATTGATTCTGTGAATGTCCAATTATCAAATTCTTAGCTACTTTCAGCTTTTCTACCCACATGACTTTACAAATTCCACTCTGTGACAACACAAGCTTTCAGTTTCCAGTTACTGAACAACTAACTGCCTGTTGAAGTGTCCTATACAGCCACATAATCGGGGCCGGCTCCAGGCACCAGCTTGCCAAGCAGGTGCTTGGGGCGGCCACTCCAGAGAGGGGCGGCACGTCCAGCTATTCGGCGGCAATTCGGCGGACGGTCCCTCACTCCCGCTCGGAGCGAAGGACCTCCTGCCGAATTGCTGCCGCAGATCGCGATCGCGGCTTTTTTTTTTTTTTTTTTTTGCGCCGCTTGGGGCGGCAAAAACCCTGGAGCCGGCCCTGCACATAATAAACAAGAGAAGAAAATTAGTGTTCTGGCAGCCCATGTTTTTGTGAACAGGTGATTGATATTTACCTGCTAATTTGAATCACTGTAAACTACACTTTCAGTAAGTGGAAACTGAAGACAGCCTTTTTAAAATTATTTGCATGCATCTTCACTTTTGCAGGTACTTACTATATAACTGCAAGTGTAAACTGATACCTAAGGTTTTTGTTTTTGTTTTTTTTTAAGATGCCAGCATCAGTCTATCTGCTGAAAATGTGCTATTGATCAGGTTTTTATATAACTAAACCTCATAGCCTGTACACTTTTAGTGATAGGTATATCTCCATATATCATATTATTTATCTCATAGAACTGGAAGGGACCCTGAAAGGTCATCAAGTCCAGCCCCCCGCCTTCACTAGCAGGACCAATTTTGCCCCAGATCCCTAAGTGGGATTGAACTTCAATCCTCAAGGATTGAACTCAACCCCAGGTTTAGCAGGCCAGTGCTCAAACCACTGAGCTATCCCTCCCCCAAATTGTATTCTTTGATACACACACACACACACACACACACAATTGATCCTCCATACATGAGACTAAGGAGAATGATCTAACAGTCTCTCTCAATCTCACCTGTTGAAGCTGTTCCACTATATATAAATTAAATATTTAATGGACCAGAGATTTACTGTATAATCTAGGGTGCTCACCTGGGAGATTGCTGTTCAAATCCCTTTTCATCAGGAAGAGGGGGGGAACTGAACCAGGGTATCCCACATCCTGGCTGAGTTCCCCAACCGCTGAGTTAAAAAGGTCTCCCTCATAACTTTTCTCCTGGCTTTGTGTGAAGCTCGGTGTGCTCTGAGCATGCCTACCGTTTAGGCTCTCCAGGCAAGATAGGTGGGGCAATGCCTGGTTTCTCCTGATTTGATGATCCCACTGGGGCTTAGGCAGGAGAGAGGTGCTCAGGACATAGACTCAGGCATTATGTGCTTGCCCAGAGGCAGAAATTTAAGCACCTTGGGGACTTTAACATCTCCAGTGTTAGGCACCACCGAGAGCCTCAAAACTCCTGCTCAGCTGCCTCACAAGTCCTGTGGACCTATGTCTGAGTGCCTTCCAGTAGTGCATTAAACAACATGACTAAAATGTCATGTGGTTTGTATTTTCTCTGGAGGGGGAATTGTGTATGCAGTGAAGTGTGTTGGGGGTTTTTTTTGTTTTGTTTCAGTAAGGTGTCTTATGTACTTGTTACTGTGCATTAATGTTAGAGAAGGTGGGTTGAAATTCACCTTGCACTTAGAGCAGAAGGCAGTGAGGTTTTTGGCTTCACAGTCTCAGACCAGCCTCTGAGAAAGTTCTGTGTCCATCACAGATGAGTTTTACCCTTATGATTAAGAGAGCCATTGTGCCAGAGAAATAAGTTGTTGACCAGGGTCTTTATCCTAGAGTTTAAACAATCTGCTAGATATGTTGGGCCCAGGCCATTAAGCACTTTGAAGGCAAGGACTGAGTGAGAACTTATATCATCCAGGACATACTTTTTCTGGGAACTTTCTTAAAATGAAAGTCTTTACTCATGTTTAGAAACTCAGACATGTCTACAAAATTTAAGAATAAAAATGTATTAATGGTGATGGCTTGCAGGAGAAGGGCTGCAATTGCAGTTAGTTATTGGGTCTCCGGCTAAGTGTCTGTCTATGTTGCTAGTTTTTTAATGTCTTGAATAACCAACATGGAGGGTGAAAGGTTAAAAGTCAAGAGTTCAGGGGTCTAGTCTGGCAACAGCCATCCTATGGAACCTTGGGTGAGTGATGTAACCACTCTGTTTCCTCATCTGCAGAGTGCAATAATACCTACCTCTCAGGTATTGACGTGCTTTGTAACACACTTTGAGATACTGTGATGGAAGGTGCTAAAGAAATGTTGTAGTGATGCTATAGGTTACCCCTGAAGCTGTTTGCTCCCTTTGCATTGTCTTCCCCTCTTCATGCCTGTCCTCTAGCAGCTAAACTGCTGGTGGAGACCCACATCGAGTAGAAATAAGACAATCTTTACTTTGACTTTCCCTTTTAATATTCTCATGTGACATCTTTAATTGACTTGTCATGTTAAAAACACTTGCTAGATTAATAATGAATTTCCAGATAAGTCCCTATACACAAAGGCAGGTTTAAATTATTTCTAATGCTCTCACTAGTAACTGCCTCTCACAACATACTAGAGACATTTCATTTAATGATCCCATCATGTTTATTAAATGGTATTGTTTTATTGCGTTGTTAAAGCAGTTGATTTGTGGAAGTATAGATTTTACAACAGAACTCAGTCCTGGAGTGCCTTGCATAGCTCCCCTATACTGAATGAAATCACTAACAAATGTTTATGTATAGCAAGTTTAACCCTTTTGTTGATGGTCCTTTATCACAGTGCTGTGTTACTCAATAGCATACCCTGAAAATTCATTAAATGCTGGGTTACTATTTCTACAGTGCCATACGTTTGTATGGTGTTCTACAGGCAAATACAAGATGATAAATTTCCTGCTTCTAAAATTTTATAAGCTAATAGCTTCATTTCCCGAGAGCTGAACAACCATATCCCATTCAAGTCAATGGGAGCTGAATTTGCTCAGCATAAAGGTCTGATGTTTTTGCAAATTGTCAAGCTCACTCGACTCCCATTGAGCTCTAAGAATTGAAGATGCCCAGTATCTCCATAAAATTGAACCCATCAGACCAGTTCCACAAAGGCACTTAGGCACTGTGATACTCAGCATTGCACCAATCTTTTAGGTGCCTAAAAAAAATCACTGGAACAACATTGCTATCCACAAAGCCTAAGATAGGCACCTAGGATCCCCATACAATGCCTGGGAAGAGATAATCACCTAAGAATGGATCCACATAAGCCAACGCTAGGCAAGGAGCTGCCTAAGCTAGCCAATAGGAGATGCCAACAAGAGAAGTATGTGCTAACTACTGTCCCTCTTGCAGAATTTGGACTTCTGAAAGGAGATCCAGTACAAATGACTTTAAGAGACAACACTGAACCACATAGAATAACACTTCTACCAGATAGAGCTTGGAAGAAACTAGCTGCAAACTTATGTATATTCAGAGGACATCATTACCTGGCTGTCATTGCCTATTTTTTCCAGGTATATAGCTATAATGTATTTGAAAAACTAACATATGTCAGTGTTATAGAGAAACTGAAATGCATTTTTCTCGTTCTGGAATACCAGAACAACTATGATGGACAACAGACCACAATTCACCACAGCAGAATAAGTAATTACAAACAAAATATTATTCTGATCTTATTACCAGGAGCCCACATTACCCAAAAATGAATGGAGGGGCTGAGAACTGTACAGACAGTCAAGAAAATCCTACAGCAGGAAGATCCATTCCTTGTTCTTCTGAGCTACAGATCAACAGCAGCAACTGGATATGGTCCAGCACAAGTACTGATGGGAGGACCACTGAGATTCTTTTCCAAAGTCAAAGAGTATTTCTATCTCCAAAGTGTCCAGACTTGAAGAGAGTAGCCAAATCCTTTAAAAAGCTTATGAACACTTTTATAACAAATCTCACTCAGAATTGCTGGCTCTAGAACCAATTTGTGTCAAATTGGATATGGGGGGAAGAGAAAAAGGATGGAGAACTCCAGCTGTTATTTTTCTTTATAACTCATTACTTTGATATGTAATTGAGACCAACAGTGGAGAGTTCACCAGAAACCACTGACATCAGTTCGTTCCTCGGAAAGAACATCAACAGAGCATACTCTACAAATGGCAGATTCAGAACAAGACAACGCAAAGATTCCAAACTGACCACAGATAATTGTTGCAAATAATGGACAGCCAGATGACCAAGTAGTTATGCATATGTGGGTTGTGTAATTAGAAAAACAGTGCACTTCAGCAGCACTTAACAGGCTGATACATACTGAACTTTAAAGATAGCGTGATTGTGTAAATTTTGTAAAGGTAGGCATAAGAACATACAAATGGCCCTACTGGGTCAGACCAAAGGTCCATCTAGCCCAGTATCCTGTCTTCCAACAGTGGCCCATGCCAGGTGCCCCAGAGGGAATGAACAGAACAGGTAATCCTCAAGTGATCCTTTCCCTGTTGCTCATTCCCAGCTGTCTTCTGCTCTAAGTGCAATTTAATTAAGGGAGATATCCTATCTCCTAGAACTGGAAGGGACCTTGAAAGGTCATCAAGTCCAGCCCCTGCCTTCACTAGCAGGACCAAGTACTGATTTTGCCCTAGATCCCTAAGTGGCCCCCTCGAGGATTGAATTTGCAACCTTGGGTTTAGCAGGCCAATGCTCAAACCACTGAGCTATCCCTCTCTAACCCACCTTCTCTAACATTTAATGCACAGTAACAAGTACATAAGACACCCTACTGAAATAAAAAATGACCAAACAAAAACACAGAGAATTGTGTATGCGGTGGAGTGTATCTCCCCTCCCAAAACACCTGCATAAGTGGCAGTTATAATCCCTTTCACTGAGGTAAGGTTCAAATTCTCTGTTCTAGCAGGATTATACACTAGACAAGAGATGGACAGGCAAAGGTGACTTTGTTATCCTTGTGGCTCCCTAACCGTGTTTTTTGTTTGTTTGTTTGTTTGTTTTAGTGTATAGTTTTGTTTGTTTGTATCCTGTGCCTTTGTTTTTGAGGCTGCCTTGATTCCCAGTGCAATTTCCCAGAAGTCTGCTCTAAATAGCACCCAGCTGCATATGGCGCCAAGTGGTCATTCTAGCCACTGGGAATCAATTAACATAGGGTCCCTCCAGTCATTGTCCCTTTAAACTTGCCAAGGTCCCTATTTGAGCCAGGGGAATCCAAAGAAAGCCAATTAAGCTGTCTTTATGAAACCTTTACACTTCTAGAGTTGCACATAAAGCCATAGAAAGGGCTAGGAAGCTGGGTCCAAGTTTAGAGCTTTCACAGGAACTTGGTAACAAAGCTATCCAGAAGTATTGCTACACAAACCAGTGAACTGCAGCCACCTTTGCAGTGAAATGGCAGCTCTTTTAACAGTACCCAGCACCAATACCCTGTTCTGCTTCACTTGAATATATTACTGTATCCAGGTAACTGTAGGGGAAATTAGTTGAGGAGAATGCTACAACCCAAACTGGATTTTGGCCAAGATGCTGGTGTTTACAGCCCTATTGCAAAGTGGATCATAGCATCTTTAATGACCGCAAGTTTTCAGAACCCTTTTTTAAGTCTCACCTGAAAAATACAGCTCCAGCAGCACAGAGGTCCCATAATGGGACATCAGTTCAGAACTGACTCACCAACACTACTTCCTGTAACACTTTCCAAAGTGATCTTCCTTCCCTTCAAACAATTCCCCAGCCTGAAACTGCTTAGCTTGTGACAAGATTGAAATACCAAGCTGGTCTGGCTCCAGGAAAGGAGTAAAAAGAGGATCACATTTTTAAATGGTTGAATTTTTTTCATGAGAGTAGCACAAAATATTAATGAGCCAGTTTCCAAAAAGGTAGAGACCCAGTTCACAAATGCACCTATGATTGCATGTGTAATCATCATCCCAATTCCACAAGCAAATTAGCAATACAGTAAGGTGCCTAAGAAGCAGCCTCCGCACACTTACCCAATTTGTACATGCAATTTATGCACGCATTGGGGCCTCCAATGTTTAACACTTAGTACAATATATAATTTAGCATTCTAGTGGCATAAAGTTGGCAGGAGTTTTGAATAAGTGATTTCAGCAAGTACAGACAACCTCAACACTGATGGCAGATAGTGTTACTAAGCACTGAAAAATACATAAGTGCTATAAACTTCCCTACAAAGCTTACCTTGGTTTCCTTTCCTTTCTTCCTCTGGCTTCCTCTTAACCTATCAGTTCTATGCATGGAAACTGATAGAGGGGCTAGCATTCTTTCTGGGAGACTCATCTTGAAATGCCATCCGTCTTTCTAGCAGAAATGAATTGTGGATGAAAGAGTGACAGGGATAGTTAGCTCCAGAATGTACAATAAGGTCACACTATTTATTTATTTTTTAAGTAACCCATAGCTCACTTCCTTTGTGCCTTGAATTCTTCAAGCATATGGTATGTCTAGGCTAGGTAAATTGCATGAAAGCCATCTGCATGCCTAAAGCAGTCAGGTGCCCTCTCCATTACTCAGTAGAAGAATTATTACTGGAGTGGTGAATGAATACTGCTATCAGTTTCCTTCAGAGAGTTTTCAGCTGTCAAGATCTGTTACCCTGAAAAGGGGGAAAATAAAAGCAATACAAAAACATGTGTTTCAGGAAATATGATCAAGGGCAGAGCAAGATTCCTGCTACTATAACAAATATTCAGAAATGAAAGTGGATTTTTCTATAACAAGGACTTAAAAAAAACAACCCTGGAGTAAGCTATTTTTCTCTGTCTGATTTGGTGAATCAGTCTTCTGCTCAGATCTTTTTTTTTTTTTAATAAGGTTAAGGAGGAACAAACTAGAGCCAATGTATTAGCAAACAGGTAAAGTCACCAGGAGCTCAATCCTGCAAGCTGCAGAGCTCTCTCTCAACCCCATCCAGTGACATCTTTTACTCTATCCTATAGACAAGTGTTTACGTGCTCTGCAAGAGTGTGACTTCTAATGTGCACTAGCACGTTGTGTATTAATTGGTCTGTGTAGGCCCCTGCTGGTGCTCATTAAGGGTTCCCTAGTGTGCTTTAACATAATACTGTTTCAAACCACACTGTTAAAGCTCACCAGCTGGGTCCATGTGCACTTAGAAATTCCTCCCATACAGCACATTACTCTACCATGTAAACAAGCCCTTAACTTTGAGCACCTGAGTAGTCATGGTGTTCCTGATCCTTAGAAGGTATTTAGATACCGAACTCCCTAAGTACCTTTTTGTGGTTCTGGGCCATTGACTTTTAAGTTATTAACTTAAAGTGTGTGTGTGTGTTTTTGTTGTGGTGGTGGGTTTTTTTTTTCTTTTCTTTTTTTTTTACTAGAATAGGACCTGGATGCTCAATAGCACTAGCCTACACTTCTCTTGCTCACTGACAAACTATAAACATGCAGAATGGTGCTCAAAAAAAAAAACTCAGCTGCAAAGCCTGCCTTAGAAACATCCGCAACAAGTAGCTGTGGAAGCAAAACTCATGTGCAAGTAGTGATATTTTATGCTCTTAACTTCACTGCCAGGTATTCTAAAACTCACTGCTTGCTTCTGTACTTTTAAGTGACATTTTAAAAATATTTTTGACCCAGCTCAAGGGGTATGATTCTATTGTGGTGGTTGAGAATATGTAATCGTGTTTTTGAAAACTATGGGCTAGGTGATGATCCACTGCCCAAGGCAGAGCACTAAAGATGCTGGAGATAAAACATAGTCCCAGGGAGGTGCAATTTAAGGAGAAGAGACAGATGGTATGAGTGGGGAAAGTTGTTTAACTTGAGATCCACCCCATCCAATACCCACAGGAGCACAGTTGCAAGGTAATGCAGTGGACAGGTCTATAACACTTATCTGCCTTCTCCTCCTTCAGGGGACTCTAGTGCACGATAGTTACTCAGCCTATTGGTCCCTCACCCCCTCCGTTCTACAGCCTCAGATGAGTTACAAAAGTGCACAGAGCCCAGTCCCAGTGGCCTTCAAGGGCTGTGTAGTTGTATCTTAATGATGAGCAGACTGGTTTCAAGATGAACCCTTTTATGAACAGGAACTACATACAGCAGGAGTAGGCAACCTATGGCACGCCTGCCAAAGGCGGCACGCGAGCTGATTTTCAGTGGCACTCACACTGCCGGGTCCTGGCCAGTGGTCCGGGAGGCTCTGCATTTTAATTTAATTTTAAATGAAGCTTCATAAACATTTTAAAAACCTTATTTACTTTACATATAACAATAGTTTAGTTATATATTATAGACTTAGAGAAAGAGACCTTCTAAAAACGTTAAAATGTATTACTGGCACGCGAAACCTTAAATTAGAGTGAATAAATGAAGACTCGGCACACCACTGCTGAAAGGTTGCCGACCCCTGACGTACAGAAATGTGGCGACAAACTTCTCACTACTCTGTGTGGCTGCAACCTACCCCGACCCTGTCCTGGGTGTCTTGGTTTCTGCCCTAGAAAGAAGTGTGCCCTGGAAAACCCCGCATCTAAAGTGTACAGGAATTGTGGTATCTCTCTGCTTCTGGAGGACTTGCACAGTAGCACAGGTGGGTGGCAGAAAACACACACTCACTTCAGGATGAGAGTGAAACAAAAGTATCCAAAACATTCTGCATGGGCATAATACATCAAACAACCTGCAGTTATAAAAACCCTGAATATTGTGAATGATTAAATGAAACCTAGGATATTCCAGGGGGTGTGAAATGCAGTCTGGGACATCCAGATATCTTATGAAAGATTAAGACTGTCCCTTTAATAATGAAACATACAAACGTTCCCAGTAAAGGACATGCACTGTGAGAAGCAATGAGCAGCATTGTAGGCATCTAGAGCGTAAGAGAATAGATGAGGAACCACCATGGTGGAAGAGCAAACAACATAAAATAATAGAAAGAAGAGAAATAAAGGGGGGACGTCCACAGAAAAAAAAGACTGAAAATAGAAATGACAGAAAAGGACATGAGAGAAAGAAAATGGATAGAAAAGCAGACGATGTGGTAACCATCTGAACATAAGTGAGAGGCTACAGGAGGAGGTGGGGGAAGTGTCAATCTGTCACATAGGGAACTTGAACCGGAAAAGGGTTAGGAACCAGTGCCTTAAGCAATCATGGTACTTGCATATATAACTCCTTCATGATCCTGATTTTTATTTATAGCAAAGTTGTTTGGTTTTTGGCTTAATTCATTCTTCAGCCTCAGTAGTTTGTTGTTGTTTTTTCTTCAGAGCAAGACTGGGATCCTAGCACTCATAAAAGCGAGGAACCAACATTATAAGTCATGTTTATTATGGTAGTGCCTAAGGGCTAGCCAAGAATCCCCCCCCCCCATTATGCTAGGCATTGTACAAAGAGCTTATAATCAAAATAGACAAGACAGTACATGCAAGCAGTGTGAACAGTGTTACAGCAGCAAACATCATGTTAGTTCTGGGGGGGGTGGAATAGTTGGAGAATAAGCTAAATGGAAAGAAGAGGGGACATAAGGGGGATGAGGAAGATGGGGCAGAGGAGAAGAGGGCAAGAGGGGCAGGTGCAGAGTGCAGCAGAGGTAAAGGGACTGTGAGGGAGGTAGAGGGTTGGATCAATCAGCACAGGGCAGAGAAAGTCCAGTCCAAACTGTACAAAGTTGTCAATGACCATTGATGGCTGCTTCTGCTCCTACCAACTCGCTGGCTGGCTGGCTCCTCTCCGCAGTTTCCCCCCAAGATCACGTGATGCGGGAACAGGAGGCACCAGCTATGTCAGTCCTATTGCCCGGGAGTGTGGGAGTCTCCTCTGCACCGTTCTGAGTCCACGGGGTTGCAGAGGGAGGGGTGACCCCAGCTGGGCCACATTTAACCTGCTTCTTCCCCCACCCCATTGCAGCAGTCCCTACTTAACATGACCGAGGCATTGCAGTCAAGCACTGTATGATGGAATGCTAAAACTGGCATTAGGTAGCACCATGCGTAACATACTATATCTGAGCTGGTAACCGTGTAACCTGACAGTGCATGGAAGATCTTAAAAGAGAACACATCATTTGTATCTCTCTCCAAGATGGAAGCGCTGTAACCAGCTCAAATCTGTAACAGAAACCTGACCTGCTAGTAGCAGCCTTGCAACCTACCGTGTATGAGGAGTGTATGAGTACATGACATATTGTGTAAACATCCTCACATGGCTGTGCTACTGCCCCTATAGGTGCAGTTCTGTTCCTAGGGGTCTCCTGAGAAGAAATGGACAAACACATCTATTATGGATAGAGATGGGCCTAAACCAGACCCCTGACTCCAAACATACTTATGCCTTGGTCTGCAGGAGAGGTGTGATCAAAATAAAGATCCAAACCCAGCTCTAAAGTTTTGCAGTACAGGCCTATGTCTAATTGTGGAGTAGTTCTGCAACAAACAAATGTAGATTCGGATGAAACCCCCAAGTACATCTTAATTTTTAACCTGCAGTCCATCAGGATATGAGTGCAGAGACTTCTTTTTCCCCTAGAGATAAAAGGCCCACTTGATCAACGAGCTCCAGTAATTGATATGGAATGGAGGGAATCTCTTCCTTCCTACACTTTTCAAAAAGGACAGCATTTGTACCTCTTGTCATTTTGAGCCGCTTCTCTTATGTGACGTGATGTGTGACTCAACCTTTGGCCAGGTAAACCTGGGATCTTTCATTTGGGATTAGATGCAGTGCGGTTTACAGCCTTTATTCATTCTTATTGCACCATCACTTACTACATTGAAGTTACATTACAGGAAACATGTTTAATTCTCACCTCTGCTCAGGGAAGTGGTGAAATTTAGCAGATACTTTCAGCCTGAAAGTAAGTGTGATTGAAACGATAAGAGACCTAGCTATCCGCTTAGTCTCCTAGAAAGATTTAATACCAAACAGCAAGGTAGAAGCAACCACAGAAAACACACACTTCCCAATCTAGGAAGACATGGAAAGAAGGGGAGGGAGAAGGGGGGAATTATACAAAAGGAAGAAAATGAAAAGTGATTCTGTATTGCTAGAAGAATGAAAACAAGACATTATAAATACCAAAAGACTTTACTGTGTTAAGTGATTTGAACACATCAGTATTTAAATAGCACAAATCTAGATACATTAGGCAAATCAAAATGATCCTGAACTTTGGAATCCAGTTCAGAATTTGAATTTAGAACTAATCCACAATCTCCTATAATAGACTGAACTAAAATCCTAGGTTCAATTACCCCCTGAACTTTGGAGTTTGAAGAGTAGATCTGGATTCAAATTTTGCAACACTGGCCCATCTCCAATTATAATAATTAATAAAATAATTAATAATAGCAAACCACTGCTTCATAATGAGGACAAACTTGGTCTGTCCTACTGTCAGAATGAAGTAACCGCCTAATAAAATGAGACATTTCTTTAGTTTATGCTGAGCTGACAATTTTTAAGTAGCAGAAGTATTAAACAACTCCATATTAGCCATTCAGCATTCTCTGAGTTACAATGGATTCGATGCGGTTACTTTTAATTTACACTTATGTAAACAGAGAAGAATTTGACTCTGATCTTTGGGGAGGGGTGGAATACTTTTTTTTAAATTGTCAAGAGTTTTCTTTTTATAATAAACAAAATATTCAGATAAACAGGCTGTACCGGCCTTTTAAGTGTGGCGAAAGAAGCCTATAGATTGAGCACAATCCCATTCCAGGATTTTCCACCCTTTCAGTGATGAGAAAGGGAACACGTGGTCAAGGAGAAGAAAGGGTCTTGGGAGGAGAGTTGGAAGTTTGGGAATTAAGCCAGGAAGAGTGCCAGTGTTCAGTTCCCAGAACTGTAGTCCCTAGGTGATGGAAGGGCAGGAACTCCCCTCAGCCCTGAAGAACTGATGTGGTTTGTAGTTTAAAAGACAACTAGGAACTGTTGGCATGTATGCTGGCAGAAGGGAGTATACAAACCCTGCTGTCTCCCAACCGGGGAGAGATTGAGATCTAGAAAGGGTAGAAAGAAGGGACAGAACCCACTCTTGGCTCATTTTAGTGTCTTCACTTTCATATATTGGTTTTCTTTGGATTTTGGAAAAGACTGTGAAAGAGACTCTTCTGGGGAAAGGCTATATTACCCCAGAAAGACTGGGGAAGGGAAAATCCCTGACTTTTAAAGCCTATAAAACAAGTCCCTCTGGAGAAGAGCCTGGAAGGGGAAAAGCCCTGACAGGGAAAGTTTATGTTTCTGTGTGGTTTGAATTGACTGCATGGCCTTTTGTGACTGCTGCACCGAATTGTAATTTGAATGGTCTCCATGAGTGTGGCCTGCTTGTTTTGTCCTGCCAGAGAGCAAATCAAGAATTCTTCCTTACTGTGCATGTTGTAAGAAAGAAAATGTGTAGGAAAGGATGTTTATACTGAAATACCTGCTTGGAGAATGTTGGCAAAGGGAGCAAGCCACTGCATAATGAGTCGCCTGCTTTGCTATACTAATAGGAAGTAAATGGAAAAGAGTTTTGCTCGCAAGTAGTAATATCAATAGGGATATTAGATGTGAAAATGGCACCCCCATTTCCATCTGTCTAGTTCTGAGACAGATATGGCATCCATACTCCGAGAGAGAGGAAAAAATCAAGTGGGTGTATTGGTTAAATACAGAATTAGCACTGGGAGCTGTGTGGCATTCAGTAATCACTCTGGGCCCCAGGTGCTTGAAAGAGATCCTATCCTCTTTATACAGGGCTGCAGTTCCCAACTATCTTAACACAACACAACGTAAGCTGCTGCAGCTTTCCTCCCCCAGACTTCCAGTCTAGGAAGCTAAACCATTTAAAGGTACAGTTCCCAAGACCACAAGCTATGGAGCAGCTCACAGAAGTTAAAGTAATATAGCAAAATCAGTTGTTTACATTACTCTTCTAATTCCCAAAGCATTGGCTATCAGCTGTTTCCCATTTCTCTGAACTTTGCATTTATTGTTTCAGGTTTCTATTCAGTTTTCCATTCTCATCTATATTTGATGCATATATTGCAAATTACACATAATAGTATCAATGCAGTGAAATCTTCAGTTAAGGCCACTCCCACTAGGCAACTCCCTATTGTGTGCAGCCATAGGAAAGTATCCCAAGAACATTTTGTTTGCCTTGTAGTTAAAGATCAGCTGTACTCTGGGCAGCCAGTTTTTGCTGGCTCCTTGAGTGGTTGCTTTGACATGTTTTATTGTAGCATAAAAGCACAAAAGGTAATGCTTATACAAGTTCTGTTTATAGAATAAATCACTACTTCATAAATTTAAGAATAGCAGCAGTGACACAAAACCAAATCATTATCTGTACAGAACCAAACCTGAAGGGAAACCTAGATTGTTGTCCAGACACTAGCAAGCATTGCAATTGTATTTCTGGAGATAACATTAACTCAAATTATTCATAAGGTCAAGGGACCCAACTATAATGATATCAATAACAGTTTGTTCAGGATATAGGTTACAGAAAGATCAGGGCATCAATGCCTTAAAAGCAACTGCTTTTAATGTTACTACCTTTGATTCATGTGCAATGCCTGCTTTAAAGTGTAAGTGATTGAACATATTCGATGGTATCACAGATAAAGCACTTGGTATTAGTTCTGAGCAGTTAGAAATCTCAGAGCTTTGTTCTTTTATATTAAATAAGAATCTGGCCTTAGTAAGGACTGCTGGATCAAGCCCTATGCAGCATGTGGGCATGGGTCACTTGCCAAGATTATCTGGATATATTTCATTTAATGATTTCCCTGCCATTGTGGGTGCTTTGAGCACTGGTACACTTCAGTCCTCCTGTTCCCTGCCTGTGACACATAATTGTATTCTCCTCTAGACTGTAATACTTTGGTATTTCGGTTGCTGGGATTAGTGTGCAGGTGCTGGATGATGTTGGTATTTGTGATATACAGGAGGTCAGACTAGATGATCGAGTGGTCCCTTCTGGCCTTCAACTCTGAGTCTGTTCCCAAGTTTATTGTCTACTCCTTCTCCCTCTACAAGATACCAGTGGTCTGGGGCTACTGCCATATATAACTGATGTCACATATGGCATGAATGCTTAGCAGCTGAGAATCTTCTCCCATTCGTGCACCAAGGAATTAATATTACTTTGGTACATTTTTTATTCTAAATAGAGGCCAAAACAATTAGAATGATAAACAACCATTCACATAATAATCCATCAGCCACAGTGCTTCATGACTTGCAGCAGAAAAGTATCTCTTACTTGATGCCAAGGAAACTGGCAAGCTCAATGCAACATCTATTTTTGACAGCAAGGGCTGGAATGCTATTGGAAAGTAAATCAGATTTATAGCATAAATTAAACTGTTAGGCTCTTCTATGAAAAGTGAAATACCCACTTAAATTTCACTGATCAGCAAAATACTGCTATTGATTGGCCCACCTGCCCGGACCAACATCTGTGAGTCAAAGGGGAAGTTTTCCTTTTTTTAAAACCTGATTACATGGCAAATCAAAAAAAAGGACATTTGCAGACTACCACAAGGGGATAATGAGATCTGTGGGTGCTTCTGCCTAAAGTCAGGAAACATGACGGGTTTCCTTCAAGGAGATGCATCTACAGCAAATAGCAGTAATGCCTGAATTTATTTACTGTAACTAAGGCTATGTTTATGTCACAGGTCACAGAAGGGAAGCCGTGACTTCCAGTGACCTCCTTGACATTTTCTGCTTCAGCCCCTGGGTCTGCAGGACTGGAGCTGGCAGCCAGTGGAGGCCCGGCAGGGTTCCAGTGACAGGCGACAGCCTCTTCAGGGTCCCTCCTCAGGGTTCCAGCAACTGGGGACAGTCTTGCGGGGAGGAGGGGAGAACACTGCAGCTCCCAGCCACCATGGTGGCAGGGGAAACCATGGAGCCACAGCAGCAAAAGTCAGACAGGTCACGGCTTCTGTGAATTTTTGTTTATTGCCCATGACCTGTCCATGACTTTTACTAAAAATAACCATGACAAAATCTTACACAAATGTTATAGTTAAGGCTATCTGTACAGTTGTGTATCTTGTCCGGCTCATGGAATTTGAGACTATTTTGACTGGTGCAAAAATAAATTTTTCTACCAAGTGACACATGAGCACAGTGTAATGAATTTGCGCTGCAGGTGAGAGATACCATTACCATATAAATCACTCACAGGGAAAGCCGGGCCAAGAACCCTTCACTTTCAGCTCCAAAAGCATAAACCTCTAAGTACGATAAAGGAGAGCGCTTAGCTGGTGGAGGAGCAGGTCTCATTCTTCTGTGGTACAGCGGCTAGAAAGCAACATTCCTCATTCGCAAAAGCCAGTTCATTAGAACAGAACTAGTTTTTCATATTGTCCCATAGGTATTGAAAGCCACAATATCACCAGAGCAGCATAAATAGCTGCCATTTTGGATACACATTGCCTAAGGCACAAGTCCCTGCAGCCCCTTCAAAGCTGTGTTTTCACTTTATTTCCAGTGGCATATTTGAATGCTATTTGTGCCCAACCAAATACACTGTAAGCTTAAAAGTTCAGCTGAGCAAGTAACTCATAAGAAATCATTTCTTAATAATTTCACCTCTTGCTGTTGATGAGATGTCCACAAGATAGTGGTTTCTTCAGAACAGTGCATTGTGTTGCGATTTGCAATTCAATGCCATAGCTTTGTCTAGTTGTGATTGATGAAATAAGTCTCACATGTTTCTGTTCCCATATTGGATGAATGTAACTCATCAGATTTCTGATGTGAAAACTTGCAGAATACTATTTTAAAATTCAAATGTGCAAGATTAAAGTTCACTTCCACGAGTAGTCATGTTTGCAAAAGGTAACAAATATGCTCGAAGAAAAGAGAGATTAAGTCTGAAATACACATTAAAAATTTGAATGAATATTCATGGAAAATCTTTGCATTTTTTGCCCATTTTTTTAACTACGTTTGGGCACTTGCTGCCAATAAGAAGTGAATCCAAGGGAGTGATCAGATTTGCATCTCCAATGAAACCCGTATTTCGTCATCAATTTGTTGATTTTTGGGTACGATCCGCAAAGGGACTTAGGCAGTGCAATGCAGAGCATTATGGCATCTAATTTTAGGCACCTAGAAAACCACAGGAACAACACTACAACCCCCAAAGTTGAGTTAGGTGCCTAGGCTCCCTATACAATGAATGGGGAGAGAGATGCCTAAGAATGCAATTGAGTCACAAAAGCCAACACACGTGTGAGATGCCAGCCAGAGGGATGGTATGCGAAGCTCTGTCCCTCTCTCAGAGATAGGTACCTAAGTTCAAGCTGCAAGGAGGCACCCAGCACTGCTTAGCAATTCAAAAACAGAAACCAGCTGCCTGGAGTCAGGTAGCTTCAGGTGCCTACGCCACTTCTTAAGGGAATGAGTTAGACACCTGCCTTGCTCCATACAAAATGGCCTGTGGCAGTAACTACCTTATAACTTTTAGCCTACTGGTTAGAGCACTCACTTGAGATGTGGGAGACCCAGGTTCAATTCCCTTCTCTCTGCCTGAGGGGAAGAAAGGATTTGCACTAGTAGATCTGACAATCTGTGGAGCTGAAAGCTTCTGGGAAGGAAGGGGAAACTGGGCCATGTTCCCTCTCATCCCCTGTCACCACTTTTTATCCCCAATTATTTAAGCACAAGCGACATAAAGGTGGCCTTTGCATGATGGTTATTACTGGGCAGGAGATGTTCCTCAGAACTTCCTTCAGTACACTTTACTGTCTCACCAGTATAAATGTTATCAATACATTTACCATTACCAAGTTAAAAGAACAGAGCAGCACATCCCTGCTAATGGATGGTGTGCGTGGGGGCCTGGGATGGACCACACTGATGATGCCACACTCAGGGCAGGCTGTAAGAAATAGGACAGACCATCCCCAAAAACTGGTGGTTTGTTTTATAATTAGATTCACCAAGCCAGTAACAAAAGATCTTCTGTAGTACCACACTGGTTAACCAGAAGCCAAACACAGCCCCCTTTAGGCAGTCCAGCCATTGGCTCCCATCTAGACAACCAAGTTTAAAATAGTGAGAGGTCATTGAAAACCCATTTCACCTTATGTGAGTTTCTTTCTAATCCCAGAGGATCAGACACATATCCCCAGGTCAATGTAAATCTCAGATTTTACCCAAATATCACAGTCAGCCAATCCTTAGTAAACTAGCTAAAGGTTTAATAATGAAAGAAAAAAGTTATGGTTAATAGATCATATACATACAAATGATTGCAAAGTCCTTATATCAGGTTTGTAGCAGTGGTGGAACAGACTGCTGGCTTGTAAAGTCTCTCTGGTAACTTCCAAAAGATTGGAAGGTCCTCAGTCCATAGATCAAGTCGTAAATCCACAGTCCAGAGAATTAGAGAAGGAAAGAGGCAAAATGAAGCTATCTCAGGGGTTTTTATATCCTCTGCTATGTTACTATCCCAAACAAAGCCCATGTTTGTGGAAAGTTACTGGCCCAAGATGGAGTCCAGTGTCACATGAGCATATCACATGTCCTTACTTTTTGCTGAATCACAGGGGGTGGCCATTGGCTTCTTGCAGTCTGAGGCATCCTCAGAAAGACCTACTCGGTGGGATGAGTTTCTTCAATGGCCCATTGCGAAAGCTGTGTCTGATGGGTCATCAACACGTAGCTGTATAGCCCTGATGTAAATCCATCTGGTGGGTGTCACCCAGAAATACAACACAGATTTAAGATACAAGTACATAGTCAATATTCATAACTTCAAATACAAAGATGATGCATGGATTTAACCAGGAGAATCATACTTGATAGATTGTAACTTTTCCATTGATACTTTACATGATACAGTTTGTACAAGATTTATGGTAATTGTATAACAGTGATAAGATCAACTATATAAATGGTCACCTTTAATCATACAACATCACAGATGGTGCAGAAGATACATCTCCCTCATTGTGTACATTGAACACTGCAGAGCGATACTGTGTCTCCTGTGACACAGTCCTTCCTGGTGGTTTGCTGGGAGTGGTGTGGTTCTGCACAGCCTACACAAGGTTTTGGGCAAAGGGTACAAGCTAGCAGCTAGCCTATTGACTTTCCCCATCAGAGTAAAACTGAATTCTTTAATTACAGCAACCCACTACTATGAGCTTTCTGTCCTTAACTATCCCTCTACCTCTTACCAATCTGTAAATGAGTTGACTAATATTTATCCAAGGTGTAGAGCCAGTCTGCTTAATTGACAAGAGAATCTTATCTACTCTTTCCAGGAATGTAATTGTATAATTGTCTGTTAATGAGGCTGACAGATTTTATAATGTCAATGATTCATGACACATCCAGTCAGCTAGCAAGTATACTGTACACAGGAGTATGGCAATGTTAGAATATTTTTTATACGCTGGTAGGTAGATAAAGTGTCAGAGCTTGACATAAAATTAAATAAATGTATCTTTTCCTTTCAGAATGGCCAAGCTGAAAGGACCATGACTACACTTAAGCGCTGCACACTTTTTAAATCTGGAATCGGATTTGTCCTTCCAGCCTGAGGATTACTGCTGAAAAGGAAGCTCCTTTTCCTACTAGCAAGTGGATGGGGCTCCCATGTTAGTCAAACACACAGTTAGCCAACATGCATATTCAGGTGCCTTTCTGTGAATAGCCAGGTGCATACACTCAACTCCTCTGCAAGTTTAGCAGTTAAATTGAGGCTGGCTGAAAAATTGGTCTTAAGACAGCACATAAAAAATAGAATTAGTCTGCTATAGATTCTGTAACAAAACAAACATTCTCTGGTGTAACTATTGTCTTGTTACCGTTGTTGCTAGGAACTTATCTAGTGCACATAGGTGCTGGAATGAAGGATGCTGGGGTGTGGCTGCTCCCCCTGGCTTGAGGTGGTTTCCATTATATACAGGTTTCAGAGTAGCAGCCGTGTTAGTCTGTATCCGCAAAAAGAACAGGAGTACTTGTGGCACCTTAGAGACTAACAAATTTATTAGAGCATAAGCTTTCGTGGGCTACA
>NW_020665057.1:1985774-2019858 GCF_002925995.2 Terrapene triunguis | reverse complement strand
GAAATGGTATGAAACTTAAAAACTATTATTAGATATTAGGTACCACCTGCTAGCAGGTAAGAAGGCAATAAGAATAACTTGCCATTAAGAAGTATTAGTCCGATGTGTTACTGTGTTCTCCTGCACAGGAGGAGAGAGATTCATATACAGGACATTGCCCCCATACTTAAAGTTAATGGGGACAAGCCAGGCTATTTCTGAATTTATCTTAAATTGACCTATCAAAAGTGTAATGAAAGAGATGGAGAATCCTGCTGTTTGTTTTAATTAGGATTGATTGTTGAATAGATAAATAAGGGACGATGGAGCTGTTAATTGGCCATTAAGTTGGGATACATAAAATAGGTTGTCTGTGAATGGGGTGAAAAGAAGCAGGTGGAGAGTAAATAGTTGTGAGGCTGAAAGATTGGCTGAGCTGAGAGTTCAGTGAGCTGTTTTACAGTCTGTCTGTGCCTCTGAGCTGAATAGCAGGTAGATTACTATCAGAAAGCTAATGCCTTCATTTCATTTTTCTGTGGCATATACCCATTACTTTATTAAACTTAGATTTGAATGTTTGACAAGTATAGCAAATGTATAAATAGATTATTTTCATCAGTACTAAATTACATTGTTTAGTGAGGCGTGGTTATCTTGGCCTACTCTACAATAACCATTTTGACACCACCTAACTTTTAGATTCTAGCATTTCAGGTCCAATAACACCTGACATTGTAAACAAGAAAGCAATTCAAAACTGCTGAAGACGTTCAATAGCAAATATTGTGTTGCTAGTCCCAGCAGGGCATCATGTGACAGCTTTTTTTTTTTTTTTACTTC
Source organism: Terrapene triunguis (assembly GCF_002925995.2). Classification (NCBI taxonomy): domain Eukaryota; kingdom Metazoa; phylum Chordata; order Testudines; family Emydidae; genus Terrapene; species Terrapene triunguis. The sequence goes on along the minus strand of NW_020665057.1, from coordinate 2,019,039 downwards.
AATACCTGACCTACTGCAACATATTCATGATTTCAGACTACGAACAGGGCTAAGGGTTTGCATTTCTTTTCTTTTCTTTGTTTTACTGTTAGAACCACAACTCTATTTTAATAAAATAAGTTTGGGGACCAAACAAGAGTCCCGAGTGAACTAAATTTCACAGCACACAAAGCAGCTTACATGATTGCAGACAATTTGGCTGGCAGATTCTTTTTCAGTTAACACCTAGAAGCGAGGTAGCAGAGATGGATTAAAAAAATATATTCATCCCCCAAGATTACTCTTCATTAGTTTAAGGGAAAAGAAAACATTTGCCCCAACCCTGCATTGTATTGGGGTTTTGTGAGAAGTCTGCTACTTTCTAGTTGGCAGAGTTTGTGGTGGTGTTTTTAAAGGACATTCCATTCTACTCGTTGATTCCTCTGCTAAGTAACAGAGGGTCCTGTGGCACCTTTAAGACTAACAGAAGTATTGAGAGCATAAGCTTTCGTGGGTAAGAACCTCACTTCTTCAGATGCAAGTAATGGAAATCTCCAGAGGCAGGTATAAATCAGTATGGAGATAACGAGGTTAGTTCAATCAGGGAGGGTGAGGTGCTCTGCTAGCAGTTGAGATGTGAACACCAAGGGAGGAGAAACTGCTTCTGTAGTTGGATAGCCATTCACAGTCTTTGTTTAATCCTGATCTGATGGTGTCAAATTTGCAAATGAACTGGAGCTCAGCAGTTTCTCTTTGGAGTCTGGTCCTGAAGTTTTTTTGCTGTAAGATGGCTACCTTTACATCTGCTATTGTGTGGCCAGGGAGGTTGAAGTGTTCTCCTACAGGTTTTTGTATATTGCCATTCCTGATATCTGACTTGTGTCCATTTATCCTCTTGCGTAGTGACTGTCCAGTTTGGCCAATGTACATAGCAAAGGGGTATTGCTGGCACATGATAGCATATATAACATTGGTGGACCTGCAGGTGAATGAGCCGGTGATGTTGTAGCTGATCTGGTTAGGTCCTGTGATGGTGTTGCTGGTGTAGATATGTGGGCAGAGTTGGCATCGAGGTTTGTTGCATGGGTTGGTTTCTGAGTTAGAGTTGTTATGGTGCGGTGCATGGTTGCTGGTGAGAATATGCTTAAGGTTGGCGGGCTGTCTGTGGGCGGGTTGTCTACCTGCCTCTGGAGATTTCCATTACTTGCATCTGAAGAAGTGAGGTTCTTACCCATGAAAGCTTATGCTCCCAATACTTCTGTTAGTCTTAAAGGTGCCACAGGACCCTCTGTTGCTTTTTACAGATTCAGACTAACACGGCTACCCCTCTGATACTCTGCTAAGTATACTCTCGATATCCTGCTAAAGAAATATTAACAAAACCTAGCTTCAAACCAAATCAAAATCAAGGGAGACATCACAAAAATTGTTTCTGTACCAGCCTATGAGAGGATGATCATAGATCTTGAATATTCAGGGTTTATGCAGGTGGGGTGAATGTCACCCTAATGATTAGATACTGACAAATTGCTTTAAATGTTTTTAGGGTCCGTTCCACCTTGCATTAAAATCAGTGGAGCAAATAAGATAGAGGGTGGTTGGTTTTCCTTAAGTATTTAGTTTTTTTCTAGTAATTCAGGGGAGAAGATATTCAATTTCTGTAATAATACTTTGTGGTTAACAATTATCAGAGTGGACTGTATATTAATCACATCTTGTTTAGGAGGATTGTTAGGTTTTTTATGTCTGAGACTTGAGTTCAAAAAGAGCAAGGAATAAATTGTTTGTTTAATTCTAATGTAATAATCTTATAATACTTAGCTCTTAGCTCTTCTGTCTCCAAAAATCTCTTACAAGCGTTAATTAATCCTCAATAGTAATTAATGATAATAAGTGAGACAATAATAATTTGCATTTATGTAAGAAGTTGTACCCAAGGAACTCAAGCTGCTTTTAAAAACTACCTATAAATATTCCCATTTTACATATGGTGAAACTGAGGATGTTCAAGGCCAACATTTTAAAACCGGGGGCCCCAATCCACAAAAAGGCTCAGCTGCCTAACTCTCCACTTTAGGTGCCTCTGAGATCCTTGAAACCCCTACTGGGCTGTCACCTAACTCTGTAAGCACCTAAAATCCCTTGGCATCTAAGGGCATGGCTACACTTGCACATATAGAGCACTGTGAGTTAAACCAGCCCTCGGAGAGCGCAGTAGGGAAAGCGCTGTAGTGTGTTCACACTGTCAGATTCAAGCGCACTGGCGTGGCCACATTAGCAGCTCTTGCAACGCCACAGAGAGCAGTGCACTGTGGTAGCTATCCCAGCATGCAAGTGGCTGCAACGTGCTTTTCAAATGGGGGGAGGGGTTGGAGTGTGACAGGGAGTGTGTTGTGTGTATGTGGGGGGAGAGAGAGTGGGTTTTTGGGGGGTTGAGAGCATGTCAGCATGCTGTCTTGTAAGTTCAGACAGCAGCAGACCCCTCTTCCCCCCGACTCTCTCTCTCACACACAGCATTCCACAGTAATGGTTGCTTTGTCCTGGAGCAGATAAGCATGCTGCTGTCAGAAACGGAGCTTTGAAAGGGCATATCCGCATTCCTACAGCCGAGTTCAAAACAATGACAAGAGTGACCACTTGACTTAAGGGGATTATGGGACATTTCCGGAGGCCGATCAAAGCGCAGTAATGCAACACCTCGTTCACACTGACGCTGGGGCGTTTCAGCCGAGGCGCAGCAAGCGTTATGCTTCTCATGGAGGTGGATTACCAGCTGCAGAATCCAGGTGCTCTAAGTGCCTTGCCAGTGTGGACAGGTTGGGAGTTAGGGCGCCTGGGACTGCTTTAATGTGCTCTAACTTGCAAGTGTAGCCAAGCCCTAAGCTGTCACTGTAAAGGTCCCTTAAGCACCAGAGTTTTTGCCTTTTGGTGTGCACACTGCTGCCTCAGACAGGAGCCTGGAGACCTATCTCACACCTTTTCCCCAACAGGATCCTCAAACCAGGTGGAGATAGGTGTTCCTCCACCTATCTTGCCTGTGGGGCTAATGCGGTAGGCACAAGCCTACCATAGCGGGATGCATATAAAATCCTGGCAGGAGAGGAGGAGGACAAGGAGGTGCTGGTGGTGGTGCTGCCGCCAGACACCCCCATAATTTTTAGCCCAGTGGTTAAAGCACTCACCTAGGATGTGGGAGACCTGTCTTCCTTTCCCTGCTTTGTCAGATAGGGAGAAAGGAGAGTGCCCTAACCCCTGGGCTCTGGTATATTCTAATAAGGTCTCTCAGTGTCTCCTGTTTGAAGCTTTAGATAAGACTTAAATAGTCACTGGGCTAGAGAGAGAGAGATGACTCTCTAGTCTGATGGTTAGGGTACCCACTTGGGAGGTAGGAGTCCCAGTGTCCAGTCCCCCTGACAGGGCTGGTGCTTCCACTAGGCGACCCTAGGTGGTCGCCTAGGGCGGCAGAATGTGGGGGGCGGCATTTCGGCGGCGATTCCTCTGGGCGGGAAGAAAAGTGGCCGCGGAAATGCCACCGAGAACCAGGGCCGCCCAGAGATGCTTCTTCTGCTCAGGGTCTTGTACGGAAATTCGGCGGCAGGTCCTTCACTCGCTCCGGGACCCACCACCAAAGTGCCCCGAAGACCCGGAGCAGAAGGACCCCCGCCGCCGAGAATGCAGCTTCAGAGGAGGCGCGCTGCCGCCTAGGGCAGCAAAAACCCTGGCGCCGCTCCTGCCCCCTGATCTACCTCCCCCTCTGGCATTTCTTGCAAGGAACAGGTTGGGGAACTAACCCTAGGAGAGGATTTATGGTTGTGGATCTCAAGCAGAACATGGCACCTCCTTCCAGTTGGGATTTAAGAGCCAAAGGCTACATCTACACTGCAATAAAAGACCTGTTATATCATAAGCCTGTTATATTATAAGCCTGTTATCCTGACCTCTGTCCCAGGCAAGATAATGGGCAAGTTGATACAGGACTTAATTGATAGTGAATTAAAGAAGGATAATGTAATTAATGGAAACAACATGTGTTTCGGAAAATAAATACCCTCAAACTAACTGAATATCTCTTTTTCTTTATGAGATTACAAGTTTGGTTGGTAAAGATAATAGTGTTGATGTGATAGACTAAGAATTCCGTAAGGCATTTGACTTGGTACCGCATGACGTTTTGATTTTAAAAAAACTAGAACTTTATTAAAAATAACATGACACACATTACATGAATTAAAAACTGTCTGATAGGTCGTATGTAATTGTAAACAGGGAATCGTAATTAAGTGGGTCTGTGTTTCCAGTGTAGCCCTGCAGGGATCAGTTCTTGAGCCATATGCTTATTCAACATTTTTATCAATGACCTAGAAGAAAACATAAAATCATCACCAATAAACTTTGTAGATGACAAAAATTGGAAGAGTGGTAAATAATGAAGAGGATAGGTCAATGATTCAGATTGATCTGGATCACTTGGTAAACTGGCGCAAGCAAACCAGGTGTTTTTTTTAATACAGCTAAATGTATACATCTAGGAACAAAGAATGTGGGCCATCCTTACAGGATGGGGGACTCTGTCCTGGGAAGCAGTGACTGAAAAAGATTTTGGGGGTTATGGTAGATAATCAGCTGAACAGGAGGTCCCAACATGATGCTGTGGCCAAAAGAACTAAATGCTTTCCTGGGATACATAAACAGGGGAATCTCAAGTAGGAGCAGACAGGTTATTTTATCTTTGTATTTGGAACTGCAGTCATTGCTGGAATAGTTGGTCTAGTTCTAGTGTCTACTACTATTCAAGAAGGCTGTTGATAAATTGGAGAGGGTTCAGAGAAGGGCCTCGAGAATGAATAAAGGATTAGAAAACATGTCTTATAGTGATAGACTCAGAGCTCAATCTATTTAGTTTAACAAAGAGAAGGTAAAGGCATGACTTAAGTCTATAAATATCTACATGGGGAACAAAGATTTTAATAATTGACTCTTCCATCTAGCAGAGAAAGGTGTAACACGATCCAATGGCTGAAAGTCAAAGCTAGATACAATTTACCAAGGATCATGACAATTTTTAAATCAAAAGTGGGTGGTTTTTCTAAAAGTAATGCTCTAAGAATTATGTTGGGGAAATTCTATGGCCTGTGTTGTACGGGAGGTCAGACTAGATGGTCATAATGGTCCCTTTTGGCCTTGGAATCTATGATCAGCATCTGCTATTGCCTAACTTAGGTGGCTTTCCACACAGTATGTTGACTTTTGTTGATCCTGTTCTTGAGTTCCTGTCTTTCTCCAATGTATTGTACAAGGAGCCTGAACACCTAATTCAGGCTTTGTGGATTCCAGATATTTTTCTGGGCACTTATAAATTAGGTGTTACAAGACTGAGCATTGCAGTGCTGAAGTTCCTTTGTGGATCAGGTTAGATACATAACTTTTAGGCAACTAACTCCATTTTATGGTGCCTGTATGAGCCTGATTGTCAGAGGTGCTGAGCAACTACATCTCCTACTGAAGTCAATATAGACTTAGGTGATTTTGGTCTTGTCAGAACTCTGTGCAGGATTTTCATATCCATGCTTATGGCAAATATGGACAATGTTCAACCTGTACTGAATGCTGTGTGTATATATAGTCACATATCTTTTCTACTATTTCTCCTGTGAAGTCTGGCCACTGAAGAATCCACTTCTAGCCATTTCTTAATTGGCTGTAACATAGACCATAATTAAGACTAGTATTTTGTGAAAATACATAATCCTCTGTGGTATGCTGCCAATTTTGTGTAGGGGCTTACACAAAAATGTCTCATTTTAGCCTGTGATAAACCTCATGTATCCCAGGCATGGAAAAGAGGCATGAGGAACATGGAATACTCATTTGTTTCCCCCATTTTTACAAAATTGCTTTCTTGTAGCTGTAACAGAGGAAGAAGGCAACATTACTTGGCAAATGAACTCAAGTAAAGGCATTTATGGAAAAGTTTATATGTACCTCTAAGATATAGAGTACTGTGTATTGATAGTTTAGCGCAGTGTGCAGCTTGTGCACCTTGAAAAATAAAGAAGAAGGTAATTAAGACCTTGTAGGTGAGGTGTCTGGGACTATCCTCCCTTAAGACCATCTTTAAAAAAAAATCTGACACTTGATTAAACAAAAATTAGAGAAGCACATTTTTTAAGGAACCTCCTGGATAAATCATCTCTTTCTGGAAAGATTGAGCAGTATTCCTAGATCCACCAAAAGCAATGGAAATTACCCCAATCTTCCATTCAATTTAGTGTCATAATTCTAGCAAGGAGCCCCCATCCCTGATTATCCTCATATGAAACTGCAGACGTCAGTGACTTTTTGTGGACATTTTGAACATAACATGAAAGAACAGGCACACTGCAAATAAACAAATTACGGCTTTAAATTTGCTGTCAGAGAAACCCCTGAATAAAATAGGAGGTGAAGAAATAAAGCCAAGAGGTTGAAAAATCTTGAAACAGAGAGAATAATACATTCAAATATAATTCATTATTAGCTTGGCTAATCAAATGCCTTTTATTTTTCTTTCATTGAATTTTCCAAAAGCTCAAGAGTTGTGAGTAATATGGATATCAGTTCATAAGTTATTTACTATGTAAAGGAACTATACAGGTGCTACTAGGTAGCTATTAACCTTTTACATGGTTTAACTGAAGAAAACATTCCTGAAGCTTCAGTTTATTACCCCAGACATGTAGAATATATTCACACAGCACCTGTACATGGGATGCTGACCTAGTCATCTTCTCAACAATACAACAGAGAATACCAGAAAACATTTCATTAAATTATATCAATAATATTGAATTCTAACGTGTAATGTTTTTAAATCTTTGAATCTTGCATTGCATATTTCAGGAAAAACTGAGATCCTCCTGCAAAATGCTGAATACCTTTTTAATATGAAGTTAAAGTAAATGGGAGTTAAAGGCACTCTCAACCATCAGGCAATGCTCAGCACCTTGCCGGGTCACCATCTAAGGTGCCACCTGAAATGTTGGAGGCTAGGAAAAGAGAGAGCTTTAGAAGTTTCAAAGTTTGATCAGAAATAGTATTTTAAGCGTGTGAAGTCAGTCCTGTATAATAATCCCTCTGAAATGGGAAGAAAAATCCAAAGTGAAAAAGAACCATGTATCGATGATATTGTATGGTCTTTAATTTCTCTAAGAGAAATCATGATCATTAACATATACCGACTAAAGATAGGTTCAGTAATCAAGCAAAGCCTGAGAGCCTGAATGATTACTAGTCCCACTGTGCTCAATCTTTGGGTTGCACATGCACACTGACTTTAAAATGAGACCGCTAGAGACTTAAATTCCTCCTAGAAGAAAGATAAATTAGAAGCATATTATTTAGTATCACAGAAATGCTGTACATTGGTCTCCAAGGCAAATTCTTGCTATCAGAGCCTACATTTATGTTTCCCTAATTTCAACAGGGAAGTTTCATGAAGCAATATAATCATCCTTTCCCTATTACAAGGACTACTGGAAGTGGAGGAGTAATTTCTACCCATTAAGCCTGATATAGCTTCAGTCAATGGTCAATTCTCTTTCCCCATCCTTTGCACTACTCAAGTGGTGCAAAGGACTTGGAATCTTGTCATAACTGGCCAGCTGGGGAGGAAGTGGTGGATATTTCTCAGATGGTGTAAAGTCAGAATATCCAGCTCCTGTTGCAACTGCTGCACCCCCTTCCCCTTTAGGAGTGGGCAGGAACAAAGCACAGCCATGCTTTGCCAATTCTTAGCTGGCATCTAATCCTTGAGGGACAATCACCAGTTGATGTAAATTAGAATAGCCTTTAGGCTTCTTTAATTTCTGCCAGACCAAGGGCCAGCACAGAAGGGCCCACAGAACTGGGGAACCCTGTCTCCTGTATGCTTCCCCCATCCCCTCCCATTAATCTCCATACAGAAAAGAACTCTTTTATATTTACAAATAAATGTATTAATACATTTAGCAAAATCACACACACTCTAACTCAGTAAGGTAGATAGAGATAATACAGAAAGTACATTTGAACATACATACTCATACCATCCCCTGCAAGACAACCTGAAATGTTAGCCATTATCTTCCTCATCACCATCACCTTCCTCATCTTCACCAGTGGCCATCATTCTGGTCTTTCCCAAGGGCTACATCTCTCTCTCTCTTCCTGCCCACAGGCTGGGATGCCACTTTTATAATATGTTATGCTGACGTTACCATGTCTAATGCATATTCACTAGGGGTTTCTCCCCTCTCCCTTATTTGTATTTCCTCCCCTTACCAATGTTAAGGTGTCCTTCTTCTATAGGTTAGTGTATTTATGATTTCACCCCATTATCCTATATGTCAGTCCGTTGCCATGGCACTCTTGCAGTTGGATGTTTCATCCAGAACCTTCCAGAAACTGGTTAGTTCATGTTTCTGTGATTGGCTGATGTCATTATGGACAAAATTCCCAGTTCCCCAAAACTTATGGGTTACCTAAATTTATCTAGACCAAAGTTTGTAGGCCTCAAACCTCATGCTAACTGCTAAAGCCAATATCTTACAGGATACAAGCCTGTAGGTTCCTTGCATTACTGCTGAATATAGTAAAGCAGAATATAATACAAAGCAGATAATTTAAAAGAGGTAAGCTGGCCTACTGGGCTACAAAGGAACTGCTTCAAGACAAATTGGAATGGAGAAGAAAGACTTGAAGAGTGATCCCATATAGGTGGGACTAAGGCTAGAAGAAGGAGGAGGAGGAAGAGACTCCATTCAGTGGTGACCCTGCTCTGCATCTAAAGTGTATCCTCCCTTGGACTATTCATACAATGTGCTGTGCCTGCAGTTTCCTCTCTTTTCTAACACATCAACAGCAAAAATGGCTTGACTTCCCTCAAGTGTTAATCAGACTCTGTCAGATTAGCAGATGGCCTAACACCTGTTGACATTTTTGGAACCTTTTCTGCTCATCTCAGAATGTTCTTGTTTCCCCAGTTTGAAATCACAAGAAAAAACAAAGAGGAGTGAGGAAGAGGAAGCAAACAGAATAAAGCCTCACTGCTCTTGGGGAGTGAGTAGTGTGAGGTATAAGATAATGAGCCAGTTTCTCAGATGGCATAAATTTGTATAACTCCATTAATTTTCATGGTGTATGCTGATTTATACTTGCTAAGAATCTGGCCTTATAATTAAAAAGAAGATTGTCTCCATTTGGACAAGGGCAGCATTATGAATTTCCCATGAAATGAAACTTTTCTCCCCATATAAAACCTGCCAATGGTATCTAAATAATGGGTTTGGATTAAATGTGGATCTCTCAAGTAGCAATCCTATTGCTCAAAGTGGTACTATTTCTGTGACACAAGCAAGGTAGCAACTTCAGTTCCAATTCTGCTTTAATTCAGGTTCAACTAGCAGAAGAATTTCATTGTTAACATTAGAACACAATGTTCAGTGTTTAAACAGTAAAGTTCTGGGGTTTTATTTTTATTACATCATAAACCAAGGCAGAAATTGGTTTGTGATCTGACTAGAGTTTCATGTGGCTACCATGCTGAAAAGATATTTTTTTCAGGAATATAATTCCTGCCAACTGGAGACTCAGATGTTCATTTGAAACAAAAGTTTGTGTAAAATATACTTTACAGTTCATAGATATCAAGAAATGTAACCTTTAGACTACCACACAGAAAAAATAATGTGCAGACGTCATTAAAGGCAAAAAAAATAATAGCCTAGGGCCAATTCTGTCCTCGTGTTCTGATGTCACATAAGAAGCATTTATTGGTATCTGTGAGCTGTGCAATATATTTGAAATGTAAGCCTATGTTTAAAGTGATCATTTGTCTGAACTTTCTCTCAGTGAGAGCCACATTTCCGAAGAGTAAGGTCACTTGTGGTGCCACAGCACTCTGAAAACCCAATCTGATTTCTTAAATGTCATTTACAAATTTAGATTTGATTCACTTAGATCATATTTAGAAACAGAACCTAAAAAAATAGCACTGAGTAAAAAATTCACAAACTTTTTCTACCAGGATTTTATTTCTAGCATAGAAGGGCTTGGTTCAAATTACAGAAGAAGGAAGTAGGAGGGGGAAAGGGGAAGATCTTTTTAAGCCTAATTCAGACTCTTCTAAGCAGCCCCAGCTCCACTGAAGTAAGGTACATAAACATCAGTAGAGTTAATGTAGTCCTCTTCAACCAGGAGTCCACACTCCATACTTTCCCCCATCACCTCTGTGCAAGGCATTTCCCGCTCAAGTCACCACTCCCCACTCAAAACCCACCATGGCCAGGCCTACCATTGGGACAGGTGTCTAACCACTGTTGTGCATGTCCTCATAGGTGACAAAGGATATCCCCACCAGCCATGGTTCCTCACACCCATCAAGAATCCCTCAACCCAGACAGAAGAGCATTGCAACTGTGTATATGCCGCCACACAATCAGTGATAGAGAGAACCTTTGGAATCTTAAGGATATGGTGCAGGTGTCTCCATGCCGCTGGTGGCACATTACAGTAGAGCCCCAGAAAGGTGTGTAAGATTCCTGTTGTGCTGCATTTAGTATAATATTGCTATTCCCATGGGAATCCTTTTCCTTGGGGGCTACACACAGAACAGGGGAGGGGGAGGAGGAAGTAGAGAAGGAAGAGGAGGAGCATCAGCAGGCTGTGGCTGCAGAGGAGGGGTGACACAGGCATCCACAATGGGCATGTGCACAGAGCCAATTGTCCTTTGTCAACATAAGGAAGGAGAATCTGGGAGCAACTACTGCAAGAGGTGGTCTAGACCATCACCCAGTACCTGTACATTTATAACAAATCTTAGCAAAAAGGAGAGACAAACTCCAAGGTGTGTGCCACAATGTGCTCTCATGAATGCAATGCAATTTTGTTTTTTGTTTTTGTTTGTGTGCGTGTTACAGAATTACAAAAGGTACATAAAAATCAACAAAGCAGGGTCACAACAATAAACATAATACATACAACAATATAAAAGAGAATTCAAACAATACAAGGTTACAAAAAGCTCTGCATTAGAATGCCAAATGGTCACATAGTCTGAGTAAAAAACATAGTGCTCCCAAATTAAAAAGGTAAAAGTTGTTTGCATAGAGCTAAAATGCTGCAGTTGAGGCTGTTGGATAAAATGGCATAGATTCTCCACTCAGAGGCTAATTGAAAACGATAAAAAAGGGCTCAGATAAAACAGTAAAACAAGGCTTTAATGGTAACTATAAAATAATTCTCATAAAGTTAAAATAATGCTAAGAATAATGGTGAAAGAAAGCTCAGAAAAAGAGTAAAAGCGGAACAATGTTAATGGTGCACGTTTTAAAAATGTTGTACAAATAGATATAGCGGGCAAAGCTATCACAGTGTAACGCTGTGGGAAGTGGAGCTATCAGTGAAGGAGGAGTTAAAACCAGAAACCCACCTGTCAGGGTTCCCTCCCCACTCTGAACTCTGGGTACATGAAAGACCCCCCGCATGAAAGACCCCCTAAGCTTATTTCTACCAGCTTAGGTTAAAAACTTCCCCAGGCACAAATCTTTTCCTTGTCCTTGGACAGTATTGCTGCCACCACCAAGTGATTTAGACAAAGATTCAGGAAAAGGACCACTTGGAGTTCCTAATTCCCCAAAATATCCCCCCAAGCCCCTTCACTCCCTTTCCTGGGGAGGCTTGAGAAGGGAAGGTGGGATGGATGGTGTAGGAGGAGAGTGGAAGGTGGGTGTGCAGGGGCTAATGGGAAATGGAATGATAATGCTGCTTTGTGGCTGTGGTCCCTCTCTGGACAGTGGGACACATGACACCATATTGCATCACTTACATAATATGTCACACACATTCTAGATGTTCTGATTAATGTCTCATGGCTCTTACATAATTTTGCTGAATAATGAGCTCCAATTTACAAGACTTACCTATTTCACAGTTCAGGCCACAACACTGCAGAAGCTTTAACAAGAACTTTCCCAATATCTCTATTAAGCATGAAGACTCTTCTTCCATTAATAGCTTTTTTCCGTTTTTATCATATTCAATACTAGACATCAGATAGGTGAAGACAGACCCAATGGTGTCAGTAGATTCATTACTGGCTTTGCCTGTTCAAGGCTAGTGCTTGGATCACAAAATTACTAACTATACTGATAGGGTTAAAATCTGGCTAAATGTACAAAGCAATAGGAATTAAATTCATTCCTGTAGAGAGGGGCAGCACAAGGCCTATGTACCACCAAAGTCTCTCTTGAGTCCTATATTTTGTGGAATTTGTGGAATTTGAGTGGTGCATAGACCTTGTGCTGGCCGAATCAGGCTGAATTTCACCCTGTCTGTCTAATGGACACAGGACTTGCAAAGTCAGTGGATGCTAATAAAAGTTCCAGGAAGCTTAACATAAAATAGATGTTAACATCACTATAGAAAGAGGAATGTTAACAGGATCGCTTGGGAGTGAGGGGGAAGAAATACGGCTGATCTCCCAAATGGTATATAAGTTAAACCAGATAATTAGCTGGAGATTCCACAGCCAGGGAAACCTTTTAAATACCAATGACATGAATGAATTAAATCATTACACTAATATTTTCTCTACTCCTTCCTAAGCAGCAGTCATTGCAGCACCACACAGCAATCTTGAGTTGAATGATTTAATATGCTTCCAGTGTCATCCCTCATGATTTATAGAAGCTATTGTTAGTTGCAGGGTTGGGAGATTAGTAATGGTATATAGTTTGGGCATGCTAAGCATGCTGACATCTTTTCCTATTCATGTAGTTAAGTTTCAGCCTATAAACATCCTATTTTGGTGGCAATAGATTTTAAGGCATAAGCCCAGATTCTCTATTGCTTTGCATCTTGTGTAATTATTTATACCTGTGCAAAAGTGGATATGAAACTACCATTCTGGTTTTTGATAGTTACACCCATGTATGGGATATAACTAATATGAGATTGTTTCATGCTGACTGATAAGAACTGAGAATTCTGAGCTAAATCCTCAACTACTCTAAGTTATTGATGCATCATTGACTCCTGCACAACTTCACTGATTAACATCAGATAAGGAAATGTCAATCAGGAGAAGGCTATGTTAACTTGGTGAGGCATAATGCAATATCTGATCAACTGAAGATACATTGTTTGGACTGAGATTCTTCAAAGATAAATCTCAAAGACATCATCAAATATTAAGGCATTTTGGCTTTTTCCCTCTTAGTGTGCTTCCAGCAATAATTTTGTGTTACAGGTGAGTGATGGCTTTAACTGATTATCTTCATTAGTGCACTGATGCTTAAGACAGAATGCTTGCACCAACATTCCAGGATCTTCCATCTTCTCACTTATTATTGCTGAAGCTATATCTGAGAAACTGAATTTTGAAATAGGTGTCTCCTATTAATTTGAAAAAACAAATCATGTCATGGGCTAAGCAGCACTGAAAGTTTAAGAGGGGTAGCATTTAATAGATGGCAGTGAGTTACATATGACAGGGGTTCTCAACATTTTTCTTTCTGAGCCCACCCCCCAACATGCTATAAAAACTCAGCGGCCCACCTGTGCCACAACAACTGGTTTTCTGCTTATAAAAGCCAGGGCACACATTAGTGGGTAGCAAGCAGGGAAATTGCCCAGGGCCCCATGCCACAGGGACCCACAAAGCTAAGTTACTTAGGCTTTGGCTTTAGCCCTGGATGGCGGGGTTTGGGGCCCTGGGCTTCAGCCCCATTTGGCTTTCTCCCCTAGGCCCCAGCAAGTCTAATGCCGGCCCTGCTTGGCAGACTCCCTGAAACCTGCTCACAGACCCCCAGGGGACCCCGGACCCCTTGTTGAGAACCACTGATATATGATATAGCTCTTATGTATTTGTTGCTGGACAAATCAACTGTACTATCAGAACTATAGTCAATGGGTTCCTACTTCTGAGTTGTACCATTGTATTCAGTCTGTTAAAAGATGGGGGAGGGGGTCCAATTCTCCATTACACTGTTTCTATTTTTGATGCAGAAATGGGAGTAGAGAATGGGGCAGGAACACTTTTAAAGCACCTTTTTGACTGACCATATGTTTTTGCTTTTATGGAAAACATAAGAAACTGTTGATAAAGATGGAACTATACAAACACAGAGCTCAGAGTAAATTAAGGTATGAACAGGGCTTCTATTTTAAAAAAATGAAAAGAAAACTTTGGTATAGATTGAAGAAATGTGAGTGCTCTTTTTCAGAAGGAAGTTGCTTATTGGAGGCCTAGTCTACACATAGAATGGCTTTATATCCATTGGAAGTGAAGACATGAGACATTAAGGAGGAAGATTTTTAAAGGCCCCTATGGGAGTTGGGCACCTTGCTGACTTTCACAGAAATGTAGGGCTAGAAAGGACCTTGAGAGGTCAACTCCAGCCCCCCGTGCCAAGGCAGGACCAAGTATACCAGACCATCCCTGACATGTGTTTGTCTAACCTATTCGTCAAAACCTCCACTGATGGGGATTTCATAACCTCCCTCGGAAGCCTGTTCCAGCACTTAACTATCCTAATAGTTAGAAACATTTTCCTAATATCTAACCTAAGTCTCCCTTGCTACAAATTAAGTAATTACTTCTTGTCCCACCTTCGGTGGACCTGGCGAATAATTGTTCACCACCCCCTGTATAGCAGCCTTTAACATATTTGAAGACTTAGATGGTCTCCACTCCCCCTCCATATTTTTTTATCAAGACTACACGTGCCTACTTTTAAAAAAATCTTTCCTCATAGGTCAGGTTTTCTAAACCTTTTATCATTTGTTACTCTTCTCTGGACTCTTTCTAACTTGTCCATATTTTTCCTAAAGTGTTGCACCCAGAACTGGATATAGTACTCCAGGCCTCACGAGTGCTGAGTAGAGCAGGACAGTTACCTCCCATGTCTTACATATGACACTTCTGTTAATATTGCCCAGACTATCAGCCTTTTTTGCAACTGCATCACATTGTTGTCTCTCATTCTATTGTGATCCACTTTAACCCCCAATCCACTTTAACCCCCAGATCCTTTTCAGCAGTACTACCGCCTAGCCCCTTTCCCCCCATTTTGTAATTGTGCATTTAATTTTTCCTTTCTGAATATAGTACTTTGCACTTGTCTTTATTTAATTTCATCTTGTCGATTTCAGACCAAGTCTCCAATTTGTCAGGATCATTTTTGAATTCTAATCCTGTCCATTTGCTGGATCAGGAAGAAAGCCCTGCATCTGTTTAATATGCAGGCTTTTATCCAAAGTCCTCTCTTTGTCTGTTGGTCTCTAGAGAATCCAGTTTGAACTAGTATTTGCATCTCTCTCCAGGGGCTTCAAAGGCTGATGACAAAGGAAGTACATTTGCATCCCACCTCCCTACTAGAAAATGTACTTACAATGTCACAACACCACATACATAATTGCATTTTTAATACAATGTACCCCCAATGTATTAACCCTAATTCAATAAGAGTAAACTTAATTCCATAAGGTTTGTTCAGGATATTATGAATCAGTCACAGCATCCTCCCAGTTTGACAGCAAACTATTGATAACTACTCCTTAAGTATGGTCTTTCAACCAACTGTGCATCCACCTTATAGTAATTTCATCTAGACCACATTTTCCTAATTTGCTTATGAGAATGCCATGTGTGTCTGTGTCAAAAGCCTTACTAAAATGAAGATATTCTAAGTCTACATCTTCCCTCTCCCCATCCACTAGCCAATATCCCTGTCAAAGAAGGAAATTAGGTTGGTTGGCATTTGTTCTTGACAAATTCATGTTCACTATTCCTTATAACCCTATTTGTCAGGCTCTGAGTTCTAGGCAGTCATCCCTGGTGGCTGGAGCAAGCCGTAGAGTCAGGACCAGGCCGAGGTCAGCACTGAATCCAGGGAACAGGCTTTGGGTCAGGACAGAGGTCAGAGTCCATAGACAAGCCAAATCAGGGATCATAGTTGGAATCTGGATGCGGGCTGAAAGTCTAAGCTGGGTGGGAGTCAGTCCATGGGTCAGCAGGCAGATGCAGGGCTGGAGCAAAGTCAGAGTAGGACTCGCACAAGGCTGAAGTGGGCTGGAACAAGGCTCGGGCAAGGCTGGGGCAGGAACCAGATCAAGGGCAAGCTGGAAACCTAGGAAGTCTATAACACTGCAAGACATCAGGAGGGTTCCTGGCCAATTAGTGCTGTTGCACAGACTAACTTGTAGCTCTGGAGGGGGTCAGTGAAATACCTGTGCCTGGGGGTCCTCTAACATAGGCCCTGCCTAGGGATAGGTGCTGCAGCACCTCTGAGGGCTGAATAGGGTGACCATGTTCCCATTTTATAGGGACAGTCCCAATATTCAGGGCTTTTTTTTATATAGGCGCCTATTACCCCCCCAACCCATGTCCCAATTTTTCACACTTTCTATCTGGTCACCCTAGGGCTGAGTCAATACAGGCTGTGTTGGAGGGATGAGTCATGGCAATTGAGTTAGCAGCCACAGTCTGGCTCTGGATATGCCTTGCACTATTATCCTCTAGCTGCTTACAAATTGTTTATTAGTTTGTTCCCGTATCTTTCCAGGTATCAGACTGACTGGTTTTATAATTCCATGACTTCTCTCTGTTTCCCTTTTTAAAGATAGGTACGATGTTTGTCCTTTTCCAATCCTCTAGGACCTCACCCATCCTCCAGGAGTTCTCAAAGATAATAACTAATGGTTCCAAGATTGCTTGAGGTAGCTTCCTAAGTACCTTAGGATGTATTTCATCACGCCTTGCTGACATGAATATATCTAACTTATCTAAATACTCTTTAACCTGTTCTTTCCCTATTTTGGCTTGCACTTCTTCCTCCACAATATTGATTGTGTTTAATTATCTGGTCAATATCAACCTTTTTAGTGAAGACTGAAGCAAAATAATCATTGAACACCTCAGCTTTCTTGATGTCATCAGTTATTAGAACAACAAGGAGTCTGGTGGCACCTTAAAGACTAACAGATTTATTTGGGCATAAGTTTTCGTGGGTAAAAACCTCACTTCTTCAGAAGCTATGCATCTGAAGAAATGAGGTTTTTACCCACGAAAGCTTATGCCCAAATAAATCTGTTGGCACCTTAAAGACTAACAGACTCCTTGTTGTTTTTGTAGATACAGACTAACACGGCTACCCCCTGATACTTGACATCAGTTATTAGCTCTCCTTCCCTGCTAAGTAGAGGACCTACACTTTCCTTCATCTTTCTCTTGCTCCTAAACTATTTAAAGAACCTCTTTTTATTGCCTTTTAGGTCCCTTTCTATATGTAACTCATTTTGTGCCTTAGCCTTTCTGATTTTGTTCCTATGTGTTTGTGCTATCCTTTTGTGCAGATCCTTAGCAATTTGTTCATGTTTCCACTTTTTGTAGGATTCCTTTTTTAATATCAGTGGGAGTTGGATGCCTGCCTTTTGCCTTTGAAAATCTTCCCCTCAGAAAATAGTTGAACCCCCAAATGCTTCATAAACTAATGGAGATAAAGCTAGATTTCTCTTGTTTATTGTTTCCCACTCACACCGTGAGATTCATAAAATGGCTGCTATTCCCATTATGTCCTTCAGTGATTATCTCAAACATTGTGCAATTAAATTATAAATTCTGTAGATGACTCTAGACAGAATATAAATGTACTGCACTCAGAGGCACTTCAAATTCTCACAATAAACAAGGCAACTACTACAAAACAATGACGACATCTTCTCCTTCATATTATAACATAATGGAAATTATATATGTGCCTGGATTTGCCATTTTGATCTCCTAATTACTTTGACAGTGTCTTTCACAGTTAAGGACACATGTCACCATCAGTATCATTGTACACTATTTCAACTCTAAATTCCTATACCTACATGTTTTTTTTTTTTTTTTTGGAAAAAAGTAATGTTTGAAGTAAATTTTCTCATGTATGTTGTTGGCATGAAGGTGAATGTGTATGGAAAGCAAGAAGAAAATTTGGCCATTTTGGAGATATCTAAGCATGAAGAAGCAATACTTTTCAACTGTTCAGAAATGTTTCAAAACTCTGTGCTCAGCAAGTGCTTCATCCAAAGCCCACTGAAGTCAACAGAAAGACTCACATTGACTACAGTGGATTTTGGACAAGAGCCATAATGCAAAAATGGTACTTTAAAGAAAAATTTATACTTGACGTGATTTTGGACCTAATCTTTCAACCCCTCCGTGCATAAAAGCCTGGAGTCATCATGGACCTAATTTAATCATGTGAATAGGCCCAGTGAAGTCAAAGAGACTATTCACTTGCTTAAAATTGGCATGTTCTTATGTACATTGATGAATTAGTGCCAAAACTCCTAATAATTTCAATAGTCCTCGGTGAGAACAAATACAATCTACATGTCTGAAGGAATTTCATTTTGGAATAACAGTTTATAAATGTTTGTCAGACAGCGTCTTGTGCCTGCCCATTAGGATTTTTTCTTGTAATTTTAAATCATAAATATGTTGGGTTTGATTCTTCACTCCTTACATAGATACTTACCACACTGAAAAGTGGGTGTAAAACACTACCCTCTCAAATGGTAGCATTGCACCCCCGTTTTACACAGGTGTAATTGACTACATGAGATGCATGGGAGTGGAGAATCAGGCCCATTTTGTTTACAAAGATAAGTCTTCAAACAATAAAGACATCTTGAGGATAACAAAAATTGATTGAAATTTATAATAATTTCAAATAGTTGAATTTGCTCAATATATAGTGGGTTTGAGATAATTGCCTGAGCTCTATTATAAAGAATCTATTCAATCAGTGTCAGAACTACTCTCAAAAGACTCATCTTTCTCATTCTTTAATTTTGGAAGCTGAAATGTTTCCCTCCACCTCATAATTTTTTTTAAAAAACAACAACTTGTATTAATCTAAGTTTATCGGAAGAGAACAGAAGCAAACAACCAAGAGCAGAAACACTTCTTTACATTAATCATCTGTAATTTTAGATATACAGAAAGACAATAAACATATATTAAGAGATTAAAAGATAACTCCCCTCTCCCTTGATTGGGTGGTGTTCATGCCGTGGTTCTCTAGCACCACTTTTAGTTGGGATCTAGGGAGTGTTTAATGAGGAAGAGCCCAGAATCTAGCAGCCATTTCTTTTAAATTAACAATGTGTGGAAATCCAATGCTCTGTATATACTTATGTCACAGATATGACTATCTAGAGTATCACACACTGAAATACAAAGTAAACTGGTTCAGTTGGGAAAAGCTATACACAATTAGTCTGTTTCATACAAACACCTCCAGCCATCAATCCTTGATAATCCCTGAGCCTCTTTATGTCATGCACATTTCCTTAACATACTTATTTGGACGTTCAGTCATTAGACCACACATGCACTTCAAATTCTCACACTCTAGATCTGTACACTGCAGAAGGTAATGCTCACTGCACAGCATGCAAAATTTGAAAGTGCTGGGATCTAGCAGAAGGACTAGCAGACAATACACTTTCCAATGCTATTAAAAGTAATGGGTGGATGAGATTTTTATGACGACATGGGACAGCCCCAGACTATATGAAATTTGAATTGCATGTGTGTTTTGAATTATGTACAATAGCAGAATCAACTTATGCCATAACCTTTTTTTTTTTTCATGTTCTCTTTAAAACAACAACATAACACCACCAGCACCAAAAGGCAAGAAAATTATATAGAAAAACTTGTCAGTGGAAAATTATAGTATTTCATACATGCAAAAATTAGAAAACTCTAAGTCATGCTGTCCACAGCAATTATAAGTTAAACACATTATGCACATAATGGCAGAAAACATATAAACTACCTGCAGTAATACAAATGCTGTATACTCAATAACCAAGTTCTGGTTGCTATAGGAATAATGAATGTAATGTCCTTCATTTTGTGTGAAATGTCAACCATAGTATGGTAATACTTTGTTTTGACATACAATTTGAACCAGACCTTTGCACACAATTTGGGTTTTGCCTACATTGTTCTTTAACACAAAAATGATGCAATATTTTGACCAATTAAAATGAAATTGGCCCTGAAGATTTGCCAGTCTATATCAAGTCTCTGTAACAGCACATCTATATTTATTTATCCTGACTGTTTCTCCAAGACATGCAATGACTCTTCTCTATCATGATGCAGCTGGATGCAAATTAAGTTTTTATATACATTTAAACAGAAAGTGATGCTCACCTTAACTATAGCAGAACTGGCACTCCACTTTAATACAGTGCTACATTTGCTTTGTTGCCTAACCTGATATATGGGGGAAAACACTGGTGAAATGGTAAAGAGCCTGATACTACTACCACTGAAATATGTGGCAAAACTTCCATTGACTTCAATAAGAACAAAAGCCAGTGTTAGCTCTCTAAAATGTGATTAATAATCTCTTCTCAGCAGCAGATATGCTTCCGATCAGCCCCCTACAAAGGGAGAGCTCCTCCCAGCTTTCTAATAACACTACTTCATAGGAATGAGGTTTTTGACTGCTAGCAGCAATCTATCTTCCTAAGGCCACTGGAGGACTACTATTTGCCTCAGTCACTTGAGTTAAGTTCATGTAACCTAAAATAGAGAAGAAAGTCAATCCATTTGAAAAGAAGAAGAAATACTGGAACAGTGACACTGATGAGTTGTTAATACCTTTCTGATTAGCTGTGATTAACAAAAAAAAAAATTTCATGCCATGTTTTAAACTGCTCTTGCTCCAGTATCTTCTCTTTATATGATGTACATCTAACATTCACAGAGAAATATTTGCTTCTGTATATACAGCTACTGACTTAGACATGTGAAAGGAAAACATTAATAAGAATTATATAATCAGAGAAGAATTTGAGTCACAGGAAAATCATCCCTCAAAATGACAATGAAACACATTTTGATGCACCAGGCAACATTTTTGAAAAGATGTTACTGGTAAAAGTCACAGGCGTGCACATAATTGGGCATAGAACTTAGATGTACCTGTTAAAGTTTTCATTGGGTGACCCTTAATGAAGGCCAGAAGAAAGAAATCTTACCTGTTTCTGGACAGGGAGAAGAAAGTGAAAAACTAGGTTTCTGTGTACAGCATTCACATTGATTTTGGAAGGTTAGAAAGTGGTAAATGAAAAGAGAGCCTGCATTTCTAAAGCAGCTTTCACCCCAAAGTGCTTTACCAACAGATAGATCAATATCTGTGTACACAGACATGTACTATAAAGGGATTACTTTACCCAGCTCTGAAATACAGCCTCCTCTGGAGTGAAACACAGCAACTATTTTAACAGAGTACAACACCACGACACAGCAGCTTAAAGTTAGACATTAAGAATATTTT
The DNA here is from genome assembly GCF_002925995.2 of Terrapene triunguis. Classification (NCBI taxonomy): domain Eukaryota; kingdom Metazoa; phylum Chordata; order Testudines; family Emydidae; genus Terrapene; species Terrapene triunguis. The sequence goes on along the minus strand of NW_020665057.1, from coordinate 1,997,698 downwards.
TTTTTGGTTGAAACTACAGAATAATATAGCTATGCAGAATATAATTAACATAGTAGCTGGCCAGAACTTTAGGGTTAACACCCCCACTCTTACAATGTGTGTCATGGATAAGAACAGATTTAAAAATTTTATTAAGATGATGTTAAAAAAAATAGTGAACAGAGTTTGAGCATAGAAGTTTCTGGTTATCAGGGAATAACATACAGATTATCGAGGGTGGAAAGTTTGGTTTAAAATCAGGTGGCATGAGGAATACATAATCTGCAATATCCCTGATTGGGGGTAAAAGGTTGATGGGTCAAAGTACAGACATTGAGATATGAGGGTATGAAGTTCATAGAGTGGTTGTGTTCAGGTGTGGAGTATAATGAGTGGATATGATGATGAGGATGGATTGACCCTCATTTGGTGAGATTTAATGTTTAGGGAGTTTATGGTTCCAGTTCATATGATCCAACGGAGAAGGTCACTTGGTCCCTTTCTCGTAGTGGGAGAACGATGTCACTCTGGCTCACACCTCCTGGTACTGTCGGTGGCCGGTGACGTGCTCGATGTAGATGTCCCTGGACCATCGGATGGTGTCTGAGACCATGAGGCGCCGCATGAGACGTGCGTAGCATCGACCGATCCCGCAGGTCCACAGCACACGCTCGTTGCAGCGGTCCCAGGCGCCCAGGGCTCTGACAATCAGGGCGTCCATCTGCACCTCATAGCCCTTCGCTCTCAGGGTGTCAGCCACGGGGGCGTACTTTTCCAGCTTACGAGCTCGGGCTTCGCAAAATGCCGGAGTCCTGTTCTCAAAGGAGACCGTGACATCGACGAGGATGATCTTTTTCTGGGCCTCGTCGGTGATGACCACGTCAGGTCGTAGCTGGCTGTCGGTACCGGGGATGGTGCAGTTCACAGCGATCTCCCCCAGGTTTGGCGCGATGGCTTTCACCAGGCGGTTCTGGATGGCGTTGTGGCGCAGCTGCCAGGCTCTGGAGTGGGGTTTGCAGCTGCACAGGATGTGGGGCAGGGTCTCGTTGGAGTAGCCGCACTTCCTGCAACGCTTGTCTCGGTTCCCGTGGCAGACGGCTCCGTTGAGGGAGACGCAGTTGAGCCGGGCACGGTGGATGAACTGCCAGTCGGCGAAACGGGTGAAGCCGCCCCCGGCGAGGAAGTGGTTGCTGGCATCCCACTTGCTGGTCTACTCAAAGGCTTTACCCTGGTCCGGTTTACGCTTTAGGGTTTCCACGTACAGCAAGCGGATGGCAGCCTTCAGAGTCCTCTCCAGCAAGCCCCTGGCTGTCAGGGTGACGATGGTGTTGTCGTCGGACCTGATCTGTGGCACCCGGATTCCCAGCTCCTGGCGCTCCTCGCACCACTCCCAGCGGCAGCCGATGCGCTTTCCCAGGCAACGTGTGGCGTTGCGAGTGCAGGACCACAGTGAAGCGATGTCGCGCCCATCCCGTCCGAATTCCCCATCCAGGGAGCCGCTCAGGAAGGTAGCAATGTCTTGGTTCGAGGGGGCTCTGCCAATCCACTTCTCTGTCGCATCACGCAGGGCGTTCGCCGCAATGTTCCTCACCGTGGCGTCGGGACATGTTATAATGAGAACCAATTGTCAAGACCTTAGTTTTACATTATCCAAAACGTAAAGAGTAAAATTTTCTAAGGCACATAAATGACATAGGAGCCTAAGTTCCATTTTCAAAAGTGACTTAAGATATGTCCACACTGGAGATGGATGTGTAATTTCCAGCTGGTGTAGAAATACCCATGCTAGCTCTGATCAAGCTAATACTAAAAATAGAAGTGTAGCTATGGCAGCATGAGCAGCTGGGAGGACCAGCCACCCCATTTGAACCCTAGATACATACCCTGAGCAGCTAGTCCATTCTTCTAGCCCGCAATTCTATTTCTAGTGCACTAGCTCAACCAGAGCTAGGGCCTGTATGTCTACCCAAGCTGGAAATTATACCTCCAGATCCAGTGTAGATATACCCTTATCCATTTAAACCCACATCCATGCTTTCTGGAATGGCTGACGACTGTGAGTGCCAACCTCAGGGTCAAGAAGCAGGCCAAAAACCCTAAACTGGTTGTATGTCTATAATTAGATTTCACCAACCCAGTAAAAAGTGTGAACTCCTAAAGCACTATAACAGTCTTACGGAGTCACAGACAATCCCCTTGGCATTCCAGTCCATCTTGCCACCCAGGCAAGCTGGATTTTGTGAGAGATCACAACAATATTCAGGGTACTCCCAGACCCAAAGGACTAATCACTTAGTGTAGGTCAATTATATTCAGATCTCAACCAAAGACAACACTTGTAGCCAATTCTGTAGCAAACTAACTAAAGGTTTATTAACTAGGAAAAAGGAATTGGGTTATTTACAAGGTTAAAGCAGGTAAATATACACAGATAAATGAGGTACAGTCTTAAGTTTTAAAAAATGACAGTAGCTGCTATAATATGTATGCTTTATAAGTCCCTCACTTATGCTTAGAAATCCTCACCCCTCAGAGTTCAAGCAGCAGAGGAATAAAGTTTCTTCCGGTCCAGCATTTTTATTCCCTTCCTCCAGAGTGAAAACTGATAGAACAAATGTTGGTGCCTGACTCCTCTTCATGTGAGCAGTGACGGCAATCAACCAAGTTTTTGTCCTTTGATGTTACACAATGGCTCCCTTGGTTTCAGTGGACCCTCTTGTCTGCAGGCCCAGCACTTTACACTAATTAATGGTTCTTTCCTCTTTGTCGAGGAACACAATTATAGAGGTTTACAATAGAAACATTTGTTATCATTCTGTGATATGGGGTACAGATAAGTAAGACTAAGGACAAGTCTACACTTAAAAAAAATAGTTCCACCAGCATACAGCCACTGCAGTAATTAAATTGTGTTTGCGTGTCCACACTATGCTCCTTGTGTGGGAAGTGTGCATCCTCACTAGCAGCGCTTGCATCGATGCAGAGAGCAGTGTACCATGGGTAGCTATGCCACTATCTAGTGCAGGGTGTTCTGGGAAGGTTTTGCAATGCCTCATGAGGCCAAAATGAGTCATGCAGGGGTGACTGGGAGCATGATTTCAGTGTCCCATAATGCAGAGTTCTGCATCCCATAATTTAATCAGCATCCCATAACATTTTGCGCCTCTTCTCAAAATTCCTGTGAACCCACATGTCCCTCCTCACTCTCTGCCATCTGTGTCAGAAGGATGGCTCCCACACAGCTCTGCACTATTGTGATGAGTGTTGAGAGCACAGGGCACCTGATCCTGTAGTATTTTCAGAGCTGCCAGAGGAGCTGTGGGGAACATGCCAGGTCCTTGGAGGCTAGGTTGCTGTGGAACATAGAAACAATTCAAAGTTGTTGGCAACATTCACGGAGCAGCTGCAGATGGTGGAGCACCGGTTCTGGGCCTGAGAAATTAGTACTGACTGGTGGGATTGCATTGTCATACAGGTTTGGGATTGTAAAGGTTCGGACTCACCCCGCGGCGCCTCCTGCTGGTCAGCTGGGGAATCAGCTCAATCCAGCCCGGAGCACCCTCTGCAGGCCGGTGATCCGCCTTGTCATCTGCACTGGCCCCCATGTCCCTCCCAGGACCCCGGTGCCCCTTGCTCTGGGTGCTGCCCCCTGGCAGTACCCACACACGCTGGGTGTCCCCTCCCGGGGAACCCCCACCCTCTAACCCCATCTCACCTCAGAATGAGGCTACTGCCAGTCACCATCTAGCCCCACTCCCTGGGGCAGACTGTAGTATCAGCCACTCATCACTGGCAGGGTTGGGTTTGGACCTGCTGCCTTGGCCTACCTCTGGGTTGCCCTCTGCAATCCCCAGTACCCCTTAGCCTAATGCTAGGCCGCAGCCTGGGGCTTTCTAGGCTGGAGCTCCCCAGCCTTTCCCCAGCCCTGCTCCACTCAGGTACCCTGTCTCTGCTCCCTGCAGCCAGGCCCTTCTCTCTCCGAGTGCAGAGAGAGACTCTGAGCTCCTGGCTCCCAGCCTCTTTATACAGGCCATCTGGGCTCTGATTGGGGTGTAGCCCAGCTGCAGCTACTTCCCCAATCAGCCCAGTAGCTGCTTCTCCCTGCAACAGCCTTCTCCCATGGCTGTTCCAAACCCCTCAGGGTAGGAGCGGGTATCCACCCCGCTACAGGGATGATGAGCAGTGGGGTGGGTGCTGAGCTTTCAGATACACAAGGCCACATTCTTGGATCTGCATGCAGAACTTGCTCCAGCCCTTCAGTACAGTGAGATCAAAATGAGATCTGCACTAACAGTGGAGAAGTGGGTGGTGATTGCTCCATGGAAACTTGCAACACCGGATTGCTTACCAATCAGTCGGGAATCAATTTGGAGTTGGGAAATCCACCGTAGGGGCTGTTATGATGCAAGTGTCCAGGACCATTAGTCACATCCTGCGACAAAGGACTGTGACTCTGGGCAACATGTAGGAGATACTGGATGGTTCTGCAGCAATGGGATTCCCTAACTGTGGTGCAGCGAGAGATGGCACGTACATCCCTATTTTTGCAACAGACCGCCTTGCCACAGAGTATATCAACAGAAAAGGCTACTTTTTATGGTAATACAAACACTGGTGGATCACTGGGGATGCTTTACTGACATCAACGTGGGCTGGTATGGGAAGGTGTAGGATGCGTGCATCTTTAAGAACACAGGACTGTTCAAAAAGTTGCAAGAAGGGACTTTCTTTCCACACTGGCGGATTACTATTCGAGATGCTGAAATGCCAAAAGTGATCCTGGGAGACCCAGCTTACCCCTTACTCCCATGGCTCATGAAGCCATATACAGGTGACCTTGACAGCACCAAGGAGCACTTCAACTACAGGCTCAGCAGATGCAGAATGATCGTTGAATGTGCCTTTGGTCATTTGAAAGGTCACTGGCTCTGTCCGCTCATGAGTTTGGACCTCAGTGGAAAAAAAATCCCAATAGTTACAGCTGCCTGCTGTGTCCTGCGTATCTGTGAGGCAAAGGGGGAGAAAGTTTCTGCCGGGCTGTCTGCTGATTTTGAACAGCCAGATACCAAGTCTATAAGAAGAGCTCAATGTGGAGCCCATTTGGCTCAGGGAGGCTTTGAAAGACCATTTCAATTGTGAGCCATAGTAATATATGTTGCTGTAGTATGCTCTACTTGGCATAGCTCTAAGTGTAGACACTTACATAGGTTGACGTAAACTGGCTTGCGTTGATCTAACTCTGCAATGCAGACCAGGCCTTAAAAGAAGGGGAAACAGGAAAAGTGAAATGGAGGCTGTAGGGTACACATCTTAATTGGATTAAGATGTACTGATCAGCAGTAGTAAACATCATGAAGTAAGACTTCTCTCTTTACTGTTCCCTCTGCACTCTCTCTCATGGACTATTCCATGTATTTCAATAAGATCAGTTACATGTATTATGTTAAGTTTCCACACGCTTGAACATATTCAAATGAGGTTACTCACTGGGATATGTGTAGTCACAAATTTTCATGTCATCTCCATGAGACAAAGATTCTAAAACATTCAAAAAACAACACTGAGGTACAGCTCTGGAGGGGTGATGGAACTGTGAATATCCCACCAACAGAACTGCATCTATGTGACATTGTCATTTTCATGACTGGCATGCAAATTTGCATGAGTTTCACAATGAATTGAGAAATTTTGGGTCAAATTCTGACACCAGTTTTACACCAGTATAACCAAGAGCAGAAGTTGGCTTTGAATACGTGCTGCCTCAATAATATTTAAAACCATTTCCATCCATAGATTTTACAACCCTTGCTCACATGGAGTAGTGCTCAATTGTGTGAGTAGTCCTAATGAAGTTAGCATGAGATTGGAGACCATCGTTTACATGGTAACTGACTAAATAGGGAAAGAATCATAGAACTCTGAAATGGGACAAATCTGTTAAAGTGACTAGTTCATGCCCCTGTCAATGCAGACTTGTTCAAAACTCAGTGATAAAACAGCAGGAAGACCCTGTGGACTTCTGGTTCCAGCCTGTAACATTTCATATCATCCACAGCTGTAAACTGGAAAATAGTAATAAACCAGATTTCAGTGAGAGATCAGCTTGGGTCTAGTGCCAAAGATTAGAGATAGTTACAATCTACTAACACAGAAATCATCAAAATAATTTATAGATCTCAACCTAATGGGTATAGCCAGCAGATGTTTTTTAGAAAGGTGGCTCCTCTGGGATGGGAAATGATAACAAAGATTTTATTTACTGATCCACTAACTGACATGTAATATTGCTGAACAGTGTTCATTAGAGCCAGGCCCTGCAGCAACAACTGTAGAGGTTTCCTCAACTCATCTGTACCAGCAAATGAAGCCACTCTAAGTGACCTACATAATTAAAAAGTCAGAAGTGTGGAAAATTTGTAATAATAATATCATGATGAAAATGTATTAAATGACACTAGTTTTCTCTTGCTTTCTTGAACATGATTGAAAAAGTTAAAACAATTGCCCCTCCTTGAACAGCTGCTTCACAGAAAGTAACAAATGGATACAGATAACTAAATTTCATAATTTTTTATAAGTGAAAATGAATTATAAAAGAAAAAATCAAGTTTTTCCATCATTTAAGAAACATGGGTATCAAGTGAAAACTTAGGTAGCCTACAACAAATCAAAAGTATCACAGTGCCCTCTGCCATTGCTGTATAAATCCTGCAAATATGTCTTTTGCAAAGTAATGACTGCACATTACACTATGCAATGCTTTTTTCTTTGCTATTCACCATATGTGAATGAGATGCAGGTTCAGCGTCAATACTAAAACTCCGTAAGGTGAAACTCAGTTTTAAAAAAACAACTCTGAAGAAAATAGGATTCAAGAAAATATTTATTGAAAATTGAATCGAATTAAATGGACCATGAAAGATTCTACGTTCATCAAAGCAGAAAAGTTTTTTTGTGATATAGTAAAATCTGTAGGGATAATGTGAACATGAAGCCAGCATTAAATGTTTAAAATTATTTTAATAACTGCTTTGGCTAATAAAGGATATGGAAATAGATTATCTTTGTTTCAGTCACAGTGCCTCCCTTCACTCAATGAGTAATTCTCTCACTATAATTTTAAAATTTTACAGCACTTTACACTGCCTAACCTGGGAATGATTTTTGAGTATTTTTTGAAGAATATCCATAAAATAAACTACACTCAATAAAAGTTTCATTCATTCATCCATAGATGATTGAAAAGTTTAATTCCTTATTTTAAAATTCTGGGGTGTGGTTTATTTTTTTATTTATTGAAAGTAGTAGACTTACAGGGCATTCTGCAGGCAGACTTCTCCACATATGTACTACTGTTCTTCTCCCCTGAGTGACATGTGATTTTCATTGATGGTAAGAGTAATGGATCAGCTAAAATCCCTAGTGAACCCCTTTAAGAGTTATCGCCAAAGCTTGTTCTAGGGATATTCCAAAACTGCAGTTGCTCATGGCACTTTTTTGCCTATGTCACCCTTAGCAGCTAAGGAGATGGTGTTGTTTTCCCTCACTCCATCCACTTGCTTGTTACATCCACTTACTGTGGCTGTCTTTAGGCCCAAATCCTGCAAATATTAGGCAAACGTAACTTTACTCACATGAGTAGTCCTATTGACATTAATAAGACTACTCACATGAGTAAAGTTATGCACATGCTTAAATGTCCATAAGGCAGGCCCTTGGATCGTAAGATCACTGAAGCAAGGAGAATTTCTTCCGTATGTTTTACAGTACCTAGAAAAATGGCCTCTGTCTACTTGGGATTTCTGGATACTACTGTAATATTAATAATACATATAAAATAATGAAAAGTCTATAATTAATTTACAGTACTTTCATTATATGCTATGTCACCTGGTCCCTATTCACTAAATCATTTCAATGCATGCTTAAAGTCAAGCACGTGTTTATGTCCCATTGACTTTAGTGGGATTTGAAAACATGTTAAGTTCTTTGTTGAAATGGGCTCATGATCGGTAAGAGTTTGATCCTGCACCTATGGAAGTCTAAACAAAGCTTTTATTGACTTCCATGGTACAGGATCAAACACTACACAGTCCACACAGTCCACAACATATGTAATCACATAAGTCATATGTATCTTACCATCTTTAAGTAAATTTTTCATATTTTATAGTTGTAGGAGGGGAAAAGAGCATGGCTAAAAAGAAAGTTGTATATCTTGTCTAGACCCTTTTAGACCATTATCATGACTGACTCTGACTGAGATTCTGTAATGAGGAACTAGCTCATTTTTGCATTATAGTGACATTTACTTGGTACAGAAGAAATTATTTCTGTGACACGAACTCTGCATGCAGTTAACACTGTATCACACAACACACTAGAGGGCTTCAAAAGCATATTGCACTTATTATTTTCCTATAATAAAAATGATTTTGATTATTAGATTTGCAGAACTAAACAGTCTCTCCTTCTCTATTGTGACAGCATTAGCCTTTTGCCCCTCTGCAGGGGAAGTCTAAAGCTAAGATGCAATTGCTCACACTAAGGCATAATAATAACAGCATGTTGGACTCATATAAACAAGTCATTTGCAGGGTACACCACCAATCTGGTATAATGTAGATCAGTTTTTAATTCAGGATCATATAAAGTTTTTACAGCCAGCTGATTCTCAGAAAACAATCTTTTTTCCTCCTCCAAAAAGAACATACTCAGTTGGTGTCTGATAGCAAGAGTATGATAAATCACCAGTGAAGGATGATTGAATCTGCTTGGAAGATTAAACTGCATTTTCTGCTGTACCTACTGAGAACAATGAGGGAAAATTAATGTCACACATTCCTTATTAAATCAAAGTCAAGCAGTTGATGATTTATTCTTGTGATGTCTTCATCAGAGAGCTAAAATATATTTGTATCATAAACGTTCAAGACACAAAATGTTTTAACACGATCACCGGCATTATGGATCATGATTGAAAGGCGATATATAGTGCTTGAAGATCTCACCAGAAAACCAAAGTAAGTGAGAACTCTGTTCCTTCGGCAGCTAAACAAAAATAGGCATTCCAGTTAGGTATGTAGCACAGAGTTTTCATACTATCAAATATATTAACATTTTCACACATCCAAAAGTGAAAAATATGTGAAGTGCCTATACGTGGCAGATATTACTGTGGCCCAATATACACAAATAACAGCCCAATTTTCAACCAAAAAGAATGTCCAAACTGCACATCTAGATGCTCATAACAGCTCCTACAATCATAAATTCCCCTTCTTACTCAACTAAGTGCCCATTCAGCTTGAAAAGGGACAATTTGGGTGTCTTACTACTTGTCCATGTTTAAAAATTCAGCACAGAGTTTTAGAGTTACAGTAGCATTTCTAGACTACAGGCTTTGTCTACGATAGGTTTCTTTGCACTACTATAAATCCCTACTGTAAACACTCTCTACTGGAGTAAAAAATAACTTACACCAGTATATCTTACTCCAGTTTGAGTTACACCAATGTAAATGTGGAGAGAATCAGGCCTAATGGCATTACTTCCTAATTTAAATCAGTGTGACTGAGAACAGAATTTGGCCACATAAGTGACAGTGATTCCAATATGAAAAATTGTACTTGTACTTATGTATTTATCACAGAACTTTGAACATTTCATCTGCGTTCTACCCATTAATCCATATCCAGCTGAACTATTTCTAACGTATCAAATCTCTCAACCCCCTCATATCGCTATCTTTGTAAAAAGCAATAAATAAATGAATAAATAAAATCACCTTGCCAGAAAGGTGCAAAATGTTGAATTCCTCCATCACTAATGTGTAAGTCCCTTTGTTTTCAGTTTAAACCGATTTCTATGGCAAAAATCCTGGGTTTTACAAAAAATATTATTCAGTTTTTTCCGATTTTCACCCTATTTTTGTCTCATTCAAATATATAAAAAAAGTACTTACTTTATTAGGAAAATACAATATGTTGCATGAGATATATGAATTATGATAATATATTAGTCTGCATGTATACGCAAAGCTGCCTGTTGAAGTAAGGCTATATGTATTAGTCTAGAAAATACACACAACAAACAAACAGGCATGCACACAAACTCTGAAGTGCATGCACATCTGAAGGTACTGATGAATCTCACACCCACCACATACACATTTCAAGCTGTTAGCAGATAACGCTTTAAAGATCTGACATACTAAAATGGGAAGAAAATAAAAATCTCTATCAAAATGTTTCAAAACACAAGGAAATATTTGAAAGTTAAAAAAAACAGGAGAAAAGGATGAAGTTGATTGTATGTGCTGCAAATGGTGTGGCCCAATTATTAAATGTAAATATTTATAGGCTAATAGTTCTAAGTCTAAACAGTAAACTGTTTATTCAAATGAAAAGTTTTATTTGGCGATTAGCGATATATTGTTTAATTAAACTCAGAGATGGCATTGAGTTTTGAGTTCTGTTTTAGTTTTGCAGCAAACCACATTGAATTCCATTCATCAAAGCATTAATCTACTGAATACTTTTTCCCCATCCTTCCGTCCACCAAAATAACCCCCAATATTTACCCAGAAAAATATTAATAGTTTTTCCACCAATTTTCACCCGTTTTTGTTGTAGAAATAAACACTGATAAATTCCTGGTAAAAATTAAATAAAATAAAAACCAAAAACAAAGGGCCACTATCCTGGATCAGTAACAAGTATAAGATCAGATAAATCACAATCCCTTCAGGGCTAAATTATTGGAGTAGATCCCCTTAATAAAACATAACATTTTATAATCTCCTACTAATCAGTTAAATATTGTTATTTATTATCATTATCTTAATTCCAGTAAGCCCAGAGTCTCCATCCCAGGTCAGGCCTCATTATGCTAGACACTGTACAAAGAGGATACCTGCCCCCAAAGAGTTTACTTTTGAATATTTGTTTCTAAATGTTTTGAAGGCCATGTTGGCTTTGGATGGATGGGGTAAAAACAAGTGATGGAAGATTACTTGATAGTGGGAAACTAGATGGATCCCTTAACTACTCACTTCCAAACATTGCAACACTCTGGCTTTTTAAAAAGGTGTATGCTTTTAAAAAGGAAAGTTTCATATTCCTTTTTGGGTATTAGCTGGACTCAACTGAAAAAGAAATGGTGGTTTTTAGTGGGGAGGCAGATCTCTCTTTTTGGTATTACAAATTTCCCGGGGATTTCTTTTAAGTGAACACCCAAATTGGAAATTGGGTTTGTATATAAGGTGTGTTGGACAGCTCTGCTCTGCCAGATCTTACAAGGCCCTCCCAAGCAAGGCTCTCCTCCTACAGATGATAACATCTGTATGTGGTATGTGTAGTGGGAATTTTTACCTGAGTGTGTTATGGGGGTAGTAGTGGACAATGAAAGGCAAAGGAAAAGGACACCTGTTCATATATAGCAGGGGTGGGCAAACTATGGCCCGCAGGCCACATCCGGCCCGCAGGACTGTCCTGCCCGGCCCCCGAGCTCCTGGCCCGGGAGGCTCGTCCCTGGCCGCTCCCCTGCTGTCTCCCCTCCCCCACAGCCTCAGCTCGCTCGCTCTGCCGCCGGCACAATGCTCTGGGCAGCGGGGCTGTGAGGTCCTGGGGCAGCGCAGCTGCAGAGCCCGGCCTGACCCAGTGCTCTCTGCTGTGTGGTGGCGGCAGCAGTGTGGCCTGGCTGCAGCCGGGCGCCGCGGCTGTAGCGCTGGGCTCTCCAGGCAGCGCGGTAAGGGGGCACGGAGTAGGGGGAGTTGGATAGAGGGCAGGGGAGTTTGGGGTGGTGGTCAGGGGGCAGGGGTGTGGTTAGGGGTTGGGGGGGATGGGGGCAGGGGTTCTGGGGGGGACAGTCAGGAAGGAAGGGGGGTTGGATGGGGCTGCAGGGGCAGGGCCTGCTCCAGCATTTCTGCCGCCCCAAGCAAAAAA
>NW_020665057.1:1953764-1985674 GCF_002925995.2 Terrapene triunguis | reverse complement strand
ATCGGCGGCGGCAGTTCAGCGGCAGGTCCTTCGCTCCTAGAGGGAGTGAGGGACCTGCCGCCCCCGAATTGCCGCAGGTGCCGCCCCTCTCCCTTGGCCGCCCCAAGCACCTGCTTGTTAAGCTGGTGCCTGGAGCCGGCCCTGGGCAGGGGGCAGTCAGGGGACAGGGAGAACGGGTGGTTTGAGGGGGCAGTCAGGAATGAGAGGAGGGGTTGGATCGGGCAGGAGTCCTGGGGGGGGGGGAGATAGGAGCTGGGAGCCGGGCCATGACCTCCTCCCCTAACTGGCCCTCCATACAATTTCCGAAACCCGATGCGGCCCTCAGACCAAAAAGTTTGCCCACCCCGATATATAGTAAACTGGCAAAGTGTTCCTAGTGTGGACACAGTAAGACTGGCAAAACTGTGCTTTTGCTTGTATAATTTATTTCACTCCCACCCCCATCAGCAAAATAAGTTATACCCAGCAAACATGCAGTTTTGCCAGTATAACTACATCTGCACTAGGTGTGTGAGGCAGGGATCAATCCTCTTCACACCCCTGACTGACATAGCTATGCCTGCAAAAGTTTGTAATATAGACCTGGTCTGCCTCTTTAACCATTCGGGAGCCTTTGCTTGAAACACCCTCCCGGCCACCTCTTTGGGAAATGCTGGTGTAGAGCTTCAAAATATTATTCTTCCTGTCCTTTGTACATACATTGATGAGCAGTGAAATAGTTAACAATGTTGACATTTAATGTATCATATTGGTATCTTCATTAGCACTATTAAAATGAATGGTGCAGTTTAAGTCTCTGCTAGAGATTCAGGGCTTTTTACATGAGAATCTTGTACTAGTTTAATTTAAGGTGTGCCTTTAAATCAGTTTACTTACTGGTGCAGATCCCCTTTGGACACACTTATTTTGGTTTAAACAAGTCTTTTTTTCCCCTGTTTATCTTAAATTCAATTAGGGGTCAATTTAAGATAAACCTAAATAAGCCACTTCAAAAATGAAATATCTGAACAGGCCTTTGCATCAGTTTAAATCAATTTAAAACTCAATTTAAGTAAAACTTGTGCAACTTTGTCATGTAGCCCAGGCCTTTTTTTAAAATGAAATTTGAGGCTCTGAGGACAAACTGAGAGGTCATTTCATGTCCTGAGGCTAGTCCTTTGTAACTCTCAGGAAGGCACAACCCACACTTTAGGAACCACTGTGCTAGGCAACTTGACAGGGATCAAGTGTGGAAGGGGTACAGCACAAGAGCAGGGAAGTGGAGTGATCAAAGTGCTGCTTGGCCACAGCTCCACAAACTCAGATTGTATGGACATGTCCCTATATACGCATTATTAGGCTGTAAACTTTTCAGGGCTAGCCCTCCCCTTATTTTTGCCTTGTATTGTCAAGACCGCCCCTCCCCAAAGATGCTCAGTACCTCTCGAAAAACAAAATAGAAACACAAGACCACACCCCCTAGCGAGCCCAGCATGGGTGAAACCCGCAAAGAAGCGTGGGGGACTGGATTTAGCGCTGGGATTCCCCGCCCCTGTCATTACGCTCTCTCTGACAGCCAGCCTACCAGGCTCGCTCTGGGGCCTGGTCTCGTGCCTAGTAGGGTCACGTGCTGCACGTGCGCCCAATCAAGTCAGCCTGGCAACTGAGTCGAGTTTACCTTGGCAACGCCCCGCCCGCGCCTCCTCTCTGGGGCTGGAAGCTGTTGCTTGGAGACAGGAGAAGCCGGGAGTCTAGGCGGCGGCGGCGCCGGCGGGGCTCGGCGGGACCCTGGTGCTGCGGGACCGATAGCCCCAACCGGCAGCCAGTGCCATGGCGGATCCCTCCGGAGAACCCCCGCCGGAGGCTCAGGCGTCCCCCCCCTCAGGGCAGAGCTCCGAGCAGCTAGACCAGGGGCCCGGCCAGGAGTCCCCACCTGTCCAGGGGCCGTACCAGCCCACTCAGCCCGGCCAGGGCCCTCCACCCGGCCAGGGCCTCTACCAGCCCACCCAGCCCGGCCAGGGGACTCCACCTGCCCAAGGGCCCTACCAGCCCACCCAGCCTGGTCAGGCCCCCCCACCTGCCCAAGGGCTGCACCAGCCCACCCAGCCCGGCCAGGGCCCTTACCAGCCCACCCAGCCTGGTCAGGCCCCCCCACCTGGCCAAGGCCCCTACCAACCCTCCCAAACAGGACAATCTCCTTATGAACCTTATGAACCTCGACAAGCCCCTTATCAACCTCACCAACCAGGCCAGGATACCACACCAGGTCAAGCTCCCTATCAGCCTCACCAACCAGGACAATCTGCGTATGAAGCGCATCAAGTGGGACAAGGGCCTTATCAGCCCTTATCACAAGATCCTAGACAAAGCATATATCAGCCACATGCACCAGGACAAGAACCCTACCAACCACAAGACCCGAGACGAAGCATATATCAGCCACATGCCCCGGGACGAGACCCCTATCAGCCACAGGAACCAAGAGGAAGCCTTTATCAGCAACAAGAACCTATGCATGGTCCTTATCAGCCTTTTGTACCTGGACATGGCCCTTATCAACCACACGACCCAGGCTATGGGCTCTATCAGCCAGGATACAGCCCATACGAGGATGAAATACCTGATCCTGAACCTAGAGCACTGGCAATCCAGAATGCAAAGGCCTATCTAATGAAGAGCAGCACAAAGTCTGGCTTGAATTTGTGAGTGTGAAAAGAGGGGAATAAGATGGGTAGGGGAAGGAGATATGCGTGGAGGGGAAGGTAGCGTGAGTGGAGAGGACAAAGAGGTAAGCAGGTATAGGAGGGAAGGGGAAGCGGAAGCATGCAGGGAGAATCAAGGACATAAGGGTTAATCCTTTTGTAGTAGTTATAGGTTCTGAGCAGCACTCAGGATCAGACCTACCAAAAGGAATTTAGAGAGATTAAAGGGAGATAGACCTGATTAAGAGTTTTAAATCCAGCTTCAAACTGTGAGTGAGGAGATGGTGGGAAAAGCTATAAATGGAAGATGAACATGTTATTAGACATACTACAAACAAGCTATTCCTTATGAATATTACCAGGTATATATTTCAGGCTTAATTTCCATAACACTCAGCTGCCATTTTCAATATTAGAGCTAATTACTGTAGTGACGGCCCTGGAGCTCAGGAGTTATCCCAGGACATATGCCTTTAACTTTGACATGAGAAACCAACTCTGCTGATAATTTGATATAGTAGGGCAGTAATATTCTTCCTTGGGTTTTCATTCTCTTTTGATTTGACAGATATGATCATCTTGCTCAAATGCTGACCCAGATCTTGGATGAACGCCCTATAAATGCAGTAGACATCATTGAGAATATCAGTAAGGATGTGAAATGGGCTCAGTTCCAGAAAAAAATGGACACCCTCCGTGATGAGCATGAAATGCTTCCAACATTTGAGCTGGCAGAGAAATGTAAGGCTCTGTTCCTCAAGGGGACAGGAGAGGGAGGAGATCAAGAGCCAGAAGAGGAAATAGTGAGTGACTGTTGTAGAAACAGAGATTAAAGATGGAAAAGGCTTGAGGTTGTCTTGCCCATCCCCTGGCAAGTTAGGATTTTTCCCTACAGTATATTCCAATCTTCACTGCTTTGCCCCTCGCAATCTTAAATGATCCCTTCAGTGGGGCTTCCACCTCTTGTCCCTCTAGAAATGAGGGATGAAAAAGAAGAGTTACAGCATTCTCTTTTCCTTACATAAACTAGACTGACTAATTTTTTTGGCCTAAAATGAAATTCATATGGGGATGCATGGGGAACAGGGCTAAGGGCAGTGTGTTCACTGCAGGACAAAGGATGGAGAATTTTTAACTCCCTTTTATTCCAGTTGCAGTTTTGGTCAGTGTCCCAGCTAAAAAAAAGTTATGGTGACATTTGGCTTAAAGAACTGAAGTGTAGAACTGAAAAGGTATTTTTCATATAAAAGCAGCCAGGTACTTTTTGTGTCCCCTTACTTCTAATCTGCTGAATGTTAAGTTCTGAAATGATTTTAAGAGAGCTCTGTGGTGAAAGGTAGAACCACTAGGTGGTGAAAGGTAGAACCACTAGGTGGAGAAAGCAAATACCAGTTGTTTGGAGTTGACCTTCAGATCAAGTCAACATTATATGTACAAGTAAATCATTGCAACTGAACATTAAACATAGAAAGACATTAAGCCATCTTGTCCATGCTGTACCAGTCATCTTCAGGTCAGTGATAGCCAAGAACAAAGTGGTAACATGTCTTTGTAAGAAAAAGTGATGTATTTTGGAAGAAGAAATTGCATTTTTCATATCCTCAACCTAATTGGCTGATACTTAAAAGCTTGACAGTGTCAGAGAAATTCCACATAAGCCAATTGTCACTCCACCAAACTATTCACCCTATAGTATACAACTTCCAGTCTTACTTTTTTTGCTCCTCTATCTGATGTAAGTGGCTGGGAATGAGTCTCCAAATGGTAAAGGGGTAACGATGGCAAGACATAGGGAGACTTTTGAGAAAGGCTTGTGGTTGCCTAACTGTGTTCCCATTGAAGCCAATGGAAGGTTTACCACTGATTTCAATGTGAGCAGAAGTACTCCAATGCTGAATGATTTTGAAAATACCACATGTAATATAGTCAAGCTTAAATAATGCATGCTTAGAATACCTCTATATCCAGGTATCCAAAAGAGTGACTAATATTTGGGAGGGATTGCTGGCTATATATGGAATTTCTCCGGTTCTTTCAGGTTTTTGAAATCCAACCAAATTATCTAAATATGTAAAACGATTATCCTGTTCTTCCAAAATGCACCTGTCATGCACATGAGGAAATGCAGCCTCACTGTCCCTGGTCATCGGTGGCCTCCCAACCAGATAGTGGCATTGATATACTAGTATATGTGTGCCAGCACTGAGATCCCTTATATAGATTGCTCATACTGTCCACCTGTAACTAGTCTGACCCTGAATGTTTTGAAGTAGTTAAGAGAGCACTGGGAGTTTGGAATCTTGGATTCTTTTCCAGACTCTGCTACCTGAAAGCTGCATATTGTTTAAGCTCTCTGCCTTGATTTCTCCTTCTGTAAAATGGTATATTATTACCTTCCTCAGGGGATGTTGTGAGGCTTAGTTAATTAATGTTTATAAAGCACTTTGAAAGGATAAAAGACAATATATAAATGCTAAGTATTATTTTTAGTGGGTAATATACTTAACCTTTTAAAAATATTTTTTATTTATACCTCAGCTTTAACTTCGGCAATTTCTTCCCTAGACAGATAGCCCTCTACCCAATGTGATGGAGACAGCCTTCTATTTTGAACAGGCTGGAGTCGGCTTGAGCATGGATGAAAACTACCACATATTCCTTGCCCTCAAGCAGCTCGTCAGCATGCAGCCAATCCAGACATGTCGCTTCTGGGGCAAGATCTTGGGCTTGGAGATGAACTATATTGTGGCTGAAGTAGAGTACCGTGAGGGGGAAGAGGAGGAGGAGACAGAGGAGGAAGAAGTGATTGAGGAGGGGGGAAAAGAGGGGAGTGAGGACAAAGATGAAGAAGAAGATGAGGAGAAAGAAGATGAGCCACCAAAGTCCACCTATAAGTCCCCACCAGTGGTCCCAAAAGAAGAAAACCGGACTGGCACCAATAAGTTTATCTATTTTGTCTGTAATGAGCCAGGCAAACCCTGGGTGAAGTTACCTCCAGTGACACCAGTGCAAATTGTGGCTGCCAGGAAAATCAAGAAGTTCTTCACTGGAAGGCTGGATGCTCCTATTGTGAGCTATCCACCTTTCCCAGGGAATGAGGCCAATTACCTGCGTGCTCAGATTGCCCGGATCTCAGCAGGGACCCAGATCAGCCCACTGGGGTTCTACCAGTTTGGAGAGGAGGAAGGAGATGAAGAGGAGGAGGGGGGAGCAGGAAGAGACACATATGAAGAAAATCCTGACTTTGAGACCATTAGTGTGATGGAACTTGTGGATTCCCTTTCCAACTGGGTGCATCATGTACAGAATATTCTAATGCAGGTAATGCTCTATGTAATCAATATTGATCTTGGATACCAATTACATGGTTACCAATGGTGTCTCAGAAAGTAAATGAAAATCTTCTTCTGCATAGGGTGAACTGTTCACCTCATTTGGGGCTGAGCTAGAATTGTCTGCTATGGCATATTGGCAGCAACTTTCTAGGTTGTTGTTTTTTTTGCGGGGGGGGGGGGCGGCAGTTGCATGCCTTCCTCAGGATAAATGTGCAGGAATAACCTGTTGGGATAAGGGAGTATGTCCCTCAATAATCAATTTCCTGTAATTATATGGGGTTGAGCATTGGTGGACTTTGATCCTTTCTGGCTGGTTTCTGTTTCTCCAAAGGTCAGAGACAGTTTCTTTCCTGACTTGGCAATGACTAGGTATGCTTGACTAGCTAGAGTGCTAATACCAATGTAGGCTGTTCATAACTGTACATAAAGGGCACACTTTCCAATATTTTCTCCAGTTGAATTTTTGTTGTTTACACTGTAAGTAATGCCATTACAGAAGCTTGACAATAACACTTAACTCTGTTATTGTGGTCCCTTTGTTTCTTCTGAAGGAAAAGCTGTGTGTGATATGTCATTTATTTCCTTGTTAAAAGTTAGCAGCATTAATGATGTCAACACAGGTCTGGGAAGAGTATTTGTTAACTTGATCTTTCTTTGCTGGGTGACTGACTGCCCTCTAGCAGCACAACAGTAATATTGTAGAGTCACACATTGAGTATTGGGGAATATTTTGTTTTTTTTATTTCTTAGCAACAGTATGATGGCTTTAAATATAAAATCAATAGATATTTAGAATCTAAGGACATTTTGAATTGTTCCTTCTAGCTGTTGGCCAGATGTAATAAGTAACCTATACAAAATGGTGGACAGATTCATATATTCCAAGGCCAGAAGGGACTGTTCTGATCATCTAGTCAGACCCCCTGTATAACACAGATCATAGAACTTCCCAAAGTAATTCTTAGAGCATACCTTTTAGAAAAACATCCAATCTTGATTTTAAAAAAATTCCCCGTGATAGAGAATCCACCATGACCTTTGGTAAATTTTTCCAATGGATAATTACCTTCACTGATAACAATTTACACCTTATTTCCAGTCTGAAGTAGTCTAGCTTCAACTTTCCGCCACTGCATTGTGTGATACCATTGCTATATTGAAGAACCCATTATCAAATATTTGTTGCCCATGTAGTACTTATAGACTGATAAAGTCACCCCTTAACTTTCTATTTGTTCAGTTAAATTGAGCTCCTTAAGTCTACCACTATAAGGCATGTTTTCTAATCCTTAATCATTCTTGTGGTTCTTCTTTGAACCCGCTCCAATTTATCAACATCATTCTTGAACTGTGGACACCAGAACTAGACACAGTATTTCAGCAGCGGTCACACCAGTGTCAAATACAGAGGTAAAACAACCTCTCTACTTTTGCTTGAGATTCCTCTGTTTATGCATCCAAGGTTTACATTAGCCCTTTCGGTGACAGTGTCACACTGGGAGCTTTTCTTCATCTGATTATCCACCATGACCCCCAAATCTTTTTCAGAGTTCAGGATAGTTTCTCTCATCCTGTAAGTATATATTCCTTTTTCCTAGATGTATACATTTACATTTAATCATATTAAAATGGATATTGTTTGCTTGCTCCCAGCTCACCAAGCAATCTGGATTGCTCTTATCAGTGACCTGTCCTCTTCATTGTTTGCCATTTCCCCCAATTTTTGTGTCACATGCAAACTTTATCTATGATGATTTTATATTTTCTTCCAGGTCATTGATAAAAATGTTAAATGGTGTAGGGCCAAGAACCAATCCCTGCAGGCCCCTGCTTGATGATGATTCCCTGTTTACAATTACATTTTGTGACCTGTCAGTAAGCCAAATTTTAATCCATTTAATGTGTGCCATATTCATTTTGTATCATACAACTTTTTAATCAAAATGTCATGCAATACCAAGCCAAACTCCTTACATTAATGTATTACATCAACACTATTACCTTTATTAACCAAACTTGTAATCTTTTCAAAAAACATATCAAGTTAGTTTGACAGGATCTATTTTTCATAATCCTATGTTGATTGGCATTAATTACATTACCCTCTTGAATTCTTTATTAATCAAGTTCCACTTTATTAATCAATTCTGCCACTTGTATTCACAGTGGAATAGTACCATCACAGTTGTCAGTATCAGCAACAAGGCCAAGGATTCGATGGACCCAGGACAGAACCATCCTCTCATCCATAGAAAGTGATCCCTTCTGGTCAGGACTGAGGCACTCTGGCAAAACAGTATGGAGATACAGACATCATTGCTGCCTATGCTGTCTCTGCTCTGTGAGGCCTGGATTGTAATTTGGACTATGTGCCTGCACAGGGGAGGATGGAGAAGTATGACTTCTCTTTACACACTTGTGCAGGCTACCTGGACCTTAGGTCTAGAAATACAGGAGTAAGTGGGTGCTATGTGCCTGCTTACTTCATGCCCCTATACAGGGAGGGATGGGTAATATAGCACAGGGGTATAGGCCAGCAGCAAATTATTACCCCTTCACTGGAGGAAGAAGCAGGGGGCGAATTGTGCCTCAGAGTTGTGTCTTTGAGGCACGGTGCCTCCTAAAGAAGCCCCTGGGGTGGTGAAGCCCTTGCTGGGCTCTGCCTACCAACACCATCTAGCTATGAATTAATATAGGATTTTAGTCTTTTGGTTTAAGTCCAAAATCTTTCACTAACACTAAGTGCATCTTTTTAAAAAATTGAGAACTCTAAAGCAGATTGAAACCTGATGGCTGAGGTATAAGGCAATGAATTCTGAAGCAGCTAATTGAATAAGGGATGCCTGGAGAACTCTGCCAAGTATAATTGTATATCATCTATTTATCTATTTTTCTTTTTATATGCCACCCATCACCATGGTGTTTAGGCACCTTAGTTCTTCTGAACGGAATGTTTTAACTCACATCACAGTATTTCAAAGATTGCTGCACCTGCTTTATAACTCTTGGTACGTCGGTTGTAGGGCCGCTGTTCCTGGATTAACCCCTCTCAAAAGTCAGAGGAAGAAGAAGAAGAAGGTGAGGAGGAAGAAAAAGCAGAAGAGCCAGATGAACCACAGCCAGAAGTGGGACCCCCTCTTCTGACTCCACTCTCTGAAGATGCAGGTACAGGCCACTCTGACTTCTTTGAATAATTGATCTTTTTTTACAGTGAACATCCATCTGGAGTTTTTAGCAGCTATCTAATAAACATTCTAGAGTTTTGGGTCCCCAAGGCAGCATGCGGGGGGTAGCTTGGGATTGTGAGATAATCACATTAACTGTATGTTTCTGCTAACATGATCAACAGGGAAATAGTTAACAATGTTGACATTTAAACTGTCATCTTTAGGTTTCAGAGTTAACAACTCCACTAGAGTCATAGAGTTTAAGGCCAGAAGGGATCACTAGCCTTCCCTCCTTTATATCACAGGGCACCAACCCCACATACTAAACCCAACATCTGAAATGCGACCAACGTATTATAACCTACAGGAGACTAGATTCTTATGTGCCACAGGCAGACACTAGGAGGGACCAATGGCAGGAAAATGATTAAGTGAGATATATTCTGATAATCCTAGCAAGTGACCCACACACACATGCTGGCAAAAAACTCCCAAGGTCATGGTCAATCTGATCTGGTAGAAAATTTGTTCCTGACCCCACATATGGCAATCAGCTGGATCCTGAGCATGTGAGCAAGAACCAGCCAGCCCAGCACCTGAGAGAGAGAATGCTCAGTGCCACCCTACACTGTCACATCTCCAGCTGTGGCCATCCCTGATACTTCAGAGAAAGGAGATAAAAAACCCTCTCAAAATACACTGGGCGGGAGAATCCCTTTTGACTAGGTCTGTCAAGCGATTAAAAAATTAATTGGGATTAATCGCACTGTTAAACAATAATAGAATACCATTTATTTAAATATTTTTGGATATTTCCTACATTTTCAAATATATTGATTTCAATTACAACACAGAATGCAAAGTGTACAGTGATCATATTATTTTATTTTGATTACAAATATTTGAACTGTAAAAATACAAAAGAAATTGTATTTTTCAATTCACCTAATACAAGTACAGCAGTGCAATCTCTTTATCATGAAAGTTGAATTTACCAATGTAGAATTATGTAAAAAAATACTGGATTCAAAAATAAAACAATGTAAAATTTTAGAGCCTGCAAGTCCACTCAGTTCTACTTCTTGTTCAGCCAATCGCTCAGACAAACAAGTTTGTTTACATTTCCAGGACATAATGCTGCCCGTTTCATGTTTACAATATCACCTGAAAGTGAGAACAGACTTTTGCATGGCACTGGTGTAACCAGCGTCACAAGATATTTACATGCCAGATGAGATAAAGATTCATATGTCCCTTCATGCTTCAACCACCATTCCAGAGGACATGTGTCCTTGCTGATGATGGGTTCTGCTCGATAACAATCCAAAGCAGTGCAGACTGACGCATGTTCGTTTTTATTATCTGAGTCAGATGCCACCAGCAAAAGATTGATTTTCTTTTTTGGTAGTTCGGGTTCTGTAGTTTCCGCATTGGAGTGTTGCTCTTTTAAGACTTCGGAAAGCATGCTCCACACCTCGTCCCTCTCAGATTTTGGAAGATTCTTAAACCTTGGGTTGAGTGCTGTAGCTCACAAATCTCACATTGGTACCTTCTTTGAATTTTGTGAAATCTGCAGTGAAAGTGTTCATTTTAAGAAATGAACAAGAAATGAAATGTTCATTTTAAGAAATGAACAACATGTGCTCGGTTATCATCCAAGACTGCTATAACATGAAATATATGGCAGAGTGCAGGTAAAACAGTGCAGGATACATACAATTCTCTCCCAAGGAGTTCAGACACAAATTTAATTAATGCATTATTTTTTTAACAAGCATAATCAGCGTGGAAGCATGTCCTCTGGAATGGTGGCCGAAGCATGAAGGGGCATACGAATGTTTAGCATATCTGGCACGTAAATTATCTTGCAATGCCAGCTACAAAAGTGCCATGCAAATGCCTCACTTTCTGGTGACATTGTAAATAAGAGGGCAGCATTATCTCCTGTAAATGTAAACAAACTTGTTTGTCTTAGCGATTGGCTGAACAAGAAGTAGGACTGAGTGGACTTGTAGGCTCTGAAATTTTACATGGTTTTGTTTTTGAGTGCAGTTATGTAACAAAAATAATCTACATTTGTAAATTGCACTTTCATGACAAAGAGATTGCACTACAGTACTTGTATGAGGTGAACTGAAAAATACTATTTCTTTTGTTTATCATTTTTACAGTGCAAATATTTGTATTAAAAAACAATATAACTTTGATTTCAACTACAACACAGAATACAATATATATGAAAATGTAGAAAAACATCCAAAATATTTAATAAATTTTAATTGGTATTCTGTTGTTTAACAGTGTGATTTAAATTCTGATTAATTTTTTGAGTTAATCATGTGAGTTAACTGCAATTAATCGACAGCCCTACTTTTGACCTTTATCACCACCTCCTGGTGTGCTCTTTTCAGGGGTCTCTTCTGCTTCTGACTGGCCCCCCTTAGTTTGCCCCCAGTCAGGGCAATTCTTGGATCCTCACCTCTAAGTGAGTCTAGCAGTCTGCTTCAGTCTCTTGGCTGTGTTTGTGGAGGCAGCCTGATGCAGGGGCATTACCCCTCTGCTGACCCAGGGCCCTTTTCCTCCTCTTCCTTCTCTGTACTCTCCCCTTTATAGCCATCCTTGTTTCTTCTATGGGCTGCAGCTGTGGGTGCCTGCCTCCATGATTGGCAGCCATGGCAAATGCATGGGGTGTGGTCAAGCTGCTTGCCTGTAAACCTGAGAGGCTCTCCTCCCCCTTCTGTCTATGCTTAGTGTGGGGTTCGTATATCCCATTTCACTCCTGCTTTAGGAACAAAAGACATAAACTGAAAGTGAGTCCCAGGGCTCTGAGCCTTACTCCCTACCATTACATGCAACCCTGTCATACAACTGCATTCATAAATTTGTCCAGCCCTCTCTTAAAGCTAATTAAACTGTTTGCCCCCACAACTCCTATTCGGAAGTTGTTCCAGAATCTCACACCTCTGATGGCTAGAAATCTTATAATTTCCTGCCTGAATTTGTCTATGGCTAGTTTATATCCATTTGTTCTTGTGCCAGCATTGTCCTTTAGCTTAAATGGATCTTGACCCTTCCTGGTATTTACCCCCCCTAATTTATTTGCAGAGAGCAATCATTATCCCCTCTCAGCCTTCTTTAACCTAGACTTAAAATCCAAGCTCTTCCAGTCTCATAAAATAGGCCCTCAATTTCCCTGATCATTCTAGTAGCTCTTCTCTGCACTTGTTCCAGTTCACATTCAGCTTTCTTGAACATGGGTCATCAGAACTGTAAACAGTTTTCCAAGTGAGGTCTTACCATTGCCTTGTACAATGCCATTAATACTTTTTTATCTCTACAGGAAATACCTTGCCTAATATATTCTAGGATCGCATTTGTGTTTCTCACAGCCGCATTAACTCATAGTCATCCTGTGAATGGCCCCCACACCCAGGTCTCTCTCCTCCTCTGAGCCCCCAGCTTATAGCAGAAATCCTTATTATTAGACCATACGTGCATGATCTTACACCTTATATTACTGAATTTCATCCCATTTCTGTTACACTAGTCTTCAAGGTCATCCAGATCTTCCTGTATAATATTCTGATCCTCCTCTGTATTGACAATGCTTCCCAACTCTGTATCATGAGCAAATTTCATTAGCACACTCCTACTTTTTGTGCCAAGATCATTAATAAAAATATTGAATAAGATTAGTCCAAAGACCGATCCTTGAGGAACTCTGCTAGTAACCTCCCTCCAATCCAGTAATTCACTTTGCATCACAACCCGTTGCCTTCTTCCGTTTAGCTAATTCCTTATCCAATTTACAATGCTTTACTGATCCCCCTCTTCCCTAATTTAACCAATAATTTCCTATATGGTACTGTGTCAAATGTTTTACTGAAGTCCAAGTATATTAGATCTACTGCACTTCCCTTATCTAAAAAAATGTTTTTTGTTGTTTTCTGAAAGAAGGAAATCAAGATAGTCTGGAATGATCGACCCTTGGTAAACCCATTGTGACAGGATCTCCGGGGTGCAGCCTGGGAGTATAGGACCACTGTACCCCCTTAGCTCTCCAGCCTGCGCTGTCTCTCACAGTGCTTTGCTAGTGACAAACAGCAAACCCCTCCAGGAACTATTATCACTCAGCACAACCGCATGTGGAGCCCGACACCCAGCTAGATTGCATGAATGCTCCTGGAGCCACTCATGAATCACACAGCGAAAGGCACCAGCCAAATCCCCCCAACTTCCAGCCTTGTACCTCAGGTACCAACTTGCACTGCTCAAGATCCTTTCTTGAGCAATGCAAGTTTATTAATTGGCTCACCACTTCATCAATGGAAAATGGATATACGCCAGACTTTGTAAACCTGAGCAGAATTACCAAATACTTCAGGCAAACTCACTGGTAAAGATAAACAGTAAAAAAAAGTTTATTGATTACAAAAGATAGATTTTAAGTTATTATAAGTGATTGGCAAAAAGTCAGAGTTAGTTACCAAAAGAAAAGAAAATATAAGCACGCAGTCTAAACTCTCAACCCTATTAGACTGGGCAACACCTATATTAAGCAGTTTTTCTCACCTCACTGGATATTTCAGTACATCGTTTTACCCTTGAAACCTGGGCCAATCTCCTTTGTTTGAGTTTTCAGTCTTCTGAGCATCCTTGTTGCTTGCAGCACAGGTCTGGGAAGGAGAAAAGGCCAAACATGGGGCCCCTGTGTTCTGTTTTATACCCTTAGTCCATGTGCTTGGAGAAACAAGTCCAGGCATGTCTGGTGGGCATTGCTGAGTCACCAGGCAAGGTTGAGCAATTCCCCTGGTATGGCCTTAAGCAGGTGAGTCTTTGAATTGTAGCTCCCTTGCTGGACAATGGCTGTTGATGGTTGTTCGACACCCACCCGGGCATTGGTTATCCCCCTGGTTATTGTCTTTGGGGAGCTAGTATCTGGACGCTTCCCAACTTACCGCATGTTTTAGTGACAACCATACAACACAGTCTCATAACTTCATATGCACTAATGATATACATATTTAGTTAGAACAATGACTTTCGGCAGATCATAGCCTTTCCTCACTTGGCCTGCTTTATATGCAATATCACAATTATATACAAATGATGAATATGGGGTTTACAGGGCACTGCCTTGGGGTATAGAGTGTCACACCCATGTTGCACTACACCCCCTTTATCATGTACGTCTGTGAATTTAATTATTCTTTCATTCACAAATTTATACTAAAACCTTGCTTACTATTGAGGTTAGACTAACAGGTCTGTAATTTCACGGATCACTTTTTTCCCCCTTTCTTAAATATAGATATGTTGTTAGCTGTTCTCCAGTCATGTGGTACTGCCCCCGAATATATAGGTATTTTAAAAGACCTTCCCTTCCAGAATAGCAATCTCATGTGCCAGTTCTTTCAGTATTCTAGGATGGACATTTTCCTGTCACCTCAATTTGAGTGCATTTAGATCTTTAATTTTTTCTTCCACCTCAGATGTGGTAATTTCCATTTCGAGACAGTCCTTTCCATCAGCCTTACTGCCTTCACGCACATATTCTATGTTATTATTGTTACTGAAAGCTGAGGCAAAGCATTCATTTAGTTTTTGGGCCATACCTGGACTGTCTTTAATCTCCTTTCCATCCATACGGCATAGCGGCCAAACCTCATCCTTCCTTATTCTCTTTTTATTTATATAACTAAAAAACCTCTTATTATTTGTTTTTATTTCCGTGGAAAGAGCTAATTCAGCTTGACTTTTAGAAAATCTCACTTTATTCCTACATTTTCTAACCTCCATGATGTAGCTTCCATGGCATATCAAGCCCTTTTTCCATTCTCTATAGACTCCCTACTTACTCCTAATAACCTTTTTGAAGTGGTTCTTCATCAAGTTGACTCTGAAGCCTTTCCCTACAAGTTTTTCCCCTTGCTTGGGGTGCAAACTTCAGATAGTTTTTGTAAAGTTAATTTGAAGAAATTCCAAACTTCCTCCACATTGAGGAAAGGGGGAATTTCACCTCTCAAAGCTACTGTCTCAGGTTCTCTGCAGGTTCAGGAAGACAACACTGTATCAGTTACATTGAGTTGATGTTTTCGTCATTATCTTATGCTCGAAAAAAATTACATAAAAGTTTAGATCCTAGAGCACAATACTGCAGCAAGTCATGGACAATGGTACAATCACTCCATTCTTAGATTAAGGTCATATCTTTGTATTATTGGGATCTGGGTCTCCCAAATTTATCAGTATGTGGTCCACAGTGTTCTTTGCCTGGGGAACTGGTATTTAATTAAGTACCACTGAATTTCAGGAGCTGTGTGTGTAACCTTCTTTTCTCCTGTTCTTCTTACTACACCCTTGAATTAATAACTCTGTGACTATCAACCAGTGACTCCACACCAGACTTTAGATTATAAGGCTTACACAATATTTAAAGTTCTTGCTCCTTGTCTATCAACTCCTTTAACATCCATTTTAAAATCCCTTTTTAGGATACATCAATTGCTTGGGTTTTGAGAACAACTATATAGAGATAAAATCCTGTCCTGTACCTAACTACCAAATATTTCATAGATGTTCATAAGTCAGATCATTCACGTGTGTGTTGTTGGTTTTTTTGGCAGAAATTCAGAACATCCCTCCTTGGACATCTCAGTTATCCACAAACCTGGTTCCTCAATATGCCATTGCAGTCCTTCAGTCCAACCTGTGGCCTGGAGCATACTCCTATGCTATCGGCAAGTAGGTAGCTCTTACTTATATAGCTAGACTGGTTAACCTTGGTATCTCAAAGTATTCACTCCTATTCCATCTTAAACTGGTTAATCACAGAAACCTATTTAATTCATTCAGTTGAAATGTTTTGTTTTGGTGATTTTTAATCCACTGACTTCACCCACTACTAAAATGTAGCCACCTCGGGAGTTGATCATGGAGGCCATTTAACAGTGCACAGCAATAATAATGATAATTTAGGGCAAGAAGTGAAGAATACCATCTTCACTGACACTGTAGTGGAAATCAGATTTATAGAATGTAATTATCCAATTAGTATTTGGCCAAGACTTCAGGCTTAACACCCCTATTCTTGCAAAAAAGTGCCATGGGATCTTTAATAGCCACATGACACATTCATCATTATTTACATTAGTTAAGTGCAGATGCCATTATTGAATATGCTAGCTATAGAAAATATGTCCCATATTGGGTTTTGTTCAGTGAAGTGGGGAAGCCTAAGAATAGGCAGAGCCCTAAGGGTTTTTTTGCCAGGAAGTTGTGTGATCTTGCTTTTTTCCCCTCAGGAAATTTGATAATATCTATCTGGGCTGGGGTCACAAATACAGTCCAGATAACTACACACCCTCGATGCCCCCACCAGTGCAGACAGAGTACCCTAGTGGGCCAGAAATCACTGAAATGAATGACCCTACTGTGGAAGAGGAGCAGGCACTCAAGGCTGCACAGGAAGAAGCTTTGGCTGCAGCTGAGGAAATGGATGAGATGGAGGAAGAAGAAGATGAAGATGAGGATGATTAAAATGCTACAAGAATCAGATTTGTATAAAAGTTTTTCTAAAAAATAATAAATCGTTTTAATACATTTAGTATAATAACCAAGCCAATCTAAAAATAAATGTTTATTTAAAATAGATGCCTTTGTTTTTTCTGCTCTTGTAGACTCTCCTATTTTGAATAAATATGTTGACGTTAGAAAAATGTTTTCACTAATGATATTAAGGCTGGCAGCATGGACTCTGTGGCAGAGCATATAGTTGAGGATTCTAAGGCCTGGTCTACACTAACCCCCCAAGTCGAACTAAGGTACGCAACTTCAGCTATGTGAATAACTTAGCTGAAGTCGACATACCTTAGTTCGAACTTACCGCGGTTCAGACGCAGTCCACACGCGGCAGGCAGGCTCCCCGTCGACTCCGCGGTACTCCTCTTGCCGAGCTGGAGTACCGCAGTGGACGGCGAGCACTTCCTGGTTCGACTTATCGCGTCCAGACCAGACGCGATAAGACGAACCCAGAACTTCGATCCCCAGCCGCCGAACTAGCGGCTGGGTGTAGACCAGCCCAAAGGGATTAAATTGCTGCCTTGTTAATAATCCCATGTTTAAAGTGGTAGTGGAAACCTTTGCCACTTTCTGTTAGAAAGCTCTCACCTAGATTGGTATTTTCAATCCACTTCCTAATAGACAATTCTCATCCTCATATTCTACCACCCTGCCAGTCCTGGTAACAGTCCCATCAGAGGGACTATGGACTGAATGGGCATGGGGATGGAACTGCCCTCACAGGAAGGCAAAGTGCCTCCAGGTCAGAATTAAAGTACTCCTTTTCTAGTACACTAAGCAAACTCAGTCTCCTTCATGTGTCTCCAAGCTAGCCTTCCATCACTACCATCCACCCTGCTCTCATGTCTCTCCTTATAGGCTCGATGTAGCCTGCACTTAAATACCAATATAAATTATAATATCAAAGTAAAGAAGGGAAAACTCCCCCACAAAAATGGAACTAATAAGACGGGTGCAAACTCAAAAAGCAATCATCCTGGTTTTGGTGCTACATCTAGTTCTTCTCTTACACTTTTATCTAAGTTAGTTTGTAAGCCATTTGGGACAAGTATCTTGTGATATTACATGTGTGAAAAGTACCATGTACACTAATGACATTCTATAAATAACAGCTATTAATATAAAATGGGGGTGGGTTTGGAGGGGAAACCATATAGTTTCCTAGAATAATTAATATAGCAAAGTCTCCACTTTTTTGAGAAATTTAGAAATGTCATTGTGAGCTTCTTGCATCCCCATAACTCATAGATCTGTCCCTGTAAAAAATGTGTTGAGTGACATATATTGAGAAACATTCTAAATATTCCTTTAAAAGTCATATGCGGCAAAAAAGTATATGTGTGAATCAGTCAAAATGAATCTGACATAAGTATGAGGAGTGAAAAATAAAGGGCCAGATCATCAGCTGGTATATATCAGCATAGCACTGTTGAAGTCAATAGGAGTATACCAATTTACACCATCTGGGGATCTGGCCTAATTAGCCAGAAGACAGCAGCAGAAACACAGGGCCTGATTCACTATTGCCCTGCATTTTATATAATCATTTACACCAGTGCAAAGTGAGTGTAAAACACGACTATTCTGATTTGGTAATGATTTCATTCACTATGATAGAATCAGAAGGGACCTCGAGAGGTCATCTAGTCCAGTCCCCTGCACTCATGGCAGGACTAAGTATTATCTAGACCATTTCTGCAGGGCCGGCTCCAGGCACCAGCTTGGGGCGGCCACTCCGGAGAGGGGCGGCACGTCCAGCTATTCAGCGGCAATTCGGCGGACGGTCCCTCACTCCGGCTCAGAGCAAAGGACCTCCCGCCGAATAGCCGCTGCACATCGCGATCGCGGCTTTTTTTTTTTTTTTTGGGGCGGCCAAAACCCTGGAGCCGGCCCTGCATTCCTGACAGGTGTTTGTCTAACCTGCTCTTAAAAATTGCCAGTGATGGAGATTCCACAACCTTCCTATGCAATTTATTCCAGTGCTTAATCACTCTGATAGTTAGGAAGTTTTTCCTAATGTCCAACCTAAACCTCTCTTGCTGCAATTTAAGCCGATTGCTTCTTGTCCTATCCTCAGAGGTTAAGAAAAACAATTTTTCTCCCTCCTTGTAACAAACTTTTACGTACTTGAAAAATGTTATCATGTTCTCTCTTGGTCTTCTCTTTTCCAGACTAAACAAACCCAATTTTTTCAATCTTCCCTCAGAGGTCATGTTTTCTAAACCTTTAATCATTTTTGACAGGTTTCAGAGTGGTAGCCGTGTTAGGCTGTATCAGCAAAAACAACGAGGAGTCCTTGTGGCACCTTAGAGACTAACACATTTATTTGGGCATAAGCTTTCGTGGGTTTTAGCCCTCGTTGTTTTTAATCATTGTTGTCACTCTTCTCTGGACTCTCTCCAATTTGTCCACATCTTTCCTGAAATGTGGCATCCAGAACTGGACACAATAGTCCAGTTGAGGCCTAATCAGCGCGGAGTTGAGCGGAAGAATTACTTCTTGTTTCTTGCTTACAACACTCCTGCTAATACATCCCAGAATGACGTTCGCTTTTTTTGCAACAGTGTTACACCGTTGACTCATATTTAGCTTATGATCCACTATGACCCCCAGATACCTTTCCACAGTACTCCTTCCTAGGCAGTCATTTCCCATTTTGTATGTGTGCAACTGATTGTTCCTTCCTAAGTGGAGTATTTTGCATTTGTCCTTATTGAATTTCATCCTATTTACTTCAGACCATTTCTCCAGTTTGTCCAGATCATTCCAAAGCACTTGCAACTTCTCCCAGCTTGGCATCGTCTGCAAACTTTATAAGTGTACTTTCTATACCATTATCTAAATCACTGATGAAGATATTGAATAGAACTGGACCCAGAACTGATCCCTGCGGATTGGGTGTCAATCACTACACAAGGTGCAGGCTCACAAAGAGTCCATCTGCTCTTGTTCCTAGAGTGCTGAAAATAAAAAAAAAGGTTGTGAAATACTGACTTTGTAAAAACTTTACATTTACTTTGTATTCCCAGATATGTGGGACGGACGGACTGTTGAGAGTCAGCACTGAGAGAAAGAACTCTTTGTTGTTCTTTTCAGTTGGTGGCTGCCATGGGAATTTTGTCACTGACTTCAGTGGGGGGCAGGATTGGACTTTTGGAGCCAAATATTTCAAGGGGCTGAGCACTCACTGATGGGGTGTTCAGCAACCCAGTGCTTGATCCACATTTGTAATAGCTATTTATCTTGATCTATGCATATACTTACAACAACAACAAGGAGTCTGGTGGCACCTTAAAGACTAACAGATTTATTTGGGCATAAGCTTTCGTGAGTAAAAACCTCGTGAGTGAAAGTGGACTTTCACTCTATGCATCCGAAGAAGTGAGGTTTTTACTCACGAAAGCTTATGCCCAAATAAATCTGTTAGTCTTTAAGGTGCCACCAGACTCCTTGTTGTTTTTGTAGATACAGACTAACACGGCTACCCCCTGATACTTGATACTTACAACAGTTTCAGAAAAGCTCTAATAAATTGCATACATCCCATTTTTATTAACATGTTTCTTTATGAAAAATGGATCATAGAAGCTGATTAGGGTCTCATGTCAAACTCCGGAGAACACTATTCAGAGACAATTTTGCTGATGTATCATGTTTTCTGTTTTTTCACACCACATTTTCATTAGGGACAATATTCTGAAAAATCTTTGTTGTGTGAGATGTACTGGCATTTTCTTGCAGCTTATTCCTCTGTTAAAGGGAACACTGTCAACCTGAATTTTCAAAAGTGACTATGTTCAAAAAAAAGCAGTTTTAGGGCTGCACCTACATTAGAAACATTAGGACCAGTAATTCACTACCAGATCATCTACATCTGTATATCTACATCTGTAATTCACTACCAGATCATTTACATCTGTATTATACATATGTCATTGAAAGGATACACTTAGAGACCTGTCCTGCATTAGGACCTGTAAACCAGTAGCAGCAAAAGTATTCTGGTGTTTGTATACCGGTATCGTCTAGTACTGGAGGTGATAAAAATACCTGAGCTCTGTTGACCTGAATGGCTTTCAGGGTCAAATATTAAATCTGTAACATCATAATAACTGGACAGTTAATTACTAAAGGCTTACTGTCTATCACAAAATTACTGCAAAAGAATTTAGGGCTCAATTCTGCTCCTAGTGCAATCAATGGCAAAACTCACATCAAATAAATGTTTAGGGCCCTACCAAATTTGTGGTCCATTTTGGTCAATTTCATGGCCATAGGATTTTTAAAATAGTAAATTTCATGATTTCAGCTATTTAAATCTGAAATTTCACGGTGTTGTAATTGTAGAGGTCCTGACCCAAAAAGGAGTTTGCAGGGCGGGAGGGGTTCAGGTTATTGTAGGGTGGGTTACAGTACTGCTACCCTTACTTCTGTGCTGCTGCTGGCAGCAGGCTGCCTTCAGAGCTGGCAGCTGGAGAGCGGTGGCTGCTAACTGGGAGCCCAACTCTAATGGGAGAGCCACCGCCAGCACCAGCACAAAGTAAGCATGGCATGGTATGGTATTGCTACCCTTACTTCTGTGCTGGTGCTGCCTTCAGAGCTGGGCGCCTGGCCAACAGCCACCACTCTCCAGCCATCCAGTTCTGAAGGCAGCACAGAAGTGGCAATACCACAACCCCCATAAAATAAACTTGTGGACTCCTCCCTCCCCCTCCTCCCCCTGCGCAACTCCCTTTTGGGTCAGGACCCCCAATTTGAGAAACACTGGTCTCCCCCATGAGATCTGTATAGTATAGGGTAAAAGCACACAAAAGACCAAATTTCACAGGGGGAGACCAGATTTCACAGTCAGTAGTGCATTTTTCATGGCCATGAATTTGGTAGGGCCCTATAAACGATGTAGGGTCAGTGCCAGGTTTACAATGGCGCCATGGAGCCAGGCCCATGCTCAGAAGGGGCCCCAGCCTGCTCTGCTTGCACTGCGTCCTGATACCCCACCAGCCTGCTGGCTCCCCCCACCCTGTCCACCACTTGCTCCTCTTGCCCTGCCCGCTGAGGGCTCCTCTTCACCCCCTGGCCCCACCCACCGGCTTCTCTCTGCCCCCTGGCCAGACCCCAGTGAACCTCTGGCTCCGGGCAGTCTCTGCTTCCCACTACCTGTGGGGCCCCACATGTCTCCGTGGAGCTGAGCCGTCTGGGACTGGTGCAGAATCCTGGCCAGTCTCAGCCAGTCAGGGGGAACAGTATGGGGGGCTTGGCTGGGCCCCTCCAGGCAAGTGGGTCCTGAGGGAGGCTGGCTGGGGCAGGCCCTGGCCTGGCTGATCGCACTGCTCCCGAGGGGCCAGAGCGATTCCCTGCCTCAGGACCTGCACTGGCGGCTCAGCCCGGCAGACACGCCTCCCAGCAGGGCCAGTGAATGCTGCAGGGAGGCAGGGCATGGAGGAGGGTGTGTCTGGAGGGCCTGGGATGGGGGTGCTGGGCTGTGAGGGGGGATCTGTGTGTGCTGGGGTACTAAGGAGTGGGAGTTCTGTGTGGGGTGCTGTGCAGTTGTGGTGGGGCTGTGGGCGGGGGGCGCTGGGCAGGGATGTTGTTGTGCAGGGCGCTGTGTATTTGTGGCAGGGTCGGGGGGAAGGGGCACTGGGTATAGGGGGTCCAGGGGAGCTATGGCCATAGTGAATCAGAGGGCTGTTCCAGTGTTGGGGGGGGGGGCTCTGTGGCGTGGCATGGGCCCACCCCCGAGGGGAAGGGGCATGCTGGCAGCACAGGACTGGGCAGGCCACTGTGTGTCTGGCTACTGCCGGTTTGTAAATAGTGCCCTCACACTGGGCACTATGCTATGCCCCTGGCCAGCCGCTCACTCCAGGGACTGACCCCCCTGCACCATGCTCCACTGCCCCCGGGGGGGCCACAAAAGGTTAATCTGGCTCTGGGGGGCAGACCTTCCATAACCTCTCAGGCGAACCTGTGCTGGTGCCCATGCAGATGGAGGTGCTGCAGGTGTGTGGTGTCCATGAGACAACAAAGTCTAGGCAAAGACTATTATTTCACTAACTTGAGCTAACAGTGAAATGCAGAGAAATGTCATAACACACACGCCGGGAGCAGAACCCTATGCAGTCACCGAGTACAATTCCCAGCGTGCAGTAAGTCCCGGCTGTGGGAGGGGTGAGGAGAAAGGATGCGGCTTTGCACGATGAGTAGCTGGAGTTTCTCGAGCTACAGCCGTTTCCTGGGCTGTAAGAACATCGTTGTTTCACCCCCATGGAACGTTCCTGCCCTTGAAACCCCACAAAGGGACTGTCTAAACGGGGCTTGTACCAGCCGCCTCCCCGTGAGGTCACTTGACAGTGGTACAGTCCGGATACCGGAAGTGCCTGTCAGGGAAGGACCAATAGGAAACTAGCCCGAGAGGAATTCAAATCCTGGCGGCAGTTGGAGACGTAGGAGGTAGCTGGTGGACACGGTTGGGCTTGTGGAGCCTAGGAGGGCAGCAGTTTGTTCCAACAGCTCTCCACGGCGTGACGCACAGCGGGGCCATGGCGGAGGAGGGAGCCGTGACGGTCTGCGTGCGGATGCGGCCGCTCATCGCCAGGTGACTGCGGGGACCCGGAGCCCTCTCCCCGTCCCCCCGGGCTCAGTCCTGCCCCGGGACCCCGCCTTGCCCCGCTCTGCAGCTGCCCGGCGCCCGCCCCTCTGGGGTCCCTTCGATCCCCCGGGAAGGGGTGTCCGGCCCTGCCCAGAACTGCCCCCGGCGGGGCCCTCCCTGCCCCAGCCTCCGCTCGCCCGCAGCGGCGGAGAAGCTGCGCTCAGCAGGGCCAGGGAGCCGGTGAGGATCGGGCCCTGCGGGCCGCGTACGCCCCGGGCAGGGGGGTTGTGCGCCCGTGTCAAGAGCTCAGTGCCGTGGCAGAGCCGGTGTTAGCGCTGTGGCATTGAGCAAAAGCTCCCGTAAACGAAGGGGGGCGGGGGTAGTTACAGCTGGGGACGGGGTCTGTTGTTCAGGCCTCTCGACAGATTCAGGCAGCTGCCACTTTGCTGACCTCGGGCTCACGTTTTGAAGAGTAGCTTTTGCAACTAGAAGGGGTGAAGACTTGTCAGCTGAGCTGCTACGAGCCAGACTTTTCCTAGCAGTTTACCTGCTGGTTTAATTGGCGCCTCACTTGGGCATTGCCCCAGATAATAGGGAGCCCTCATTTTAGTTTCGCTCACTGGGAGTCTGGTATACTCTCCAAGCCTTCTGTAAAAAGGAGGTGTGAATAGATCTGGTGCCTCTTACGTGTTGGGGGAAGAAAATGATGAGATAAGGCAGGATTTGGAGACTCACTATGATGCTTGGATGAGAAGTGGGAGAGACAAAACCTAGGTAAAGAGGCAAAGAAAGCAATGTGCCATAAAGCTGGAAAAGGATGTCCGGGTCGGTAGGGAGAGGAGAAAATGAGGAAGCAGACACTGACCGCAAAGCAGGAAGAAGAGATGAAAAGAGGGCAAAGTAGAATAAAGAAGATGAGATCCAAAGTATGGCAGGCATAATAAAACTTCTAACAAAGGTATGAAATAGAAAGTTGACATGGTGAATTACAGAGCATGGCTGTCTTATTCCTTAAATGGTTAGAACTATTTTTGGCTAGTGGACTGATTGGATAAACTTCACTTTGCTTCACCTCTGAGTTTGGTCTTTTGTTTCATTTATTGAGAGAAGAGTCTGAATTGCAGCAACTTATTCATGGTATAAGCTTGGGTGCTGGAAAACAGGCTCATAGATGCACAATGAGTCAAATGTGGAACTTGTGTGTTCTTGATTGGATGAAGTAGGTAGGTGGCAATGATTTATGCCTCTAATCTTCTATTGGTGAAAATCTGTTCAATTAAGCTGAATATTACTTACCTAGCACTAAGGGAATTTCTTCTTTACAAGAAAAATAACTTCATTTTGTACATGTATAACATTATTTCTGTTCTGATCGCTAATAAGATTAATAAAACATCTCTTGTTCCTTTTTAGAGAAAATGAAACATCTGGAGATAAAGTACAGCTTCATTGGAAAAGTGAAAATTGTACAGTTTTACAAGTGGATGGTACAAGAACTTTTAACTATGGTAAGACCTTAAGGGACATCTATCTATTTAGGCGCATATATGGCCCTCATCAACTGTAGTATCTGAGCTCCTCACAATCCTTAATTTAATTTTGTCCTCAACACCCCTGTGACTGACTGGACAGGATGTGCAGTATAGCATACTTCTCAAGGTTGTTTGAAGATCGCAAACCATAGAGGAAGATTGCTGGCCAGTGACTCTCATGTGTTGTATCTACTGTTCATTATGAGGTGACTTTTCTTGACGATGCTCTGTTCTATGAGAATAGTAAAACCCCTGTGTTGGGAAGTATAATTGCCATGTTAGAGATGGAGAACTGTGGCATGGGCTAGAGTAATGCCTGGTCTACTCTATAGAGTCTTGCCAGCATATCTGTGTCTGCTAGCAATGTGTGTGGGGAGGAATCACACCCCTTAGAGCTGACATAGCTGTTCCTGTTGATGCGGCTATACTGACAAGAGTGCTTCTGTCAACTTAGCTAGTGTCATTCAGGGAGGTGGTGTGGCTGTGCCCTAAGATTTGCCCAAGGAAGTCTGGCATAACCAAGAGCTTTATCAGATCTTTAAGTCTGACTTAAATGACTTCCCTTCCTTCCTTCCTTGCTTCAGATCACAGTAGATTGTGACGGGTTGAATCACAGAAACCTCCCTGAGAGCTGCCACCTGATGTGCCAAGACTACTTCTATCCCTGTTTTCCCTGCCAACTCAGGACTCCAGCACCCTGTCTTGCTGAGCCAGACACTCCAGTCTGCTCCAACAAAGACCCAGGGTCTGAATTACTCGCCCCAAAGCTGCAGGTTTACCTGAAAACATCTCACAGAAGTGTGCTTGTCTTTAGCACTCAGATGCCCAACTCTCAATGGGGTCTAAACCCAAATAAATCCATTTTACCCTATATAAAGCTTATGCAGGGTAAAGTCATAAATTGTTCGTCCTCTATAACACTGATAGAGAGAGATGCATAGTTGTTTGCTCCCCCAGGTATTAATACATACTGAGTTAATTTAATAAGTAAAAAGTGATTTTTATTAAATACAGAAAGTAGGATTTAAGTGGTTCCAAGTAGTAACAGACAGAACAAAGTAAGTCACCAAGCAAAATAAAATAAAATGCACAAATCTATGTCCAATCAAACTAAATACAGATAAGATCCTCACCAGTTCCAGAATGCTCCCTTTTACAGGCTAATCTCCTTTTAGCCTGGGTCCAGCAATCACTCACACCCCCTGTAGTTACTGTCCTTTGTTCCAGTTTCCTTCAAGTATCCCAGGGGGTAGAGAGGCTCCTTCTTTAGCCAGCTGAAGATAAAATGGAGGGGTCTCTCTTGGGTTTAAATAGACTTTCTCTTGTGGGTGGAGACCCCCCTCCTCACTCCTATGCAAATCCAACTCCCAGATGGAGTTCTGGAGTCACCTGGACAAGTCACATGTCCATGCATGACTCAGTCTTTACAGGCAGAAGCCATTGTCCACATGGTATCTTGTATGTCTCCAGGAAGACTTCTTATGTGGATTGGAGCATTCCAAGATGCATTGTTCCCCAAGTGCTTCCTGATCAGGTACTTAACCTTGCGAATTCCTTCCTAAAGAAGCTGACCAAATGCCTCACAAAGCTTACTTAGAAATCAAGCAAGTATACAGACAATATTCTTAACCTCAAGTACAAAATGATATATGTGTACAAATAGGATGAATAGATATAGTAGACCATAACCTTTACAGAGATCTGTTACATGGCACAGGCAGCACAAAACATATTCCAGTTATGCCATAGTCCCATAAAACCTTATGGGAGGTACCTCCCATAGATAACCTAGTAATTATCATGGTTATACTATTTAACTGTTTATAGCATATTTTCAACTCTATATCCAAGTTTCCTGCACTTTACCTATTACGTTGTTATATTCTCTTTTGCTTCAGTTTGGTTTTAGGCAATCAGTTAATCTTGCATAAAATATTTTGGCATCATCCTGCAAAAGAGTTGGTTTTGGGGCATCAAGGTCTCAGTCCTATTGGATGAAAAGCTGCCAAAATTGAGTGTGAGGGAAGTTCATTTTTATCAACTCATTGTGCAGCTTTTAAAAATAAATTTCTTTTTAAGATTGCGTCTTTCATTCGAATGACAGCACCCAACAAGTATATGAAGGCGTAGCTGTTCCAATTATAAAGTCTGCTGTCCAAGGATATAATGGTAAGTTTCATATTGTTTTTACACTTATATTTGTAGAATGTTTAGGTAGTGGTCAGTTAACATTTGTTCCTCTTTTTAGGCACTGTTTTTGCCTATGGGCAGACTGCCTCAGGAAAAACGTATACAATGATGGGGAGTGACAAGTCTATGGGCATTATACCTAAAGCAGTTCAGGATGTCTTCAAAATTATTTGTGCAGTAAGTAATACAGCTAAATTATTGTCACTTGGATCCTATACAAAAATATTAGGAAAGGGCCTTGGTAACAGGGGACTTCAAACGGAAACAAGTTACATGTGATGGCATGTGTGGCAGTACTTTGCTGTGATACATATCCTTGCATGAAATTTGGGAAAGCCCTCCCCTGGCACTAGTAGCAGGGATGCGATCCATGCAGATCCCCAAGCCAGCTCTCTATTTCAATATCTATTTCCCATTGAACCTTGATTAAAACTTTAGATAAAATATCAAGTTCAGTATCTGGTTGTTACGAAGACTGGGTCTCATATGCATTGGATTAGTAGTACACTCTAAACACACCTCTCTAAAGAAATTTTTTTTTCTAAAAGATGAAAAATGAACAGTGGAAGAAATACTTAGCGGAATCACAAACTACAGAGCTTTGCATAAGAAGTTCAGAGACTCATAGATTTGAAGGCATTAGTGTTGTCTGGTCTGACTTGCAGAATACAGGCCACAAGTGTGCTGGAGAGAGGGTTTGTGAGGAGGTGCAATGACTAAATAGTGAAAGCTGGAGGCATACTTCCTGTGCAGTGCAGCAGCAATTAGAATACCTTAGGGTTGGCGTGCATTGGAAAAGCATGCCAAGAAAAAAAAAAAACTTACCACACCGCTTAAAAGTGCCATGTGTGTTTCATGCCCTCAAGCTAATGGGGGATGGCCATGGTTATCTCTAATCAGATGTGCAACACTGGCAGCCCCCCTTGTACTCAAGAAGCAGTACTGTTTGCTTCATAGGCATGTGCATCCAGACCTATAGCCTGCAGGCCGACAACTGCACCTGTGTGGAGCCCCATTGAAGTCAGTGGGGCCTGGGCACAACAAGCTGTATGGATTGGGCCTCAGTGTAATGCAAGATATTCCCAGTGCCATTTATGGATTGTGGGTCATTAATAAATAATGGTTTAGTCTATGAATTTGACAGCATAAGAGCACCCATGTTATGAGAAGTCAGAGGAAGATATAAACTAAAAAACTAGTTCCCAAAACATGATGCTTGCTTGTGGTCTGAAAAGCTAGTAGGTTACATGGTACAGGATGCTACTTCCTCTCTCATTGCAAAGAGCCTTAGAAAAGATAAAACTGATCATGGGTACCAGAGGCACCAGTGGGACTTAAGCTGTTAGCCATCAGCTGGAGAGGAATGTCTGGGCGGGAGCAGGGAAAAGGGAAGATGGCTGCTGGAAAGTACATTCAGTCAAACAGAGGAAGAAGAGGACCAGATGGCTGGAGAGAAGGCAACCAAATAACAGGGAAGTAGATGTGGAGAAGAGAGCCACTCAACAGGGGATTAGGTTTAGAAGAAAGAGCAGGAGAAGGTAGTCTAGCAGCAGGGAAACATGTGCAGAGGGGAGAACTAATACCCAGCTCTTAAATAGTGTTTTTCATCAGTAGGTTTCAAAACACTTTACAAAGAAGGCTAGTATCATTATTCCCGTCTTACAGATAATGAAGGGCAAAAATAGAGTACCAGATCTTTTTTTCAAAAAGGGGTGAAATACCCATTGCATTAAAGATAGGTAAAACTACACAAATTTCTCTAACTACTTTTCCTTGCAAGTAATTATGGGACTATGTACCAGAAGGGAGATGGTGTGCATTTGCAAAGAGGAAAGGAAAAGTCAAGCTATGTAAAGATGTAGTCCAAGACGATGGAAAAAGCTGAGCATCCTTTCATTAAAGCACTTTTTTGTTCTCCCCTCCAACTTCTGATCTGATGACACTTCTCTTTAATCTTTAGAATCCAGATAGGGAGTTTCTGTTGAGAGTTTCCTACATGGAAATATATAATGAAACCATAACAGACTTACTCTGCGACAGCAGGAAAAACAAACCTCTAGGAATTCGAGAGGATGTTAATGTAAGTAAATCAAGGTGACATAAGATACTTTATTTGGTCTTACTGTTGAATTTGTTTACAAATTGATGCAACAAACCACCTCTGTGGGCATGGATTCAAATCATGAGATGCTGATCTAAATGGAGTCCATGGCTGAATGTTTGCCAGATTGTGTAGTCGTGTAATCTTGACTGAGCTAGATTAGACTAAAAGGATGCTGCAGGGCTGGATTTAGGTGCCCTAGCAGAGGGATGGTTCTTTGAGGTTCCTGTGGATATTCTCATTTGGGTTGCACTGGCCAGTGCAACTCAGATGGTGGAACCTTCTAACAATGCCTGTTAGAGCGCTCACAGGCCACTTATACTCCACCCCTGAGCCTTCCTGAACATTTTATGCGTGAGTGTTAAGGGAGGTGTGACATCATCTGCTGCCTCAGTTCCTTCCAACTGTAGCAGCAGATACATGTGAACCTCTCTGGATCTGGAACCCTCTAAATAATCTTAGTGCCTTTTTAAGAGATACTTGAGAAGTTAGTCTTCATTCTGGCTTCCAGTTTAATGGCCAATCCAAAGGTGAAGAGACCTGGTTTTAAATACTCCTGAGGGAATTCTGCACCAAAAAATTAAATTCTGCACACAATATTTTAAAATTCTGCAAATTTTATTTGTCAGTAAATAAATGTGGCTCCAGGATGGCAATGGGGAGCACAGGCCACTGGCTTCATTGAGGTTGGAGAGCACCCTGAAGCCCCCATTCCCCCAGTACAGAGACTCGGCAGTGAGGATGCACCTGACCCTGACACAGTGCGAGGGCTGGGCCTGCCCCGGGGCCCTGTCCCTCTGCACCAGGTGTGGGTGGGCAGGATCCAAGTGTGGAGGGACTTAATGTGGGGGGGGATCCAGGTGTGGGATGAGAGGTTTCTGTGCAGGGCGATCTGGGTGCGGGCGGCAGTGGGACTCTTCGGGGGAACCAGGTGAAAGTGGTTGGGTCTCGGGTGGGGGGAGGGAGGGAGGCTGGAGGAGGACTCAGTGGGTGGGGGTTGGGTGCTGGGGGGAGTAGGAGTTGATGGGGGTGAGGGTCCAGGTGCAGCTGGTTGTGGATCAGTGGGGGGGGGGGGGCACTGGGTGTGGCTACAGTTATCTGGGGGTTTTTGTGTTTGTTTCTTTTCCCCCGGCATCATTACCCTGATAGCAGAAGTTTGCTGTGAAGATTTTGCAGTCAGGTCACGTACAGGAACAATGATTCTCTCTAGCTAAAGAGGAAAGCTGCTGCAAATTACCCTTCTCTACGCCCAAGAAGTAGAAAAGCTTGGATGAGCTCTCTCATTTTTGTACAGAGACCTCCTTATGCACCATCAGGTTCAACAGCACTAGATAATAGATGGAATTCAGTTCTAATTTAGCTCATGAAGCCTCCATTTGAACCTATGGCTGACTGTTTACTATTCCATTTATCTATTAAAATTAGGGCTGTCAATTAATTGCAGTTTTAATCACACTGTTAAACAATAATAGAATAACAATTGAAATTTAAATATTTGAAAATGTAGAAAAACATCCAAAAATATATTGACTTCAATTACAACACAGAATACAAAGTGTACAGTGCTCACTTTATATTTTTTATTACAAATATTTGCACTTTAAAAATGATACACAAAGTATTTTTCAATTCACCTCATATAAGTACTGTAGTGCAATCTCTTTATTGTGAAAGTGTAACTTACAAATGCAGATGTTGTTGTTACATAACTGCACTCAAAAACAAAATAGTGTAAAACTTTAGAGCCTAAAGTCCACTCGGTCCTACTTATTGTTCAGCCACCCGCTAAGACAAATAAGTTATCTCACGGGAGATAATGCTGCCCGCTTCTTATTTACAATGTCACCTGAAAGTGAGAACAGGCGTTCCCATGGCACTTCTGTAGCCAGCATTGTAAGGTATTTATGTGCCAG
The DNA here is from genome assembly GCF_002925995.2 of Terrapene triunguis. NCBI lineage: Eukaryota > Metazoa > Chordata > Testudines > Emydidae > Terrapene > Terrapene triunguis. Next base: position 1,954,588 of record NW_020665057.1, on the reverse strand, counting down.
ATATGCTAAACATTCATATGCTAGGACATGCTTCCATACTTATGATGCGCATTAATAAAATAATGCATTAAATACATTTGTGACAATTCCCCCCCCCCCTTTCCCCCCCCCCCCCAAGTTCAATGTCTCCTGCTCTGTGTTTTACCCACATTCTGCCATATATTTCATGTTACAGCAGTCTCGGATGATGACCTAGCACACATTGTTCATTTTAAGAATACTTTCACTGCAGATTTGACAAAATGCAAAGGTACCAATGTGAGATTTCTAAAGATAGCAACAGCACATGACCCAAGGTTTAAGAATCTTAAAAGAGCAACTCCGATGTGGAAACTACAGAACCCGAACAACCAAAAAAGAAAATCAACCTTCTGCTGGTGGCATCTGACTCATGATGATGAATATGACTCTGTGTCTGTCCAAACTGCTTTGGATTGTTATCGAGTAGAACCCATCATCCGCATGGACGCATATCCTCTGGAATGGTAGTCGAAGCATGAAGGGATATATGAATTTTTAGCACACCTGGCATGTAAATATCTTACAACACAGGCTACAACAGTGCCATGTGAACACCTGTTCTCACTTTCAGGTGACATTGTAAACAAACAGGCAGCATGATCTCCTGCAAATGTAAACAAACTTGTTTGTCTGAGTGGTTGGCTGAGCAAGAAATAGGACTTTTAGGCTTTAAAGTTTTTATATTTTATTTTTGAATGCAGTTGTTTTTTTTTTTTTTTTTTTTTGTACGTAATTCTCCAACTAAGTTTAATTTCTCTGACAAAGAGATTGCGCTACAGTACTTGTATTAGGTAAATTGAAAT
>NW_020665057.1:1755447-1953754 GCF_002925995.2 Terrapene triunguis | reverse complement strand
GGGGGGCCGGCCCGCCGATGGCCTTGTGGGTTTTTTGCCATGTGCTTCCTCCCTCCACGTGGGCAGCAGCCAGCACAGAATTGTAGGGGGTAGCTGCCTGTTGTCCAGGGTAGGCAGGGACGCTCCAGCGGAGGTGCGCGGGGGGTTGGCAGGTGGGGTCCAGGGATGCTCCAGGGGAGGGAACTGGGCCCTGGCACCCGGAGCCTATATAACTCACCGCCCCTGAGTAGATAACTAGTTCTAAATCTGTAATGGAGTTTGCTTTTGTGCCCATCTCCCTAGTATTTAGATGCTGGCTAACATTCTAACGATTGAGCGGTATTATACCATTGAAGAAATTATCTGTCTACGAAGTGCTGGGTTCTAAATTTAAATAGATCCATTCACGAAAAAGAAGCTAAGCACGTTGTAGACTATTCAGTGTGAAATTCTGCTCACTATGAAGTTGCAATTAAACTAAAATCTTTATAAAGCTTAAGAATGGTATAAAGACTATTATAATTTTTACAGTGCTATAACTAACATAATAGTACTCCTTTCCCTGGAATGTTGGGTGAATCCTAGCTGGCCAGTTGAATGTAAGAGAAATAGAAGGATTCAGAGGAGCAAATATTTTGGGTTTATTTAGTTTAGACTGGAGATGTGATAAAGGCTTACAAAATAATGAATGGTATAGACAAGGTAAACAGTAGTGCCCCTCTCACAATTCAAGAACAAGGGGTTATTCAAAGAAATTAAAAGGCAAACCAATTTAAAATGTAAGACTTCTTTTGTTTTTACGTAACATATAACTAACCTGTGGGATTTATCACTACAACCAAAAGCTCACTGAGATTATGCATAATGAGAGTATTCACAGTTTGATTAGGCAGGATTCAAATTTTAGCATGGATACAAACCTTAAGGGCATCAGCCAACCACTGACTAGGGTCACAAAGAAATGTTTCCTTCTATGAGAAGCTCATTCCTTAATTGTCCACTCAGGCAGTAGGGTGGGGTGTGGTAGGCTAGTTGGCTGCTTGTTGTAGGTATTTTTGTTGTTTAATTGGGGGTGGGGGGTGTATATACACTCCTAAAACATCTAGTACTGACTGCTGTCGGAGAGAATACTGAACTAAATGGACAACTAGTCTGATCTGTTGTAGCAATTCCTAGGTACCTAAGACTGCTTAACCTTCTCTGAACAGTTACTCTGACTATTATATAGGATAAAAGTGGACTTTTGTGAATAAAAGCAAAGTGTTTCTATGTAATATCTAGGTGTTCGACTCAAAGAAGGATGTAACATAAACCGGAGTCTGTTCATCTTGGGTCAAGTAATCAAGAAACTCTGTGATGACCCATCTGGGTAAGCATTTGTAGTATCTCTTCTGGAAATGAGTAGATGTAACTCTCTACACAGTTGATTAGTTAGCAAGCCTTGAAATCCATTCACATTCTTAATGTTGATTTGTCCTTATTTCCTTACATCAGACATGTATAACTTGAAGAGAACTGCCATTTCATACAAGATGTTGTTAGGTCAATCTGTTACCTTTTGCAACTAATATCATTATATTCACCAGTACAAGAACACTAATCTTGGCTTCATGGTTTGTTTGGTGTTTTCTCTTCCCCTCCACAACAGTTTCATAAATTATAGAGACAGCAAGTTGACACGAATTCTCCAGAACTCCTTGGGAGGAAATGCTAAGACAGTTATAATTTGCACAATTACGCCAGTTTCGTTTGATGAAACTCTTAGCACCCTTCAGGTAAAATTATTCTGTTCCTTTATTTTTTCCAAGCGTTAATATGTTTTAGCTAACTAGGTCAGAAACACAAGTTTCTCAGCTTTCATACTTTAACAAAATTGATTGCTTGATCTTTCTTGAGGCCTCCTGTGGACTTGAGAGCCATTGAAGTGCATTGTTTGATACTTTGAGCCTTTACCCAGGCACTTTCTGACATATGGTGTATGGACTTTGCTTCTTTTGACAGGCAGACTTTTCATTTCTCCTTGTTTCCTCCATCTGCATAATCTATACAGTCTCCACTTTCTCATAAATTCCCCTTTTCAGAGACTTCATTGTTACTGGCATGCAGTTATAATTTTGTGTGTATAATCACACATTATACACACAACCTATGCTACCAAACATTATTAAGATTGCAAAGCCAAACAGTCAAAAGTTAGGAAATGCCAGATTTAAGGTTGCCTGTAATTTCCCCCCACCCCCATTTGTATAGACCTATCGTATGGTGACAGATCCCATTCCTAGAAAGGTCATGTGACGTAAAGCCACACGCAGACAAGGGATCAGGCCCAATATATGAAATCTAGTCAACAATTTAAAAAAAAAGAAAAAAGCTGACAACTTCAAATTGTTGGTGTCCCTTTGAACATTGCTATTGGAATAATTTCCACTTCTGATTTTTTTTGGGGGGGGGGGGTTAAATTTAGTCTTCCCCCCCTCCCCCATGCCATCTGATTTTTTCCAAAATTAAGGCACACTTGAAAGTTGGGACTACAGAGCAGCAGAAAATAAGTACATAGTTCTGTAGTGAGATAGGAAAACCAAAACTCAACCAAATATGAACTTCTTGCTGTGTATGTACAGTAACTCCTCACTTAACGTTGTAGTTATGTTCCTGAAAAATGTGACTTTAAGTGAAACGATGTTAAGCGAATCCAATTTCCCCATAAGAATTAATGTAAATTGGAGGGGGGGACTAGGTTCCAGGGAAATTTTTTTTTTTTTTTGCCATACAGTACAGTACTATAGTTGGGAGGTGCCCCCGCCTTACCCCACACAGGCACAGCCAACTGGCACTGGAGACAATGAGGCAGGCAAGGAGGCTGAAGGTGCTGTAGGCTAGGAGAAACACGTTGCGCAGCAGCAGCAGCTTCCCCTACTCTGCAAGCACCAGGGGCAGGGGGCTCAACCCTCGGCCCTCCCACTCCACCCCTTCCCCCAAGCCCCTACCCTTAACCTGCCTCTTCTTCCCCCCATTTCCCCCTTTACTCCGCATGCCGTGTCCTCGCTCCTCCTCCCTCCCTCCCCTGCCTCCTGCCCGCGGCATTCAGGAAGCTGGAGGGAGGGGGGCGTAGGGAAGCTGATAGAGGGGCTGCCAGCTGTGGACAAAGCAGGCAGCCAAACGACATTATAGCAAAGCATTGCACAACTTTAAATGGAGCATGTTCTGTAATTGAGCAGGGACATAAGATCAAAACAATGTTAAGCGACAGGACGTTAAGTGGGGAGTTATTGTACAAAAGATAATCTAAGATAGCTGAATTTAACGAGCAACTGCTTCAGGATTCATGATATGTAAAGTTCAAACTTAAGGTCAGGCACTCTGAGCTATGTGCAAAATGTTTTGGCTTTTTTTTTTTTATTTATTTTTAATTAGAAAAGTGCTTTAGGTCTGAACCTACACCCTTACTTGAATGAGTTGTCCCAGTGAAGTTAATAGAACTACTCAATTTTTACTTATCTGTAGGGTTGGGATTGTTGTATTTCTTATGCTCTCCAAAATCAAATTTGGCTGGATAACCTTTGTTTCATCTTTGGGCTGATACCAGCAATGGAAGCTTTCAGCCCCGCTCCTTCCTTCCCACACATCCTTCTCCCTCCGCCCCCCCCCCAAAAAAAAAAAAGAACAAGTTATGAGTAAGTGAAAATAACAAGGTGTAATGTTGAATTTCAGCCTTAACTAATTTGGTGCTTGCTACTCAAATAGTAAATATTCATTTTGCCTTCTAGTCATCCTGTTATGACTTTTCACTCTGATAGAGAACTATAAAGATTTATTTACTTATTCTGTAACTTCTGCTAATGGGAAGTTTCACTGTCTTGTATGGTCATTTTTCCAGTTTGCCAATACAGCCAAAAGAATGAGGAATACTCCAAAAGTCAACGAAGTCCTGGATGATGATGCCCTCCTGAAACGATATCGCAAGGAAATAGTGGACTTGAAACGGCAGCTGGAAGAAGTATGTCAGAACATATTAAGCTAATCATATAGCATTTAATATAGGAAGGCCAAAAAATGCCAAATAAAAGGCAACTAAACTTGAAGATAAACTGCACTTGCTTTTAAAATACTTTGGACCATATCTCACTTCTCAACTTCACACACTTCAGCTTGTTGTGTAAAGTGGTATAACAACACAGCTCATGGTAGCTATGGGTATGTCATTACTTCCATAGATCCATATGTGAAACTTCACAGATTCAGTGCAACTAACCTAACTAGATCCCATGTGCCCATAGGTGTAGGGATAGATGCATGCAGACCCCACTTCTAGGTTCTGTGTTTTTCTCATTTAGCTATCACACTTCTAGAGGCAATCAAAGGATTTTCTTCCTTTTGCATTTGAAGAATCGCTAACCTAGAATTTCGTAACCTACTATTATAAAAACTCCCAAGATTACTGTAACTGAGATGAGAAATTTTCCTGTGTTTTCAGTGTATGTCATGTATAGTCAGGAGACATGGAACCAAGTGTGCCAGAGGGGGGGGCGCAGCAGCAGCATGAATGTCTGAAAATTTTCAAATAATAATATCACTTCTCATACTCAGCAAATCCACTAATGCAACCCCATAATCTCTGGCTGATGGATTTCCTGATATGAGAAGGCAGAATAGACATTCCCTTGACAAATTGAGGTTACAGCAAACTTTCTTCAACCGGCTTTACTCTTAGTCTTTCTGCTGTACAGCAATCAGTCAATTCCCATTCTGTTTTGTACACATAATACAAGACATGAGGACTGTAAGGCCACACTTTTATAGGAAAGCTCAGATATAATTTTAGTACCTAAAACTGTTTATAATGACTATATTTCAAGTTGATAGTGTCACTCTTAAGGATTCAGATCTTATCAGAAGGCCTTGTTCCAGTCTTCTACCCTGAAAAGCCATATAGAATGGAAGTTTACTCTCAGATCCTGAACATGCCTTGAGAGGTTGAGAAAGAGCACAATAATTAGCTCCACCCTGGTACTTCCTTTTTAAAATAAAGACTCTACTTCTTTGCATAGCTATCTTAAAGAAAATCATTAGTTATTTTAAGATCCAAAATGTAAATCAAAGCATTAAAAACTATACATGGAATAATAACAACATGCTATGTCTCAAAGCCTATAAAATCTATGCAGAATTTTTAGGGGAAAACAGAAGCTTGTGGTCATGCAGGAAACTTCCTACCTAGATCTACATAAGTCATCTGTTTTAAGAGACCCAAATTTTAAATCTCTACCCATAGACCTGTAAAAGTGTACAAACGTCTTGCCCGCTCTCTGATGAGATGGTCAATTACTTTTTATTCTAAAGTTTGAGGAAACAGTCCTATTTTTCTGCATGGCTGTGATAGTTAGAGCAGTCATGGTATTGCCATGACACTAGTTCTCAGAGAAGAATTCTCCTGAAATGCCACTTGAAACTGTACACACTTATTTTTATCGAGCTGGAGTGATCTGGAACGTTTCTCTGGATATCTGACGTTTTAATCATGAGTATGTCTTTCGGAAACATCTAGTTTAAAGTCTTGTATTTAGTGTCATGTCTAGAATTTGGGGGAATTTATGTTTCTTCTTTGAGTGCTGTCCCTGTGGGTGCTCCACTTTAATCGTGATTAATCATGCGATTAAAAAAATTAATCTCACTGTTTAATACTCGAATACCATTTATTTAAATATTTGTGGATGTTTTCTACATTTTCAAATACATTGATTTCAATTACAACACAGAATATAAAGTGTTCAATGCTTACTTTATATTTATGTTTGGTTACAAGTATTTGCATTGTAAAAAAACAAAAGAAATAGTCTTTCACCTAATACAAGTACTGTACTGCAATCTCTTTATCATGAAAGTTGAATTTACAAATGTAGAATTATGTACAAAAAACCTGCATTCAAAAATAAAACTATGTAAAATTTTAGAGCCTACAAGTCCACTCTGTCCTACTTCTTGTTCAGCCAAATGCTCAGACAAACAAATTTGTTTACATTTGCAGGGATAATGTTGCCTGCTTCTTGTTTACAATGTCACCTGAAAGTGAGAACAGGCATTCTCATGGCACTGTTGTAGCCAGCGTTGCAAGATATTTATGTGCCAGATGTGCTAAAGCATGAAGGGGCATACAAATGTTTAGCATATCTGGCCCTTAAATACCTTGCAGTGCCAGCTACAAAGGTGCCATGCAAATGCTTGTTCTCACATTCTGGTGACATTGTAAACAAGAAGTGGTTAGCTTCTTGGGGGAGGCATAGCTCAGTGGTTTGAGCATTGGCCTGCTAAACCCAGGGTTGTGAGTTCAATCCTTGAAGGGGCCACCTAGGGGTCTGGGGCAAAATCAGTACTTGTCCTGCTAGTGAAGGCAGGGGGCTGGACTCGATGACCTTTCAAGATCCCTTCCAGTTCTAGGAGATAGGATATCTCCATTTAATTGAATTGAATTTAAAAGCATTATCTCCAGCATTAACTCCTGCAAATGTAAACAAAGTTGTTTGAGTGATTGGCTGAACAAGAAGTAGGACTGTGTGGACTTGTGGGCACTGAAGTTTTACATAGTTTTGTTTTTGAGTGCAGTTATGTAACAAACAAAATGTACATTTGTAAATTGCACTTTCATGACAGAGATTGCACTACAATACTTGTATGAGGTGAACTGAAAAATACTATTTATTTATCATTTTTACAGTGCAAATATTTGTAATAAAAAATACACACTGATTTCAATTACAACACAGAATACAATATATATGAAAATGTAGAAAAACATCCAAAATATTTAATAAATTTCAATTGGTATTGTTTAACAGTGTGATTAAAACTGCGATTAATAGCGATTAAATTTTCTGAGTTAATCGCATGAGCTAACTGCGATTAATCGACAGCCCTAGTTTAAATAACTCTAGTTATAGTTAGCATTACTGTTAATTTTATTTAAAAAAAATAATAATAATTTCTTTAGTTACCCTCCATCCTGGGAACGGTTAACCGTTAAGATGCTTGGCTCCTCAAGCTTCAAGCACTGCGGTTCCTGCCGCAAAGCAATGCCCGTTTTGGACGGGCACTCGTGCATACAATGTCTGGGTGAGCTGCATATTCCCCAAAAATGCACCCACTGCAGCAATTTGAAAGCCAGAGCCTGATGTGACCGGGATCTCAGGCTAAAAATGATTTTGATGGAGAAATCCCTCCAACCTGAATCGGACACGCGGACTGCCTCTCCGGGCGCTCCTCCAACAGAAAAAGGAGATGTACCCTCCAAAAGACAGAGGAAGAGGGCTCAGATGTCTCTGCAGAGAGCACCGCAAAAACAGCGGTGGTCTCCTGCCAGGTCGCGACCCCCATTGCCGACATATGCTCAGGTGAGCACCTATGGCACTCTGGGTACCTCCAGCACCGCCGAGGCCCGAGCGAAGGAGACAGTCAAGGCACAGACAAAGACATGCCTCCTCCACAGCACCGAGTTCACCCGTAAGGGACTCTGCACCAAGGGTCTCTTCAGGCACCATGCCTCCGCCCCCAGCACCGACAGCACAGGCAGCTCCGATGGAGAAAACCAAGTCGGCACTGACCAAACATGCAACACGGTTGGCACCAGTGCTGGCATGGATGAGAGTGGACCCTGCGGCACCCAAGGTTCCGACATCAGCACCGACACAGTCTCTGCTGCACCGACCTCCCCAATACTCGGTACCAAGGCTCCCCCGGGGCAATGGAGGAGATCCCAGCAGCTCTCATGAAATGGCACTTGTCTAGTGAAGATGATGATGAGGTGCAGGAACAAGGCACTTTCTCACCGGACCATTCCTCACCAAAAGAATGCCAACCACCTTGGAGCCATATGGGGCCAAGATACCATTACAACCAGATGGCTCAACCATGGTGCACACCGCTGTGGATGTACGTGCCAGTGGCTTTCCCCATGCAATGGGCACGTTGGGAACCCTGGGCAACTTACCGGGGTCCACGCTCCAGGCCACCCATGGTTCATAGAGGCGAACTACGGTCCAACCCAGCATCTCCCACCCCACAGCCCACGGAGGCTCAGGAAGTTGGGGATGACACGGAAACGGGCACAGAACAGGAGACTACATCTCCTGCACACAATTCTTCCTCCTCCCTAGGTGAGGCGATTATGCCACCACTGCCTGCTTCGGTAGGCGATTTCAGACAGTCCCAGGAACTGTTTAAATGGGTTGCCCAAAGCCAGGACATCCCATTGGAGGAAGTGCAGACAAACCAGCACAAGCTGGTAAAATATTACAGCCGTCATCTGCCTCCAAGATCGCTCTCCCCATCAATGATGCCATCTTGGAATCAGTAGAGACAGTCTGGCAGACACTAGTCTCAATTCCGCCAACATGCAAAAGGGATAAAAAGTATTGTGTCCCCGCAAAAGGTGCAGACTTTCACATTGCCCATCCGCCTCCCAACTTCTTGGTAGTTGATGCCACTAACCAATGCGGCAAGCAAACCCAGTTTAGATTGACACCACAGGCTCGACCTGTTCGGGTGCAAAGTTTATTCTACAGGCACATTACAATTTAGAGTTGCCATCTATTCTGCCTTGTTGGCAAAATACGATTATGATAACTATAGGAAATGTAGCTTGTTCACAGCAGAGTTCCCCGAGGAGAAACAGTCACAATTTCAGGCCATTGTAAACGAGGGTCAACTAACTCATAACTAAAACAGCCCTCCAAGCATCCCTAGACATCGTGGACACGGCAGCCAGTGCCACAGCCTTAGTGATCCTGGTTGCAGGCCTCTGGCATCCCTAGAGAACTACAAACAAAAGTAGAAGACCTACCTTTTGATCAAGAAAAGCTGTTCTCAAATAAAACTGATGAGGTGCTCCACTCAGTGAAGAACTCTCGGGCCACTCTATGCACTCTGGGGATTTATACCCCACCTGCAAAGAGAAGAAGGTACCAATCTTATCAGAGACCCAGAGACTCCTCCAATAATCGACAGCAACAATGGCCTTACGATAATCAACAGCAACGCTCACCGCATCGGAGAGCACCTCAATCCCAAGCGCCAACTTCCCATTCGGCTCTTCCAAAACCACAATTTTTAAGTTTTGGTTGAGGGTTTGAACGACCTCCCTCACCAGGCAGCACCTATGCGCAATCCATTCCCATGTTTTGGTCATCGCCTTTGCCCATTCTGTCACATCTGGGCCTCAATAACATCGGGCCAATGGGTTTTAGAAATAATCCGTTCGGGATATACCATCCCGACCACCTACCCTACCCCCTTCTCCATTCCTCTTCAGGGACCCATCTCATGGCACCTGTTACGACAAGAAGTCGATCATCTTCTACAACGAGATGTCCTGGAACGAGTGCCTTCACAATACAAAGGGAAGGGATTTTACTCCCATTATTTCTTGACCCAGAAGAAGAATGGGGGAGGGAGACCTATCTTGGACCACAGAAAGCTCAACAAGTTCATACGCTCCCAAAAGTTCAAAATGGTCACACTCTGCACGATACTTCTAGCGCTGCAACAGGGGGACTAGTTTTCAGCCCTTGACCTCAGCGATGCTTATTTCCTTATCACCATTCATCCCGCTCACAGAAAATACCAGTGATTCACAGTAGGACATGAACACTTCCAGTAGAGTACTACCATTCGGCTTATCTACTGCTCTAAGAGTTTTCTCCAAAACCCTACCGGTAGTTGCGGGATATTTACACAAACAGGGAATAGTGATCTTCCCTTACCTGGATGATTGCCTTCTCAAAGGACCAACTCAACATGAAACAATGGACACAGTCAAAACCACTATCTCACTATTCAGGGATCTAGGGCTCCAAATAAATGAATGAAAATCCACTCTAATCCCAGTCCAACAACTGCACTTCATTGGGGCACACCTCGACGCCATAGAAGCCAAGGCATCCCTGCTCCAGACCAGATTCACAACTCTGACAAACTTTATCTCAGAGGTCTGAGTCAGCCCTCAAATACCTGCTCATACTGTCCTGCAACTGCTGGAACACATTTGTGGTGTGACACGCAAGCCTACATATACGCTACCTACAGGGCTGGTTAAGAACGATATACATACATACCCAGCAAGCACAGCCTACACAAACAACTTGCAGTACCACTCAGTGTCCTTGACTCTCTACACTGGTGGACAAGACCAGAAAATGTTTGTATGGGCATCCTGTTCCAACAGGAACCTCCATCAATTGTGATCACCACAAATGCCTAGCTGATAGGATGGGGCGCCCATATGCATCAACACACGGTTCAAGGCAAATGGTCTCCTGCGGAGACTCAGTTACACATCAATCTACTAGAGCTACGTGCAGTCCGCAATGCCTGCAGGCATTTCCTACCTCATATAAAGAACTAATCCATTCGCATTGACAGACAACGTTGCATGAATGTTTTACATCAACTGCCAAGGAGGCGCTTGTTGATACTCGCTATGCACCGAAGCTATGGAACTGATGCATAGAACACAACATAAACATTTCGGCTTCCTACCTTCCTGGCTATTAGAATGCGACGGCGGACACGCTCAGCATGTAATTCTCCCGAGACAACGAATGGGAGATGAATGGGGGAATTTTGAGATCCATTTTCTGATGGTGGGGCACTCCGCTCATCGACTTGTTTGCATCCCCAACGAACCGCAAATGTGCAATGTTCTGCTCGAGAGCAGGACTTGGACCCCGATCACTGGGGGACACTTTTCTCATCAAATTGGATGCACAACTAATGTATGCGTTCCCACCGATTCCACTGATATCACGTGTGATACACAAGATATGAACAGACAGGGCCATGGTTATCCTCATAGTCTCGACGTGGCCCAGACAAGATTGGTACGCTTACGTGATGTGCATGGCGATATGTGCCCCTCGAGCTCTCCCTCGTTGTCCGGAACTGCTGTCTCAGCACAACGCTCGTACTCTTCACCCAAATCCAGAGATAGTCCACCTACAAGCGTGGCTCCTACATGGTTCCATCATGATGAACTAGCCTGCTCAGAACAAGTTAAACACTATTACCGAGCGCTCAAAAGGAGACACAATATCCACTCAGAGGTTGTCTAAATGGATCTCCACATGCCTTCAAAATTGCTATCATATTCGGAACACAGACCATCCTGTGCACATCAGAGGGCATTCTACTATCCATTTCAACCTCAATAGTGTTCCTACATAATGTTCCAATACTAGAGATTTGTAAGGTGGGCATTTGGGCCTCCGTCCACACATTTACTGAGCGCTATGCAATCACTCATGACTCCAGGGCTAATGCCATGGTGGGCCTAACCGTATTCACCTCAATGACTCAAACGAACCAGAAGTCCCTCCTGCCTTCTGAGGGGCACTGCTCTAGAGTCACCTAAAGTGGAGCACCCACAGGGACAGCACTTGAAGAAGAGAAGGTTACTCACCTTGTGCAGTAACTGAAGTTCTTCAAGATGAGTGTTCCTGTGGGTGCTCCACTACTCACCCTCCTCCCCTCTGCTTTGGAGTTTGCAGTTGGGACTCTGCAGTAGGGAAGGAACTGGAGGGCTCGGGTCATGCGTGCACTAGGCGCAGCACCAACAGCACTGTGAGATGCCTACTGTGCACGCGTGACCCGCATGGACACTGCTATCGTAAATCTCTGATCAGTGCTGGAACGCACTGACACCTAAAGTGGAGCATCCACAGGGACACACATCTTAAAGAACCTCAGTTACTGCACAAGGTGAGTAACCTTCTCTTCTTTGCTAGGAAACACTGGGTTTCCCTATTCAACTCTCATAAATATTAGATTTTAAAAAGTAAACTACAAGCTAGATTATTCCATCAAGAAAACTGACAATGTATATGGAAAGCTGCTCCAAGTTAGAGCTTAAAAAAAAAAAAAGGCTTGTATGTTATGTATCTATATAAAAGTAGTTGTTACTTGAAGGAAACAACAAAGCTGACAGTTTTTTTTTTTGTTTTTTTTTTTAATGGTAGGTTTCTTCAAAGACTCATCTCCACGCGATGGAGAAAGACCAACTAGCCCAGCTGTTAGAAGAAAAAAACTCTCTTCAGAAAATACAAGAAAATAGGATACTCAATCTAACTGAAATGCTTGTCACCTCGTCCTCGTTTACATCCCAGAAAGATCTTAAAGTAAGACTGAGTAATTATTCAGGGTCACACAGGACACCTGGGAAACCTTGACCTATAACTGGAGAAGGTGTTTTGTGCGTTTTTCCTTAGATCTGTGAAATATAATGAAGAGTGGTCCTTTCTGTAAAGCTTATGAAATGACTAATCTTTAGACTTTTGGTTGACACTTAAGTACAGTGTCAGGCTATTTAGCTGGTGTTGCAGTAAACTAGCTATAATAAGATGCACAAGATGGCCTAGTGAGTAAAGCATAGGACTGGGATTCAGAAGAGCTGAGTTCTAGTCTTCACTTGGCGGCCTCTATCATAAGAATTTATCCGAATCTAGGGGAATTACACAATCTCTTCCTAAGTTACCCAGTCTGAAATGAGGATAATTTTTTAAGTAACAGGATTGTTGTGAGGTTCAATCCATTGTCTGTAAAGTTCTTTGATAACTGGTACAAGAAGTAGTTTTGTGGAAAACAAACTGCTTAGCTGAACCTCAATTTCGGAAAAAACTGCAATACAAACAAAATCACCCCCTTTAGTTATCTGCTTATACTGTTAGGGGAACAACGAGGGGTAAAATGAAGGAAAAGTTACCTTTATTATTAATGCTTCACTTGACTGTTATCATTCTAACATGACTTCATTTGTGTATTCTCCCCTTTCAGGCCAAAAGAAAAAGAAGAGTTACTTGGGCCCCTGGGAAAATAAATCAAGGGGACATCAGCTATTTTGCAAATTTTGAAAAGCTAAAGCCAACTGATGCCAAAAAAATGAAAACATTGGCAGAGAAGCTTCCAGAGATGGAGGATTGTGAGTACATGTTTGGGGAGAAGACACTAACAAGGAAACTTGATTTAGAAGGTGCTCACTGGTTATCCAAATGAAGACGTTGAGATGGGGAGGAGCTCTCCAATATAAATGGAGCTTGGAGTAAAAGATTTACTCTTAGCATAGTAGCTGTACTGGATGATACAGAGCAAATGAGTTAAAATAGAGATACTGCACATGAATAATAACGAACTAGAAGACTTGCTTCTAGGTTTCCTGACAAAGGGGTAAAAACAGCACTCCAGTGGGGCAAATAAAAGGTAAAAGTAACCGGTGATGTTCACATACTTGGCTCAAGGAAATTCCTTAGCCCTGTCTCAGACTTTCAGTTGCTGTCTATTTCAGAAAAAGGGCAAAAGCCTAGACCCATGGTGTCTCCCCAAGAAAATGCACCCAAAAATGGTCCATTTTAAGATTAGCTATATATTTCGGGTACTGACAAATCATTCTTTACAACAAAGGGTCCCTGTCAAAATTGCTGAGTTCTTTTTTTTTTTTTTTTTCCAAAAAATCTAAACCTCTCAGCAGGAATAGGTGAATCCATTGTCAACATAATCAGAACCACAGTGGTCAAAAACCCACAAGCCTCATTAGAAGGGCAGAGGTTCACCCCTTTCTTCCAGAAGGCCCAAGCTGGGGATAAGGGGTATACAGGAGTACTTGGACAAAGTTGTTGTTCACTGGAACTTGTTCCCTCCTGCCTCCGCACTCCCCCCAAAACCCCTTCTAGGATGAGCACACCATTTTAAAATTATATAATTCTTTTCCCCCTTGGGTTTCCTCTAAAGGCAATATTTTTCCTTACCTATAATTCTTATCACTTCATAACAGAGAATCCATTGGATTTTCCTCTCCTTTTGTTAATATTTGTTAGCTTACAGGATGTTGGGTATTGAAGACTGAACTGTGTGGCATAGTTCCAGGCCATTTATAGAAGGACCACATAGGAGCAAAAATTTCTATCCAGTTAGCAGTATTTGCAGATATGGCTACACAGTATTTGATTATGAACTGATAGAATCCTTTTTGTGAGAAAACAAATTTTACCATCATGGACAACTTGCTGTGTTTTGTTTTGTTTTTAAATGCACATATCTTTCTTTTTTTAGCTATGTTTTCAGAGTATTCTGAATATGATTATCTGTGTCTGCCTACCCCTGATGCAGTCTCAGAAAGCGAATGGAATTCTGGAGCTAGTATGAACTGGGTAACTTTCAAGATTGATAATTTAATACAAAATCATACACAACTGAGGGAATTTATTTTTATAATTTTTTCAGTCTGCAATCTGATCTGGCCAAGCTGACCTCTTTTACAAGATCAATTATGCTTCCTATATCTCTAAACATTATACTAACCAATGTTGTTGTCGTCATCTTAGCAGCCTTCATAATGTGGTTGTTAAAAATAAATACATCTTAATTTGAGGGTTTATTTTATTTATTTCAACTCTGGCTATTCATACAGTACTAATTTTTTTAAACTAAGTCACTCAATCTTGTAAAATGGCTAACAGAAAGCATTTCTTTTTCTAGAGTCAAAAAGACTTTGCAGATTCTGTCCAACTCTGTGAAACACTAGCACTAGAAAAGGTAGGTCAGCTCAGTGTCCTAATAGAAATCAGCTTAAAATGCAAGTAAACCCTCTTATAACACATCACTCCTCCTTTTTTAGGATATTGCTAGAAATGAGGTGAATGTCCTGCAAGCAAACTTTGACAACCTAGTATTAGAAAATGAACAGCTGAAATTGGAGATACATGAATTGAAGGAGAAACTGAAGGAAAAGGTAGAAACAGATGAATTTGAGGAACTGGAAAAACAAACCCAAAAAGACCATGAGGTAAGATGTTAAAATCAAAGTTACAGCCTGGTAAGACTTCTCTGAAAAATGAGGTGAAGTCTGTTTTCAGAAGTGTGTAATATAAGACCTTATTCCAAATGACATCATATTGATTACCAAGGATCATGACACAAAATTACAAAGTATGTTCAGACTAGTTGAGGGATTGTGGAATTTCGACGCTAGGTCATGGAGAAACATTTGCTCCAGTTTTCTGACCTCATTATGCAGGCAAGTTCAGGGTTGCACTCCTTAACTGAATTTCAGCTAAATAAGCTGTTTGTAATTTGGATAATGTCGACAGTAAAAATTGAATTTACTAATCTGCACTTCACATTATTTTGGATTTTTGTCAAGAGTGCTGTTGTCATTAAAGTTAGTAAACAGTGCTTTCTAAACGATAATTTAATAAAGTTAAATATTTAACTCAAACATCTTGAACAGAAGATCTTGCTTTAGTGCATTTCTAAATGCACAACTTGTATAGGTCTGACTTATAACTATTCAAGTCTTGTTTTGTGAATTAAATATCACTGTGAGACTCAGCAGTAATATCTGTAGGACATGGAAATGCTTGCTTTTGCTGCATGATACTATGTCAGCAAAGAAACCTAAGACAAATACTTCTATGTACTGGGAAATTATGTAGTATAGAACAGTGCTTCTCAAAGTCGGGCCGCTTGTTCAGGGAAAGCCCCTGGCGGTCCGGGCTGGTTTGTTTACCTGCCGTGTCCGCAGGTTCGGCCGATTGCGGCTCCCACTGGCCACGGTTCGCCGCTCCAGGCCAATGGGGGCTGTGGGAAGGGCAGCCAGCACGTCTCTCGGCCCGCGCCGCTTCCCGCAGCCCCCATTGGCCTGGAGTGGCAAACCACGGCCAGTGGGAGCCGCAATCAGCCGAACCTGCAGATGGGGCAGGTAAACAAACCGGCCTGGACCGCCAGGGGCTTTCCCTGAACAAGCGGTGGACCGGCTTTGAGAAACACTGGTGTAGAAGATGCTGACTTCTAATTCACGGCAAATATGAAAATATAAAATCACTTATGTTAAAGGTCAAAAGTAAATCTTGCTTGATTCTTGCCAGCTGACTACAGCTGACTGCTAAGAAAAGCATCTTTTGACAGTTGTAAAACACGCTCTGAGGATTTTATTTCTTGATTTATTGAGGTGCACAATTTGTGGTTGGAAGGAGGGAGTGAAGATTGAGCTGCTCGTTGACAGTAAACTGAGGTTGCTATAAAAACTGCATTTTCCCTAAAAGTTGCTGAAATAGCTTTTACTAAAAGTGTGAACCAATGTTGTAACGATGGGTTTTATTGAGGAGACTGTCTCCATATCTAAACCTTTCCCTGCAGTCTTGGGAACCCAAACTCAATAGCAACTGAGCTTATAAAAAAATTACTTAATCTTAAGGATTGAATTTCACTTTTTAAGTTTTTCCTGCATGAATCACTTATTTTGCATCACACTGCATCCTGTGTTTGGGCTATGTCAGGTTGAGGTATGCTGAAATCCTTGTTAAACTATTGGGAAGCTGAAGTAAAGGGCTGTGACTTCATGCAACTTTTCTTTCTGCCTTAAAGTGGATGTAATGACTTGTTTCTTAACTATAGTAAACAACATATTGTCTTGCCAAACCCTGGGGAAAATTTAAGGTAGATCTTGCTTATTTTCATGGTGATGGCAACTAAAATTAATGGATGGGTGCTTTCTAATATCCTCTGCAATTTTGCTTCAATTGCTCCACAGATACAACTAATACATGAAATTACCAACTTACAGAATATAGTTAAAAATGCTGAAGTGTACAATGAAGATCTGGAGGTGAGCTTGGCTGATGGTCTTGCATGTAACACAACTGGATGAGTGTATAGAATGAAATACATAATTTTGTATATATCAGATCTTAACCTTCTAACTTTTTTAGTAGATAAAATAATTGGGTTCTGAGTAGTTTTGCTTATGTGTGTTTATAATTGTTTTTTTGTTAGTGAAGTTACCTGTAAAACCAAATTGTATACTTAAATTGTTCACCTGCTTATGCTGCTTTTCTCGAATTCTTTTTTTCAGACTGAATTAAAATCAAAATTGGAACAGCTTAAAGAAAAAGAAAATCAAGTAAAGGATTTGCAGAAATATGTGGAAGAACTACAGAAGGCAGGCATGGGGAAGAAAGATGTGTCTTTTTCAATGGTAAACTTGAGTTCTCCTCTGATTTTTAGAGCTAATTTGGTTATAATAGGAGAGATTGAACTCCTTCCAGAGGGGAAAAATGACAAAAGCTTAGAAATCTACTATACAAGAGCTGATTATTATGCTGACTACTTATTACTCATCAACACATATGAATTTTTGCTGGGCAAAAACAGTAACTCCTCACTTAACGTTGTAGTTATGTTCCTGAAAACTGCGACTTTAAGTGAAACGATGTTAAGCGAATCCAATTTCCCCATAAGAATTAATGTAAATGAGGGGGTTAAGTTCCAGGGAAATTTTTTTCTCCAGACAAAAGACTATATTTTTTATAGATAGATAGATATATCTCTATAGATAGATATACATACACACACACACACACACACACAGAGTATAAGTTTTAAACAAACAATTTAATACTGGTACACAGTGATGATGATTGTGAAGCTTGGTTGAGGTTGAGGAGTCGGGGGGGGATATTTCCCTTACTGCTAAATGATGAACTAGCAATTGGCTGAGCCCTCAAGGGTTAACTCTCTCACTCTATAAGGCAGCAGGAATGGAGGGAGATATGCACATTTCCCCTTTAAGTACACTGCCTTGTTAATTAGATCAGCTTGCTGAGACCACAGCTGCTGCAAGCTCCCTTCCTCCTGAGCCCTGGTGTGTGCCCCCTGCTCTATGGAAGATGGGGTAAGTGGGGTGCAGGAGCAGGAGGGAAGGGGACACCCTGATATTAGCCCCCCTCTTCCTTGCCTCCCCCTTGTTCAGAAAGCAGGAGTCTCGGGGAGCAGCTCCAAGGCAGAGGGCAGGAGCAGCACATGGCAGTGGGGGGAGGGACATCTGCAATTGCTAGCCTGCTGGGCAGCTACTGCACAGGGAACTTAGGGGAGTGGGGAGCTGATAGGGGGGCTGCCGGTCCACCCTGGTTCCAAGCCACCACCAGCAAGCTGCAACGGGCTGCTCTTCCTGCAAGCAATAGACAAAGCAGGCGGCTGCCAAACGACGTTAGAAGGGAGCATTGCACAACTTTAAACGAGCATGTTCCCTAATTGATCAGCAACGTAACAACGTTAACCGGGACGACTTTAAGTGAGGAGTTACTGTACAATTCATATTGCATATATCAGTAAATGTATCTAAGAAAGATTACTAGATAAACTGCTATGTGTTCTATTTTTCGCAGGAAAAATTTCCTGCTACTATGGCACTTAAACACAACAAGTTCGCTAGGACTCTTAAAACCAGTATGATACTTATTTGGCTACGTGGGAATCCTAACAAGATCATAGTTGCTTTATCATAGTTTCTGGTTATTTGTGTTTAATATCTGTCTCATTCTTACAGGGAGACTCTGATAAACTACTTGATGAAATTCAACAAATGAGTAAGTCTCTCGTTGATACTGAAACTGTAGCCCTGGATGCCAAGAAAGAATCTGCATTTCTCAGGAGTGAAAATCTTGAGCTAAAAGAGAAAATGGCAAGTAACTTATTTCAGCATAAGTGACATGCTTCTGGCTGTATAAGAAACTGTTATAGAGGCTCTCCTTGTTTCAGAGAGACTAGTCAAGGAACAAATCTGGAAAGACAAGACTCAGGGGAAGTTACTAATTAATCTCCCTTGTACTTGTTTTTTATAATTGTGGGGCTCCTGGATAGTAGGACTTGAGGAAGAATTTGACTAAGGAGGGTAGAGGCCTGGCACACTGCGGCTGGATGGGTGTTCCATGCTTGGGAGCAGCATGAAAGAAAGCAAAAGAACAGGAATGGGAGATGGAAGCAAGGGGGGCATTGAGGCTGGTGTTATTGGTGGAGCAAAAGGGGGGGAATAT
Organism: Terrapene triunguis; assembly: GCF_002925995.2. Classification (NCBI taxonomy): domain Eukaryota; kingdom Metazoa; phylum Chordata; order Testudines; family Emydidae; genus Terrapene; species Terrapene triunguis. The sequence goes on along the minus strand of NW_020665057.1, from coordinate 1,934,927 downwards.
AAGAAGGTGAAGGCAGAGGTGTGAGATTTGAAAGTGAGGATAAGGACAAGATACTATAAGGGGCAGGATAAACAAATGGAGTGACTTTATAGAGGAGTGAGGTGGTCTGGGCCTGAAAGATCAATTTGTTCAGAATGCTACAAATTTGTGGGGACTGACACAGGTATCAAGCTGGAGAGGAGGCTACAGTAATCCAGATGGAAGGCAAGCATTAGTAGCTAGTACATAAAGAAAGACCTGATATTTGTTAAGAGTTGATGAAGAAGCAACAAGACTTTAATGACCTGCTAGATATGTGGGGAGAAGTTAAAGATAATACTGGACAATTCTGAGAGATCAGGAAGATGGTAGTATTGTCAACAGCAGTGGCGAAAGGAGCTTTGCTTACTATTAAATGCCTAGTTTAATTTGTCACAGTACTTCTGTGACTAGAATAATCTTTCTCTTTTCATACAGAATGAGCTATTAAATGGTTACAAGCAAATGGAAAAGGATGTTCAATTGTATCAAAGTCAATTAGAAGCAGGAAAAGTGAGCTACAAAAAAATGCAAGTTGACTTACAGAGAGAGCTACAATCTGCCTTTCAAGAAAACACAAAGCTAACCTCGCTCTTGGAGGGTAAAGTTCCAAAAGGTACTGTTACAGAAAGGCTATTCTGAATGACTTAGTAGATCTCCCCACTTCGTAGTGTTTTGACATAGTAACCTATACAAGTGTACATTAATAGTTTGGGGGGTTTTGAGAGGGGAGGGGAAGGTATAGAGCAATAGCTATTGAGCTTTACTTCATTCAAGTATTTAGAAGCTTCATTGTTCACCAGCTTGGGATCACTGTTTTTTCTGATACACATCAACTGCTTAAAACATTCCTATGTTCAGCTTTTCCCACACGCTTCATGTGACGGGATTTTTGTGTTACATACTGCAATAAACAGTGAAGCTAAAGTTTTTTTTATATTTGGAAGAAGTTGTCTTACAATAATCTGGGATTGATCCAAACAACTAGTGATAAAATAACTAATTGGCAGCCTGAACCTCCTCCTTCATTGTCGTCAAGTCTCATTTTAATCAGTCAAAAAGTAAATCTGTTTAAAACCTGGTAATGTTCTCTCAACCAATGTGTGCATCTTCTGCCTATTAAACAATCAAAGTGGATCTCTTCTTCCCCCTTCTTTGGAGCTTTTTATTAATGTAAATCTTTCAAACTCTAGATTTGTTGTCTCTTGTGGAATTGGAAAGAAAGATAGCCGATTTAAAAAATGAATTGGATAAAGTGTTAGAAGAGAACACAGTTTTACGAAAGGAAGTAGATACATCATCAGAATTCAGATCTCTACCTGATAAAGTGGAGATGCTACAGAAACAGGTAAAAATTCAAAACCTCTTGCTCTAATAATATGCTGAGATTATGAAGGCTTTACACTAACTCGACAGTATCTGTCTGTATGTAATCTCCCAGACAGAAAAATGGGGTTGGGGGAATGGGGGCATGCATATAGTCCATGACATGAAGGGAGAATGGGGGACCCAGGTATGGGGGAAAACCAGGGCATACAGACCCACCTGTGGGAGGGGAGCTTTGGGGAAGGAGGGGACATATAGAGCCCATGGTGAGGAGTGGGGGAATGGGAAGAAGTGGGGAAAAAAAGTGTGCACAGACCTGCTGACATCGGGGGGACTCTGGGTATGGGAAGAACGGAGAATGGTGGGGGGGTAACAAAACCCCTGGAAGGAGGAGATTGTGGGGAGTTGCAGAGAGTTCCTGAAATGGAGGGAGATAGAAGGCAGCACACAGGCTTGTGGGGTGGAATTGAGGGATGCAAGGAGGCTCTGTGGTGTGCAACAAGCTCATCCTATGGAAGCTATGAAGTGTGTGACACTATACAGACACAGACACACACACCCCTTGAGAACTTAAAGTAACAGGTCATCTGTGCATGCATGCTGCTGCTTAAGTGGTCTGCATATATGTTAAAAATATTAAGGATGTTCTGACTGCCTTAGTGTATGCATTGGTGACGAGTATATGAAACTTTCTAGGGAGGCTCTTAAGCTTAAGACAAGCCTTCCTTTTTTCAGATGTTTTCTTACTATTTTATACTGAATTTTAGAGGCTTGGTATATTGGTGGAAGGTTACTGGATAGCCATTCATACTGTCAAAAATATCCCAAACCTTGATTAGAACAAAGGTAGATCAACCAAATTGATAACTTTTTGGTTTTTTTTGGGGGGGGGGGGGAATGTTACATTTATTTAGTATTTATATTTCAAAACTTAAATGTGAAGTCATCCAGTTTTTTCCAAGTTCTAAAACACATTTTAGTGACTTGTCAGTAATCCATAAAACCATTGGACTGCCCAATCCGACTTAGGTCAGGGTTGAGGTGGGATTTGGAGCTTTGGCTTAGTACCCTAAACTTAGACATGCCATTCATGACCCTGAACAGGATTCCACTGTCTTAGATGGGAATGAAAGGACTTCTTTATCTTCAAACACTTACAAGTCCTTAGAAAAGCCATGTAAAGATAAATTCCTTGAGCTATATTTAAGGGAAGGTTAGGCAATTGAAACCTGCCCAGCGACTTTCATGCCAGGAACTGGATTTATTTTCTCCTGGATGATGTCTTAGAAATGGTTGCACCAAAGACACCACTAACAAGGTTAGACATAGTTATGATAAGTAGTATTTATTTGGTTTGGTATTGGTTGAATCATCTAGTTAACTGCTTCTTTGCTGCGTTAGTGAGAAGGTTTTAATCTTTGATGTCAGGCATCTTTTTATCACCTTTTGAATGTTGTGTGCATTTGCATTTCTTTCAGTTTATAAGTAGACTATACATGCAGCAGCCAAACATGCATGAAAACTGACTACATATATAATTCATTTTGTTTTAAGGTTTTGATATAATATACAACAAATGCCTTGATTAAGTTTACATGCCAAAATATGCACTTAAAAATATCCAAGGCACATTTCCTCCATAGAATCCTGATCACAAACACCCACCCCATTAAGTCTTCAAACTTTAAAAGCACAGTGATTACCAAAAAGTCCTCCAAATTAGAGAATAACAATAGGCTATTGTACCTATAAAATCTCTTTAACAGAATATTTATAGAGGACTCGCTAATTAGGAATATCCACCTAAATTTCTGAGACAGACATGTCTTAAAGATATTTAAAATATATATCTGGGGGCAGCCCAAGGAATTTTTAAGCGGTTAGAGAAGGGAGTTGAAAGAAGCAGGTTTTAGACCCCATTCTTGTATGTATTCTCTTTCTTTTTTTAGTTTTGGCTGTTGCCTGGGCAAAATGTAGTTTCATAACCATTTACTGATCTGATACAGCTTTCATCAGCCTATTTTCATTTCTTGCCTTTGCATATGGGGATGTAGCTACTGTAGTACATGCACTAATATTCCAGTTTCCTTGGCAGATATTTGAAAAATCAGAGGAACTGTGTTTATTAACATCAGAAAGAGAGAAACTGCTCTCTGAAGTGTCTGATAAGGAGGCTAGACTTCAAGGCATGACTGAAGAAATCAGAATATCAAAAGAAGACCTAGCCAGTACCCAACTGAAGTATGTAAAGGCTGATCAGGAGTACCTAGAGCTCAAAGGCCACCATGAAGAACTTGAGCAAAAATGGTTGGCTGCATCTGGAGAAAGTGAGCAAATGAAACACCAAGTAGAACATCTATCTGACGAAGCCCAAAAGCTTAAAACAATTGTGGACAATGTGAGACTAGAGGTTAGTGCCTTCCATCTTTGTATGGAATAGTCACAGAACAACTCACTGATAGTAAAGTCCTCCTTGAGAAACTCTTAAACTGAAGTTGCACAAATATACCTGTAATAGCTTCCATAATCAGTGATGGAAGATTCTATAATAATTGGGTATTTCACAAAGGCCTTTACTGCACCTTACCTGCTGGTACTGGCTATTTTTGAAGGCTAAAATTGGATAAAACAGATGTATTAATCTGAAAAGTATTTTCTTACTAGCTGAAGGCCTACCATATAGTATATTGTGATCAATAGACAGGGTGTTTTGGTTTGAAATATATGGAGTTTTTTCTTTTGTTTACCTAAGAACAACTTAGATTTTTCTCCTAAACACTCTATACAGTTTGGGTTTGTTTTTGTTTTGTAAATGGATCACCAGGCTTGTATACCTTTTCTCCCTTCCCCAAACGAATTCTGCAGATATCAGGGGAATAGGGTAAAACTTTTTGCCTTTCCTCTCCCTCACATTTGGATTTGTGCACAGCATGAGAGGCAGCAAATGAACTTGGTAAAGCTTTACTGCTACAGCCAATTACTTTACTAAACTCCTCACCTCTTTATACAAACAATTTTGCAAGGGTTTGATCCACACAGGATTAGCCATTGGAGCCACCTGACTGATAAACCAGCCCATCTAAATAAGGTCATGAAAAGATAAGTGTGCAATAGTGCAGCTTACCAATGCCAGTGCATGGGTGCTCACATGAATGTGTAGTAGCACCATGATTTGAGCACTATGGCAGTATTTCATGATGAATGGATTTTTTTAACTACATATTAAACACTCTGTAAGCCCTCACTACAAAGCAGTCTGTTAGTCAATATCCCGTTGAAGTTAATGGGAAGAACTGTGCCGTAGAACTATGATGTCACACAGATTCTTGAGCGGCAGAGACGAAACATCTGCTTCCTCTTTCATATATCATACTCTTCTTCCCATCCCATCCCACAGTCCTTCCTTTAAAATATTTTCATCTTTAACCTGGTTGTGTGGACAGGCCATCTTGCAATATGCTGAGCAGTTATCCCCCATCCTCCCTGCCTCCGCCCTGATTCCCACTAAAGTTGATAAGAGTGGAGCCAGCTTAGCGCCTCTAACTGCTACACGGTTGATTTTTTGTTCAGTTAAAAAAAATAGAAACTAAGGTCTCAAACTTGAGAATTAGTACATGCTTTAGTGTCCTCTATGGCTAAAATCCATAATCCTATTATACTGCTAAAAGTATGCAATGATAGAAAGGGGGAATTTGGCCAAAAGAATGGTCAGTGGCATAAAGATATATATATATAAATGCAATTTCTACGTAGCCTTAAAAAGCTCAACAGATTAATGTATCCATACATCATGCTCTAAATCTTGGACTTCTGGCACTGAAACTGATGCATGAGGTCATATATAGGAATGCACTTTTTTATTTAGATTGGGCAAGAATGTAATCCAGGAACTAGGATGGACAGGATGCAATTGTCAGTTAATGAAAGCTGTGCTTTCTATTAAAAGGCAAATACATACAGGGTTGGGGAAGAATGTTTGAACACAGTATTTGACTCTCCATTATAACCTTTAATATGCTTGGACTTTCTTACAAACTAAAGCTCTCCAGCAAGATCCAAGAATTGCAAGAAAAGACTGCTGAGCAGGAACAACTTCTTGGTGTGAAAGAAGAGCTCAGTCAAGCTCAGCAGAGGTTGAGTGAAATGGAGCAACTAAAAGAGAAATCAAAAACTAATGAATCTAGAATGGAGGCCGAGAGGATGGAGAAACTGGCCATTGCTCAGAAACTCCATGAAAGTCAAGAAGAGATCAAAATTCTAATCCAGGAAAGAGATGACCTAAAGCAAAAACAAGAAACCCTTCAAAGTGAGACAGACCAGCTCAAGGAGGATATACAGGAGACAATTGCAACGGTAAGAAACTCATGTTAATCAAAATGAATAATTGTGAAGCAGTGGGGAATGCTATAGAAATGCCTAGTAATAGTATTGAAAGATAAGGAATGGTGGAGGATAAGATGGAAAAGGAACCTGTAATAAAACCTCTTCCAACAGAATAGTTACTGATGTGACATGAGTTCATTTTGACATGTATAATTCTCCTCCTGTACTAAAGAACATCCTGGCACAGGAAGAACTGAGAAATGCGCAAAGCTCTCTCAAGCAGTACCAGAAGACTGTTGAGGAGTTGGAGAAAGATATTTCAGAGAAAAGATCTGAGATTCTGAATGTTCAAGATACTCTAGGAGAAACTGTTGGTGAGCTAGAGCTCAAGGTAAGATGTCAAATCAAATTTGAAAATAACACTGTCAATTCACATCTTGGTTTAAAATTTTACATTTGTGAAAATAGGTCGCCAATGCCTATCTTGCACAATCTCCTCATCTTAACCATTGTCCTTGAAACCTTCTAGTCAGTAACTGGGATCAAGAAGGGAACTCCCTCTAGGAGCTGTACCTCTACCATTTGCTCCTCTGGCTCTTCCCATATTCTTCAAATCATCAGGTCTTCAAACAAGATGTTGTTGTAGTAGTAGTAGGACATCTGTTAGCTAAATTGTGGTAAGGCTGTGGAAGGTAATTGAGCAAGTGAGGTGTAAAAGAAGGGTGGTCCAGGTCTTTTTATCATTCGTTGGGGTCAAATTCCTGCCTTGGTATTAAATAGCAGAGTGAATAAATGTCATTCATGTTTAATTTTTTCTCTAAGTCTTTGAATGAATGCTATCCTGTTGGATACCTTGTCTTTTTAGATATTGCAGCTGACTGAGGAGCTAAAACAAGTCACTTTACAGAGAGACCAACTCCTTGAAGAAAAAGTTAATATTAAGCACCCGGAAGAAAGTGATCAACTTCCTTTGCTACAAGAACAAATCTTGTCTCTTACCCAAGAAAAGACTGTATTGCTGCAAAAGTTGGAGAGGCTGCAAGTGGAAAAGAAACAGTGTGAGGAATGCACTTCACCGGTAACTATTGAAAAGTCTGATTTCCTAATAACTATTTTCCAAATTTAGCCAGCATTTGATATTATTTAATCTCTTATTTGAAGAGTAATAACAGCATTCAAAACACAAGACCTTTTTCTCCTTCTAAAGGAGTTAACTGTTCTCCAAGTAATTGTGCACATATACATTCCAGTATAAGTGTACATGTGCCCAATTCCATCAATTTTGCCAGCAGTTCCACTAGGCAACGGATGTGCCTCTTCTCTGCTCATGTGCTGAGGCAAGGGCATAAAAGGGACATGTCTGCTACCTCCCTCTGTTTTTTCTCACTGCTCATGGTGGGAGTTGGTGCGCCCGGTAACTATTGGCTTTGGTTCACCAGCTTTCAATTAATCTTGTTTTTTGTGTATAGTTAGTTCAATAGTAAAAGTTAGTTTAGGTAGTCTTGTGGGTTTGGTATGGCAAAAATCCCCAGTCTTTAAGCAGCATGCCCATGCGTGTGGCCTTTGTCACAGATAGGCACAGAAGCTGCTTAATTTGTCTGGGTGAGGAGCATGTGAGGGAGATGGACCTTATTTGTACCTCCTTCCCTATCAGAATTTAAAAACTGAGGGATTTCCACCTCAAAGTTCCTCTTATGAAGTGGGCAACTTATCCCTCTTCAGAACTGGACCCTGATCATGAGAAGACTAACTCAAGAATGCCCCTGCAGCTGCTCTGGATTCAAAGCACAAATCTGGAGACGAGTGCTGCTTTTTGTCCTCTTCAGTGACCTCCTCAAAGTGTCCCAAACATCCTTCCAGCTCTGACAGGCAATTGAAATCCCAGCCTTCACTTCATAAGAAGGCTTCCAGCAAGTCCCTTGGTGCAGTATCAAAGCCTCTCTCTCATAGGCATAGGCACTCACTAGTTCCACCTGGGGCAATACCATACACTTTGCCTCCTTCGGGGGCTGTTTGAGACTGATGTCTTCACCTTTTACGAATCTTTTTTTTTCATGTCTTTTGCTTAAAGAATGCAGAGATTCAGGAAGAACTGAAAAATGCTTATAGCTCTCTCAAACAGCATCAGGAAACTATTGAGGAGTTGAAAGGAAATATTTCAGAGAAGGAAACTCAGCTCTCCAAAGTTCAAGAGACGCTAGGGAAAACAATTAATGATCTTAAGCAGAAGGTAAGATGTAACTTATATTAAAAATTTGTTTAACACTGCCTTCTGTGTTCTCTGCAGACTTGTATTTAGCAAATTTATGATCTGTGGAATCCTAATTTCAGTTTGTAACTTCACTAAAATATGTCTTTGCCCAACATGGTACTTTGGATACTTCTGAAAAATGTAAAGGGCAGTGAAAACCTAATATAGCTAACTTCACAGCTACAAATTGAATAGGAATTGTAGTAAATAAGTGTAACTAACAATTTTGGGGTGAAATTGTGGCTCCATATGAGTCAATGTTAAAACTCCCATGGACTTCGCTAAGGGCCCGGATTTCACCCTTTAATATGTATGACAAGGCTTAGATTTTTTTTTTTTCTTAAACTATATGGAGGAAAACTTTTGATGTAGTTCTGGATCAAATGCCTACATATTAGTAAACATTCTTTAAACTATTTTAAAAAGTCCTTTTTGAGCCTCAAACGCTTAGGCTATCATGGAAAATCTCAAGTTTCTAGGAGCTTTTTTAATTCTGATGCATACATCTATTGTGGTAATATGCCTGACAGTAGCGTGTAAAACTATAAACAGGCTTGGATGGATTAGATATTTATCAGTAAGTGTCAGTAAACATCTATTTCACACACAAACCAACAAAAAAAGTCAATCAAAATTTACAGCTAAGCAAAGTAAGACGAATGCTGCTTGAGAACTTATTACTTTGATTTAAGGATATTTACTTTGTATATTTTGACGTGATGTTGGCAACTTGTTTTTAATGGTTATAAAGATTTAGCTTTTTGAATCTCGACCTCTGTCATTAAATAACTGTCTGATCCTCCGCACTATTGTCTGATGCATACCCCACAATTTCCTGAAACTATGAACACTTAAATCAGTAAAAATTGAAAAAATGCTTAAAATAAACTTCTGTCAATATAAAAAATAAAAATTGAATTTTTCTAAGCCTAACTATAAACCACTTTCATGTGGCCATAAAATTGGATTGTTGATTTTTCACCCATAAACTACTCAAATAAATCCTATTGAAAACTTTTATTAGGCTGTGATGAAATCTGTCAAATGTTGCTTTGTTTTACTATCAAAGTTTAATAATAAAGGAAATATCTCATTTAATATGGTATAAAAAACACTATTGGTAACAAACCAATGAACTTATCGGTAAATCATTCCTATGAAGTGTGCACCAAACATGGATTTTTCGTAACAAAATCGGTATATTAGGTCGAAAAAAAGCTTTTCTCACTTAAAGTAATCACAGAATTTAATGAAGCTTTTTTGTGTGCTATACTCTTGATGATCATTCCAATTCTTGTTTTCCTTTTAGGTCATTCAGCTATCTGAAAACCTGACTCTTGTTTCCTGTGAACGTGACAAACTACTAGCGGAAAAAGAACGTATTGAACAAACAATGAATGAACGTATATGTCCACAGCTGCAGGAGATCTCTTCAGTTACTCAAGAGAGAGATGAGTTTCAGCAAAGTCTAGCATGTGTTAGAGCAGAAAGAGACCAGTTAAAGATGGACATAGAGGAAAACAAAGAGAGGGTGCGTATCAAACCTCTCTTTGGGACTTAAATTTACTTGCAAATGTTCAGAATGGTTTAAACTGATTTACAGTTGAATTCCTGAAACTGACTCTTGGCCAGGATCACTCCCCCAATTACCATAGGTTGTGTTTTGCAGTCACCAGAGGGCAATCCAGATTTGACTCTGGCACCAGTGTTTAGGCACGTTCTTCTACCTGTTAACAAATGTTCTTACAACTGTAGAAGTACACACTTAGTTTCTATAACAGCATATAACAACAGTGATTCTGCATTTAACTTTGAATACAACTGTGTAGAATAATCCATGTTTAATGGTAACAGGAGATTTGAGCTCCTGGATAATTCAGTCCAGGTTGAGTTGGATTAGGGGAGAGGTTAGTCCCAGGAAGGAAACCAATTGGCAACACATTTCCCCCCCGCTCTAATATTAGAAGTAAAACAATGCCATGATCTCTCAAAGCACAGCATATGTACGCAGCAGATACTGAAGTTGATGCTTTGTTTTATCTGTGATTGTGTTGTACCTGGCTTCATCAATCCTACCTTGTCTGGAAGCAGGTATTAGTGAAAGGCTTCACCTTGCAACTGATGAAAATCAGATTCTGAAGTTAATGGAAGCAAAATAACAAGCTATTTTCTATAAGTTCACTAAACTCTGGTCAGAAATAATAAGTTTTAGGGAAACTTACCAAAGACTGAACTGGAATCACTGATTTTAACAGGAATGGGGAATTGGAGTAGCCCGAATATTTCAGTAGGGTAGCAGAGTAGAACTCCTGATGGATATTAATGGCTTCAAGTTTTAAAGTGCTGAGATACTTTTGTGTACACAACAGGTGCAAGTGCACAGACCCGAGTAATCAAATTATTCTTCCATTCAGATGTTGATCTTAATAGAACAGCAACTGTAAGCACATACGTACCTGTTCCATGAAGTGTACTGGTGCGAGACTCTTTGCTACTTACCCAGCGTTAGAACATTGAGCTTGAGAAAATTCTTGCTGTGGTCATGGAGCATGGACTCAGCGATCTCTTCTGATTATATTCAGAAAACCATCTGAAAGGCAACCTCCTAGTACCCAAATTTACTAGTTTGTCTTAACTGTACATCTATATTCTTATTTGCCTTTTGAAGTTGGCAATGATTACATTTCCAGAAAGAGAGCCACCGTGTCCTTCTGGAATCCTTAGAGGTGGGAGGTATTGAAAGAGGATAAACTGAATTTTCATGGCTTTCAGATAGCAGACTTAATGGGTATGTTCTCTTTTAGAACCCTTGAGCAGTTGTGCTTACACCTTTTTTATAGTTCCAATTTGATAGAATACAGCGAAGTCTCTTATTAGGTATCATCATGTAGTGCAGGGGTTGGCAACCATTCAGAAGTGGTGTGCCAAGTCTTCATTTATTCACTCTAATTTAAGGTTTCGCGTGCCAGTAATACATTTTAACGTTTTTAGAAGGTCTCTTTCTATAAGTCTATAATATATAACTAAACTATTTTATGTAAAATAAATAAGGTTTTTAAAATGTTTAAGAAGCTTCATTTAAAATTAAATTAAAATGCAGAGCCCTCCGGACCGGTGGCCAGGACCAGGCAGTGTGAGTGCCACTGAAAATCAGCTTGCATGCCACCTTTGGCACGCGTGCCATAGGTTGCCTACCCCTGATGTAATGTCTTGTGTTTCAGTCTTTGAAAATTCAGGCAGAAATGGAAAATCTACAGGAGGAGCTGAAATGTCAGAAAGAGCAGGTTGATGCCCAGAAGAATGTGATGATAGAGAGAGAAAAGGAGTTGTTGAAGACAGAAGAAAAACTAACAGAAGAAACAACACAACTTAAAGAGAAGGCAAGTACTGTAGCAAGACAGCAAGGACTACTGCCTACCTTTCCTTTCCAGGATAAAGAACACTTACACAACGTACTGGACAAGTAGCTTTTTGGTTATCTTTGCTAGTACTAATAACTTCTTATGGGTGAAGTTCAAAAGTCTTTGGCATGTTTTCAGGACAATGGGAGCTGGCTGGATGCTGAGCACTCCTGAATATCTGCCTCACAACTGTCTTCATCCTGATACCTTGGATCCTCTTCCTGCTTGCTCCTATAGGAAGATCCAAATCCTGAGCTTGCTGTCGGTCTGTCATGAAAGTGATTGAGATGTCACCCACAGATGACATGAACTATCGGAACTTGGTTAAGAAGCACAAAAATGAAAATTTTCATTTTTATGCTTCTTAGCCCTATATAAAAATATAAATAACTCTGTTGCTTACAAGAAGTTCCAGAGAGAGGACAAAAATTATGTCTAACATTAAACCAGACAAAAGAATGGCCCTAATCCCAGGGAAAATATCTTCCTGGTGTTTAAGGACTCCCATCCTGTGTCATCTAGTAGTTTCTATACTGACTACATCCTCAAAGATAACACTAAAATTGAACAAAAGCATAACAAAACTGTAAATTATAGTGCAGGCAATCAGATGCTGGTGCATCAGTGGTCATGCTCACAAAGATGCATCCATTCCTTCAAATGGGAACTTTTTTTCCAAAGGACCTTGTAGAACAAGAGATAGGAAGTACTTAGTACTCATTCTTTTTAAAGGTAAAAATGTCATGGTGCTGTGAGTTAAAAGTGACTGCCTTTTCTCTAAGTAAGGACATTCTGTCAGTAGTGAAGTAAACCTACTTGGCAGCTTCCTACGTGGAGTCTGTATCCTTCAGCAAGGGTGATATCTTCTGGTTAGCTCGTCAGTGGCCAGCTGTTGTTAGGACAATGGACAGGAGAGAAACACTCCAAAAGAGATCAGTTCAGTACAAGACAGTTGAACATGAACTTGGGTATCTGACTCTTTTTCTCCTTCCTTTCAATTCTGAAACTTCATTCCTTCAGAATATGCAGTGGTGTTATATCCTGGAACCAACATGGTTACTAGAGAGAAACGGTGGGTGAGGTGGTTACCTGAACAATTTTGGGACCCTCCCCTTTCCCCAGGTCCAGTGGCCCTCTGAGTTAGTGGGACCTTTTCCCAGTGAAAGCGCCTTCACACAGTAATACCCTTAATCTATATTTATTAGCAATTAATCAACAGAATACACATGCCAAGCATTCCAATGATCACCACTCCATAAAGCAGATTGAGTTCTCCTGATGGCCAGTCAGGATCGAATTGTCTGGGGCTCCGGCTTCTGCACAGTATGGTGTCATGCAGTGTATCCAAGTTCTAGCAGCTTGTTCTTGAGCTGTCTCCCAGAGTTAAATTCCAACTAGCTTTTCTTCTGATTCTTGTATATAGTTAAAATGAGTGTTTCTTTTATTTGTACCTTAACCAATTATTTTACTCAAAACGTAGCTATGCAAAAAAAAATTAATCAATCATTTTACATAATATGACTATACAGAGGGTCACATGCCTAGGACCTGCCTACTCATATATCTTTTGCATTTTTTAAAGTTTGTTAAAACATCTCAAGGTCTGCTTATTTTTATGACTTGGTGGTGGGATGCACTCTCAGGGTAGGAATGCTTAATCAGCAGTAGATCGTGACTCCCTGCTCTTTCAAAATATTCTCTCTAATTTCTCAAAATAACCCCTAATGGGCTATTTCTCTAGCAACAGCAAAACCTCATAATTTGTACTTATCCTCAAAAGCAACTTCTACCAAGAAACTCTCTCAGACACCAGTAAAAAATTTTGCTGAAACTCAAGATTTTTTTTTTTTTTTTTACCTGTTAGTAATGCTGCAGCTGGCATTTTGTTTTATCTGTCTAAGCCAAGGCCAAATTTTCCTGACTATAGATTTTTTTTTTTTTCTAGTTTATGGTGGCTGAGCATACAAGATGACTCAGGGGTCATGTCAAGTCCAAGTCTGTCCCAACAAAGAAATATCTTTTATTGGACTGACTTCTGAACCTGAAGGACCTGAAGAATAGCTCTGTATAAGCTCAAAAGCTTGTCTCTCTCTCTCTCTCTCTCTCTCTCTCTCTCTCCAACAGAAGTCAATCCAATAAAAGATTACCTCACCAACCTTGTGTCTCCCTCAGAATATGGCAAAGACATTAAGTCAAAGAAAAATTTCTTGCCCACTGTGTGTAAATGTTTTTGTTGGGCTATCAATTTTAGTTACATTTCAAAAGGTAATCTGGTGTGGCAACTCAGTTATGTGTTTATAAAGAAAAAGAGAGGTAAAATTTTATTTTTAGACTTTTTGACTGAATGCTTACATCTGTTCACCATGCTGTTTCCTGTAACTTTTACCGGAATGGTAAACTTTGGGGGGTACTATTTATATGAACATTTGTAAACCAAACAAAATTACAATATGTATTCCTTGTATGTTTTTAATAGATAGAAAAGTTGAATGAAGAATTAAACCTAGTCTCTGGTGAAAGGAATCAATTGCTGAGTGAACTGAGAGAAAAGACAGAGGGCGAGAATGAACGTATTCAGCAACTGGAGGAACAGAGTTCCTCATTAACAGAGGAAAGAGACAAACTCCAGCACATGCTGGAGACTGTTAGAGCAGAGAAGAACAAACTCGAGGTGGACCTTCACGGAAGCATTGAGAAGGTACAGCAAGTGCTGAGTAAATTGTAAAAATATTTGTAAATGTGTAGTGTTTGATTCTTGTAGCCCTCCTGATAGGCCTAGAGGCATCTGACACCAATACCCATCTTAATAGTAATTGTGCTTTTAAGAACTCAATAGTTAGAGATGCTTTCATCTTTATCTAGGACTCAGTGCCTGGGTGAAAGGATTGGTGGTAACTTAAATGTGTGGTAGGCTTAAGGTATGTAAAATTGTGGAAAATCCATTATAGTGAGACATAGACTGGAAAATACAATGATACACTAAGGTTTGTGTTGAAATGATGTTTATGAACACTTCTGTGGCTGCACAGCTTCTCTCCTTATTCATGACCAACAGGTAATGCTTCTTATCTATGCAATTCACCCAGAGTGAAAACAGGAATGATTCTGCAAATCTTTAACATGATAGTAAAATGTTGACCAAAAAGATACAAGAGTTCCTTACATCAGTTATTTCCTGGTAGTGGACATCCCTAGCCAATTGTCTCTAGCAATTGGGATTGCTGGTACTGTGCATCAGTGTCCTATGAATGAGACTCATCAGGATGTGTCTCCAGAATCTTCTTTTGAGGACATGCACTCACTTGCCAGATGCAATGCAAAACTAGGTGACACACCCGAATTTTGCATCTAAAAGTGTCTTTGTGGGCAGGTATAAATAACTAACATACTGACAGCCAATCCAATTGTCACTCCATTCCCTTCCAACTTACTATCGAAGCAAGTCTCACAGGATGGGGAGCATGCCTGGAAGACTAACTTACAAAAACTCAAGTACACATCCTTTTAGATCGCTTTAACTGCTCTCAGATGTGTGTATGAACACAAACATATACATGACCATAATTGGATAAGTAACCTCTTACCTATCATCCTTCCTAGTCTACTCCTACTCTTTTCCAGTCACTATCCTTGTCCTCACTTGCCTTGCAAAATTGGCTAGGATTGTATTTGCAAGATGAGTCAATGTCCTTTTGGAATTCCTAGAGGAATTTAGCATGGGAAGTGTTAGCTGAGAATAAACTGAATTTTCAGGTTTTCCAAACAGCAGACTTAATGAGTACGCTGACTTTTCTCTTTCAAAACCCCTAAAATGACCAAAATTGTTTCTTTGTGGTTTGATATTGATAGACTACAAGGAAGTCTCTTAAAGATCATCATGTAATTCTTGTGTTTCAGTCTGTAAAAATTCAGGCAGAAAGAGAAAATCTACATGAGGAGCTGAAAAAGCAGGTTGATACCCAGAAGAACTTGATGGTAGAGAGAGAAAAGGAGTTGTTGAAGACTGAAGAAAAACTAACAGAAGAAACAACACAACTAAAAGAGAAGGCAAGTGTGATACCAAGAAAGCAAGGACTGCTGCCTAGCTTTCCTTTCCAGGATAAAGAACATTTATCCAATAAGTTACTTCCTATAATTTACTAGAGATGAAACTCCTGTTCACTCTACCTATTGTTAGATGTTATGACTGAATGCTTGCCTGAATTTGTTCAGTGCCATTTCCTGTAGCTTATTAGAGTGGTAAATTTGGGGGATACTGTAACTTTGTTTGGTTTTTACAAACTTTCATACAAAGAGTATGTATTCTTTTTTATGTTTTTATAGATAAAAATGTTGAATGAAGAATTAAACCTAGTCTCTGGTGAAAGGGATCAATTGCTGAGTGAACTGAGAGAAAAGACAGAGGGCGAGAATGAACGTATCCAGCAACTGGAGGAACGGAGTTCCTCATTAACAGAGGAAAGAGACAAACTCCAGCACATGCTGGAGACTGTTAGAGCAGAGAAGAACAAACTCGAGGTGGACCTTCACGAAAGCATTGAGAAGGTACAGCAAGGGTCAAGTAAAGTGTAAAAATATTTAAGTGTTGTGTTTCATTCTTGCAGCCCTCCCGATAGGCCTAAAGGCATCTGACACCAATACCCATGTTAATAGTAATTGTGCTTTTAAGAACACAATAGTTAGAGATGCTTTCATCTTAATCTAGGGCTCAAAGCCTGAGTGAAAGGATTGGTGGTAACTTAAATGTGTGGTAGGCTTAAGGTATGTGGAACTTCCATTACAATGAGAAAACTTGAAGTTTATGCACTGATACACTAAGGTTTGTGTTGAAATGATGTTTATGAACACTTCTGCGGCTGCACAGCTTCTCTCCTTATTCATGACTAACAGGTAATGCTTCTTATCTATGCAATTCACCCAGGGTGAAAACAGGAATGATTCTGTAAATCTTTAGCATGGTAGTAAAATTTTGACCAAAAAGATCCAATCGTTCATTACATCAGTTATTTCCTGGTAGTAGACATCCATAGCCAATTGTCTCTAGCAATTGGGATTGCAGGTGCTCTGCATCCGTATCCTATGAGTGGAACTCATCAGGGTGAGTCTCCAGAATGTTCTTTTGAGGATATGCACTCACTTGCCAGATGCAATGCAAAACTAGGTGTCACACCCAAATTTTGCGTCCAAATATTTCTTTGTGGGCAGGTATAAACAACTAACATACTGATAGCCAATCCAGTTGTCACTCCATTCCCTTCCAACTTACTATCGAAGCAAGTCTCACAGGATGGGGAGCATGCCTGGAAGACTAACTTACAAAAGCTCAAGTACATATCCTTTTAGATCACTTTAACTGCTCTCAGATGTTTGTATGAACAAAAACATAGACATGACCATATGAGGTCAGACCAATGGCCAGTAGAGGTCAGTATGCCATTTGACAGTGGCCAATACCTACTGCTTCAGAAGAAGGTACAAGAAATGATGATGTAGGGAGCAATTATGGAATAACTTGCCTTTAGGACATGTTTGCTCCTACATCCTGTTGGAGATTAGTTTATCATCTCGAAGCATGAGCAGTTTATCTTCTGTCCAAAATCAGGGTGTAACCACAGTTCAAAGCCTCTTGCTAGAAATGGAAATAATTTACAGGGTAAAGACAAATGTACTGCCTTTCAAGGCAGTTCACATAAAGGATACAGAAAAGAGAGCTGAATTCCTCCACTGGCCTAGAAGGCACTTGTTTGGGCTTGATAGATAGTCAAGAAACATCCATTGCACCTGCAAAAAAGATCAGATCTCTAGAAGCAGGGACCCTTTCTTCATCTGGGTCTGTACCACCTAGTGTTAATAAAATGGGAAGTTGAGCACAAGAATTTCGTTAGCCTTGGCTCACTGCTGCTTTGTGCTACCTAGACAGAACTCAGTCAGGAAACTTCGTTCATTGAACTGGTCGAATTTTGTTTTTTGGCTAAGGAGAAACAAATCTTTGTTTGTACAGTGCCTAGCTCAGTGGGAGCCTGGCCTGTATATGTTGTTGTTATCAAATAAATAAGTTCTGGTGATCTCAGCTACACTAGTTTGTCTGAGATGGTCGTTTGAAGTCCCACAACCAAGAACTATAGAAGGTCGGTAACAGGCCCTAGCAGTGTTCATTTAGGTAGGCACATCAGACTCCCCATATAGGTAAAATGTCAAGATGATGGATTAGACAAGTGTATGGCTAGCCTCTCTAGTCACTATTACCTCCTAAAGGTATGGTGTAGAATAAGTTCTATCTGTATCAGAACCACACTGCTGTTGTCGTGAGGAAAAGGTCATAGCTCCAGAAACCTTTTGACCCAAGGTAAATTCTTCTTTCCACAATTCCTATGAAATACTTCTCCCATTCTGTTCCAGTCCTTTGCACCCCTTTGGAAGTTTGTGGCATAAGAGGGCCTTCTTAGAGTTCCAAAAATATATATCAAACCTATTGAGTGCATGTGCCAATTGTAGCACGTTGATCTCATTCTATCCAAAATGCCAGGGCCGTGACACTGCTGCAGATGAGAAATTAAAATCCTACACCAGTTGGTATGGATCTGTAAGCATCTGGAAGAACATACCTGGAATCAGGACTCCCTATATGGAGTCCCTAGTGGCATTTTGGAAGTAGGGGGTGTCGGAGCATGGTCCGAGGAAGACTTTGCAAAGTGCACTTCCATTCCTTTGTAGAGGCATCCTTTGGTAGGAAGGGGCTACTGGATTCATTCACAAATTATTTCTAAAATTACAAAGCTTTTGCTATGTATGTGGGGCACTTCTATTTCTACCTGTTACTCTACCATAATGCCTGTTAACCTTCCCACACCATTTCTGGGAATCACTGCTTGCTACTTCCCATTAGTGATGAATAAAGAGAAGTTGTGCAGCAGAATGAGAAATTTCTTATATGATTTTGTCCTGCTAGCAGCTTCTCTCCTTCAACCCAACTGGGTGGTCTGACAAATGACCGGAGTACAGTTTGTAACAAATTCCTTTTAGAAAAATATTTCAGACTTAAACATATAGATGCCATAAGGTTAGTTAATTTAATTTCAAGGTGTTGCCTTACAAATGCTGATGAGTGAGTTGAAGGCCAAGGCTTAATCCTAGAGCTTCCAGTAACAACGCTGGACTTCCTTCAAATTCCATGTGTAAGAGGTACTATAGTAATGAATTTAGAGAAGCGACTAACAAAATTATCAAGAATTTTTTTATCTCTTCTGATACTTACAGAGAACAATTGGATAAGCAACCTCTTACCTATCATCCTTCCTAGTCTACTCCTACTCTTTTCCAGTCACTATTCTTGTCCTCACTTGCCTTGCAAAATTGGCTAGGATTGTATTTGCAAGATGAGTCAATGTCCTTTTGGAATTCCTAGAGGAATTTAGCATGGGAAGTGTCAGCTGAGAATAAACTGAATTTTCAGGGTTTCCAAACAGCAGACTTAATGAGTACGCTGACTTTTCTCTTTCAAAACCCCTAAAATGACCAAAATTGTTTCTTTGTGGTTTGATATTGATAGACTACAAGGAAGTCTCTTAAAGATCATCATGTAATTCTTGTGTTTCAGTCTGTAAAAATTCAGGCAGAAAGAGAAAATCTACATGAGGAGCTGAAAAAGCAGGTTGATACCCAGAAGAACTTGATGGTGGGGAGAGAAAAGGAGTTGTTGAAGACTGAAGAAAAACTAACAGAAGAAACAACACAACTAAAAGAGAAGGCAAGTGTGATACCAAGAAAGCAAGGACTGCTGCCTAGCTTTCCTTTCCAGGATAAAGAACACTTATCCAATAAGTTACTTCTTATAATTTACTAGAGATAAAACTCCTGTTCACTCTACCTATTGTTAGATGTTATGACTGAATGCTTGCCTGAATTTGTTCAGTGCCATTTTCTGTAGCTTATTAGAGTGGTAAATTTGGGGGATACTGTAACTTTGTTTGGTTTTTACAGACTTTCATACAAAGAGTATGTATTCTTTTTTATGTTTTTATAGTTAAAAATGTTGAATGAAGAATTAAACCTAGTCTCTGGTGAAAGGAATCAATTGCTGAGTGAACTGAGAGAAAAGACAGAGGGTGAGAATGAACATATTCAGCAACTGGAGGAACAGAGTTCCTTATTAAAAGCGGAAAGAGACAAACTCCAGCACATGCTGGAGACTGTTAGAGCAGAGAAGAACAAACTTGAGGTGGACCTTCACGGAAGCATTGAGAAGGTACAGCAAGTGTTGAGTAAATTGTAAAAATATTTGTAAATGTGTAGTGTTTGATTCTTGTAGCCCTCCTGATAGGCCTACAGGCATCTGACACCAATACCCATGTTAAAAGTAATTGTGCTTTTAAGAACACAATAGTTAGAGATGCTTTCATCTTTATCTAGCGCTCAAAGCCTGAGTGAAAGGATTGGTGGTAACTTAAATGTGTGGTAGGTTTAAGGTATGTGGAAATGTCGAGCGTCCATTACAATGAGACATAAACTTGAAGTTTATACACTGATACGGTAAGCTGTGTTGAAATGTGCTTATAAATAATCTTTCGGAAATACTTTGAGGCTGTATTTTCAGGTAGTCACTTAAGTTGCAGAATAGGGCAATATACAGAAGTTAAATTGATTTTAAAACATCCAGTGGGTTTTATATTCACTTCATTTCTTTTCATTAAGTGAGTTTAGTGTTTATAAGTGGCAGATTTGTAGCACTAGGAGCTAAAGCACTCTCTTTCATCTACAAAACACATACTGGCCAGGCAGAAGTTTCCCATCACTGTTGTGGAGAGACCATCCTTTAAGATGAGGCTATTTCAGTTTTCATGGCCAAACATTCATCACAGGCCCTCTGCTGAGATGGCCAGTTAGAATAGTTATAGACTCAAGGAGCCCATCTATTAAGCTTAACAAAGAGGAGATTAAAGGGTGAATCAATTAGTTTATAAGTACCTACATATGGAAAAATATTTAATAATGGCCTCTTCATTCTAGCAGTGAAAGGTGTGACATGATCTAATGGCTGGAAGCTGAAGGTAGACAAAATTTAGATTGGAAATAATGCATTACTTTTTTGACAGTGAGATTGATTTATTTATTGGAACAACTTATCATGGGTCATGGTGGATTCTCTATCACTCCCAAATTTTAAATCAGGATATTTTTCTAAAATATATACTTGGACTTATTTTGGAAGTTTTGTTATGGGCTGTGCTAGACAGGAGGTCAGACGAAATTATCACAATTATCCATACAAATTGTGTGGATACTATCTGTTCCGAATTAGGGTCAGACCATGGGATAGGTGTTCAGTAATAACTTCAGCTCATTAATGACATCCCCTTGATTTCTGTCAATAATAGCAGGCATGCTGGAATCCTGTTTAGTCTTCTGAGGTGTCCAGTCCACCTAATGCAGTCTATTTTAAGAGTCAGTTGTGCTGTATTAATGACCCATTATGTAGATACTTATTTGCAATGTGTCGGAGGTTTAATTATAATACTGCATTATAAATGTCTTTATTTTTATCAAAATAAAGATATTTTGAAGACCACTTGGAGAGAACACATGATCAATAGGATTAATATGTGACTCAAATCCAGGAACTTCAGGGTGGTACTGATTTATTGTAGGGCCTTGGGCAACTTGCTTTGTCCCACTGCCATACATTACCCATCTGTAAAATGGTGATTAGTACTTCACCATATCCCTGGAATACAAGTCAGTCTTGTTTGTAGAACATTTAGCACTTGTATAATTCTTTACATTGTCAAAATATTACTTACAACTGTTTTCCATTGGCATTTTGTTAGTTGAAGATTAAATTAAATCAAAACTAGATTCTTCTTCCACTCTAAAATGGCAGACCAGCCTAGGAAAGCATGCCTGCAGAGAGTCACTGCAGACCCTCAAATCTTATTTGCCAGACTGCTTAGAGTCCCATATTCCAGCACTTCACTGCAAGTAACCTACCTTTCTTTCTTGGTCCAAAATCCCCTCAAAAGTCTGACACACTTTATATACTCTTCACACACTTATATTTAACTCAGTCATACCAAGCAGTACAAGAAATCAGTATTTGTTTATCACCTACAGTGCAAAAGGTAAAGCCATTGGTAAGCTTTGATTGGCAATGGATTGGGTTTGTATAGCATAAGCCTACAAAGCATCAGGAAACAATGGGCAGCAAAGGCTACTGTACAAAGGACATGTAATTCAGGCTTAGTGGAAATGATGCAAGGCCACAGTTTGGTTGTCAGGTGCTACAAGGACAACCTTCAAACATCTGAGGTGCCTCCTCAGGTGCAGGGTTCTCTAATCAGTAAATCCCTCAAGTAACTCCCTCATGGCTCTTGAGGGATCACTTCCTAGGTCTTCTTTACACCTCCTTCCCCTTCTCTCCCCCCCAATCACTACACCCCATGCTGGAAGACTAGTGGAGTTAATATGAGTGAAAAATTCTTACTTGCTAACTTCTTGTAAAATGTCTCTACCAATCTGTCCTGTCCAATGCCAGTTAACTGTCTCGATAAAGGCTTCAAGTTAAGCTAATTCCATTTTTCTCTGCATGGTGTTGATACGTTGGGGGATGGGGAATCACATTTTGAGACCTGACCTCATACTAGGAACGGACTGAAGTTTCCAACTTTTTTCCTCTGGTTTAAGAATCTTATACAGCTTTGGAATCACTTGTCAGGTTGGTAGGACTAATGTCCCCAGTGTCAACTTTCAAACATTTGAGCTGCACTCAGTAGGTGAGGAGAGGACAATCTATCAGGGAGGAGTAGGGGAGACATTATTAGAAATAAGGATGCTTGCAGGTAAGAACTGTTCTATTCCAAAGCACAAGTATACAGTAACTCCTCGCTTAACGTTGTAGTTATGTTCCTGAAAAATGCTACTTTAAGCGAAACGATGTTAAGTGAATCAAATTTCCCCATAAGAGTTAATGTAAATACGGGGGGTTAGGTTCCAGGGGGGGAAATTTCGCCAGACAAAAGACTTCCTTTCTTTCTTTTTTTCTTTCTTTCTTTCTACACGCACACACATACACAGTATAAGTTTTAAACAAACAATTTAGTATTGTACACAGCAATGATGATTGTGAAGCTTGGTTGAGGTGGTGGAGTCAGAGGGTGGGATATTTCCCAGGGAATGCCTTACTGCTAAATGATGAACTAGCATTCGGCTGAGCTCTCAAGGGTTAACACGTTGTTAATGTAGCCTCACACTCTACAAGGCAGCACAAATTGAGGGAGGGGAGACAGCATGGCAGAGAGAGACACACTGTGTGTGAGAGAGAGAGAGATGCGCATTGCCCCTTTAAGTACGCTGACCCCACTCTAAGTACACTGCCTTTTTAAGTAGATCAGGAAGTTGAGACAGCATCTGCTGCCAGCAAGTTCCCTCCATTCTGAGCCCTGTCGTGTCCCTCCCCTGCTCTGTGGAGATATGGTGTTTCTGCCCTTGTCCCCCCGTTCCTTTACCCCAACATTAGCACCCCTCTTCCCTCTCCCCCCCCACTTGCACAGCAAGCAGGAGGCTTCCGTGAGCAGTTCCAAGGCAGAGGGCAGGAGCAGCACGTGGCAGTGGGAGGAGGGACAGCTGAACTGCCCGGCAATTGATAGCCTGCTGGGTGGCTGCTGCAGCCACTTAGGGGAGCTGAGAGCTGATAAGGGGGCTGCTGGTCCACCCTGGTTCCAAGCCCCCACCAGCTACCTCCAACGGGCTGCTCTTTCTGCAAGCGGTGGACAAAGCAGGCGGCTTCAAACAACGTTATAAGGGAGCATTGTGCAACTTTAAACGAGCATGTTCTCTAATTGATCAGCAACATAACGAAACAACGTTAACCGGGATAACTTTAAGTGAGGAGTTACTGTACTTCCTTGTGAAGGCAAAAATATACCAATGTTAATGGCAGGTCAATACATTTTTGTATAGCTCTGTTTTTAGCTGTTCAAATTTTAGAAGGCAGTGTGAAGAAAATGTGATTTTTGTTTTTCCTGCTTCAGGCATTTCAAAAATCTATTAATCACGTTGTCACAGTGCCTCAGTGGGTCACAGCTGAGAGTGCCAGATTCAGGACAAACTGCTGAGAAATAGGGCAGACTCACCCCGAAACTGATGGTTATTTTATCATAAGTTTATTTCAAGCCTGTAACAAAAGTAAACTTCTGTCTCATCACACTGGTTAAGAAGAAGTCAGAAAGGCAGTCTCCTTAGGCATCTCAGCCCTTGTCTTGTTACCCTAACCACTGGATTTTATGATGAGTCGTTACTGAAAGCCAGTTTTATCTAATATAATCTCAAGAGATGAACCACTTGGCCAAGTCAGTATACAACTCAGTTCTTGCCAAATAATCATGCTGCCGCCAATCCTTTAGTAACTAAAATCTAAAGGTTTATTAATAAAAGAAAATGAGAGTTTAAATAATAGATCATATACATTCAATAATTGCAATATCCTTACATCAGATTTGTAACAGTGATGTTAGACTGCTGACTTGTAAAGTTTCTCTGGCAACTTCCAAAAGATTGGAAGGTCCTCAGTCCAATGTTGTAAATCCACAGTCCAGAGAATCAGGGCAGGAAAGAGGCAAAATGGAGTTATTCCAGGGGTCATTTATACCCTTTGCCATGTGCCTGGAAACTTTCTGTTTCAAACAAAGCTCACAGCCCAGTCTGTAGAAAGTTACTGGCACAAGGTGGAGTCCAGGGTCACATGAGTATATCACATGTCCTTGCAAAGCTTGATGACTCAGGGGGTAGCCATTGGCCCTTTGGAGGCTGAGCAAAAGTTTCTTCTATGGGCAGAATGAGTTTCTTCTATGGCCCATTGAGAGCAAAGTGTCTTTGATGGGCCATGAAACTTGAATAGTCCATTCACAATGTGCTGACTAGACTGGATATAAACTACCTTGTGGGTGTTACCTCCAGGAAAAAAAAAGACAGTTGTGATACAGGTACATAGCCAATATTCATACTTCAGATACAGTGATAACTGGATTTAAACAGGATCATATTTAGCAAGTCGTAACTTTTCCATTAACACCTTATATGACACACTTTGTACAAGATTTGTTGCAATTGTCTAACAGTGGTAGCATCAATGATATACATGGTCTCATTTCAATCATATAGTATCACACAGGTACTCTGTGGGAGGACTAAAGAGCCAGGAGTCAAAGCAACACTTGTATAGCTTATCCATTCACTCTTTTGCCTCTTCACTTCCATTTTGACCTGTAACATTCAAGCTATTCAACTTGTGCTGTCTCCTCAGGTGACACAAAACTCACAGAATAGTTTTAAATTTGTAGTGACTTCATTCAATGGAATATCTGGTGTAGATAGGCCAATAAAACTAACTATAAACATCGATACCATCACCTACCCCTCCTTCTCCTTTCTTATTTCCTTTCATTATTTGTTCTGAGTTTGCAGTAGATGAAGATCCACTACACTGAAGGTTGGTTGGTTTTTTTGGTTGGTTTTTTAACCGCCTCTTCACTGGTGACCCAAGTCAAGATTTAAGTCTAAGTCTCCAAGGGGGAAATGCTAACCCACAAAATTGATATAATTACTTTAGCTCCAATTCTTAAATCACTTTGAGAAGGAGAAGGTTTAATTCTGAAATGTCTTTTGTTTCTAATCATCTTTAAATCCTACCTGGAAAGGAGCAACTTAAAAGGTGGTGTTGGATGGGTGTTTGTATGCGGTATTTGACAAAATTGAGTGAATACTCTAATACTGAAAGTATACATAATTGGACCAATTCATAGTAATGTTGTTTAACTGTTTCTGTAGGTCAACCAGTTAACTGAGGCATTAAACAGTGTTTCGCATGAAAGACACCAGTTAGTGGCTGAAAGAACTAATCACTATCTCCAACTTCAAGAACAGATTTCATCAATTAATCAAGAGAAAGATGAGCTCCAACAAATACTTGAGGGTGTAAAGTCTGAGAGAGACCTGCTCAAGACTGAACTGCAAAAAAATATTGACATGGTTTGTGTCCCAAATACTATTAGATACTAATAGAAGTCATATTACTGTAAAATTAGAGTTTTACTTAATACTTGTGCATGTATTTTTCAGTGCACTGAAACAAATGCAAAACTTAAATGTGCTCTAGATGAATTGAAACAGAAGAATCTGAATGATGTGGCAGTTCAGGCAAACCAACCAGATGACACGAAACTGAGACATGCAGATAACATGAAAGCAAAAGCCTTGGAAGTAAAGGTAAATATCAGCTACATAGGTAACTGATGTGTGAAACTGTAGAACTGTTCATTCCCTGGTACAATTCTAGAGCAGTATCTTTGTCTATCTACAACATAATTAAGGTTAAGATTTTGTCACTTTTATTTTTAGTGAAAGTCACAGACAGGTCATGGACAATAAACAGAAATTCACAGGAGCCCATGACCTGTCTGACTTTACTAAAAATAACCAGAGGGTAGGGATCGGAGGGGCAATATGGCCACAGAGGGGGAAAAGGGATACGTGGCCCTGACTGCAGCCAGGGACAGTTGAAGCCAGAAGTCACAGAGGTCCAGTAAAGTTACTGAATCTGCGACTAAATTGTGTCCTTAAACATAATGTATAATTCTTCAAGTGTTTGCACATGTCCATTCCAATGTAAGTATGTGCATGCCTGAGTACAGTTGCTGGAATTATTTCCCCTAGTGATATCTGTCGGGTCAGCGCCAGTGCCGTCTGGTGCTGCACGCTCATAGCGCCAATATAAAGGGCCCTGCCGATCTACTCCTATCCGTTCCTTCTTACTGCCAGTGATAGTTGCTGGAACTCCTCATTGCTCAGGAAATTTTCTCCTAGTGACTCTTCTGTTTCTTTGGTGTAAATAGTTATCGTAGTTTAGTTTTGGATGCCCCCATGCTTAGTGGCGTCATCCACATCCCAGTGCCGGGGCATGTCTTGGTCACCGGGTTTCAAGTTCTGTGCTTCCTGTGGTAAGTCTGTGCCTTTTAGTGACCCGCACTCGAGTTGTGTCAAGTGCTTGGGGAAATCTCAGAGGAAAGACTGTTGCCAAATCTGCAGGAACTTCAAACTCCGCACCTAAAAGGACCAAGAAGCAAAACTGAAGGTCCTCCTCATGGGGGCAACCTTAAGACCTTCCTCAGAACCATACTTTGAGTTGGCATGGGTCAGGAATCACTGCACAGATCTTCTTCGGTGCCTAAGAAGCAGCACTGTAAACGCCAAGAGAAGAGCGATTGCTGGTTCCGAAGGTGAGCAGATGGGGACCAGGAGAGAGCCAGACTTCCTCCA
The DNA here is from genome assembly GCF_002925995.2 of Terrapene triunguis. Taxonomy (NCBI): domain Eukaryota; kingdom Metazoa; phylum Chordata; order Testudines; family Emydidae; genus Terrapene; species Terrapene triunguis. The sequence continues at coordinate 1,908,302 of NW_020665057.1, read as the reverse complement.
TGGCACTGCAACATCAGATGCATTCAGCTCCAGTGCCACTGCAAGCCCCACTGACACCAGCACAGGAGCCACCTCCTCCAGGCAGACAGCATTCTGGCCAGTTTGCAGTACCTTTGACTTCAGAGGCATTTGCAGCAGCCAGGGACCTACTTTCCCTACTGGTACCGGCATCCCCAGATTGTCAGGATTTGGCACCACTGGTGACACTGAGTGGCAAAGAGTTGTCGCCAGGATTTCACCCGGTACTGCGACTGCCATCTAGAGGAAAACCCCTGTTAGCAGTCTTATCAAGATCTTCCCTTCAACATTAACTGCCAGCACTAAAGGGAATGGCACCGCCTTGGTCTCTACACCGCAGTTCATCCTCTTCATCAGACTCTGAAGTGGGATCTTACCTCCCTCCCTCCCCTCCCCCCGTCACCACAGCTGCCCGTGATGCTCCCCAGGCCATTCCTATGGGACCGCAGCCCCAAGTACAGCGGTGGCTCCAAACATTTGGCCACCGAGTTATGGGGACCAGCACCTACGTAATGGCTGTTTTGGAACCATTGGTGGTTCACCTGCCACAGGGCACCAACCCCGGCCTCGTCCTACGTTCTCTTATTAGACCTCCATTTGAACCAACAGCAACATGCTCCTATGTTCACTTAGCTATAAAATAGCACTTCTTGTTGCACCTCTGCCCAACAGATCAGAGAAATTGGAGCCCTTATGGCATACCCTCCATACATAATTTTTCATAAAGACAAGTTACGCCATGCCCACATCCCAAAGTACCATCCTCTTTCCATCTTAATCAACCCGTTCACCTTCTTTGCTTCTTTCCAAAGCCTCACAGCAACCAACAGGAGGCAGCATTGCACACCTGGACTTCAGATGAGCATTAGCTTTATACCTGAACAGAACACATGCCATCACCCAGCAGGCTAGAGAAGAAGCCGGCTCTGGCCGTGCAGTCTTGCAGTCAGCTTGTCCTTGAACTCCAAACTCACCTCCTGTACAATTGCTTGGGAGTCTCCTACATTGGAATGGATATGTGCAAGCACTTGGAAAAAAACAACCCTTTTAATAACCTTTCTGTAACTGATTGTTCAAGATGTGTTGCACACGTCCATTCCAAAATGACCCTCCATCCCCACTTATCGGAGGCGGTCCATAAGAAGAAATTGAAGGGGAGCAGGTTGGCAGGGCCTTTTATACCAGCACTATGTGTGCATGGCACCAGAAGGTGCTGGAGCCAACGGATACCACTAAGGGAAAATATTTTGGCAACTGTGATCGGGGTGCGCACACAGCTATGTTGGAGTGGACATATGCAACACATTTTGAACCATTACAGAAAGGTTAGTAACCAGTTTATCCTAAGTGATTTTAAATTGTCCTTTTTAGCAGGGTTTTTAGCCTTATAAAAATATTGAGGTGGGGTATGTGTGTCCTAAAATGAAGTGGTTAAAAGCTCACAAATCATTTGGGGACACGGTGGTAACAGCTTGTCTGCGGTTAATGTGAGAGACTCTTGAATTGAACTTTGCAATTAAAATGTCTGACCTTAATTATGGGAACAAAACTGTTTCATAATGTTTTTTACTGAAAAGTTGATATACAAGCACTCTTACTTTGATGTTTTGTAAAACTCATAGCTTTATTTAAAAAGCTGTATTTAATTAAGCCTTTCTCCTTTCAAAACAGAATAATCTAATCTCTGTAAAACCTTGCTAGTGAGAGGAGCATTTGTACAAAACCTTGGACAGATTCTGGGGTGTTGCTGATCTGCATAGATCAGGGGTGCGAAGATGCATGGCTTATGTGGCTTACAGCTTACCTTTGTACTTCCCTGATTCTGCTGCAACTGTGCGCAGGGTTAATCTGAACTACGTTAGAGAGACGTAAAGGGCTTCTCCAATTTACACCATGTTTCAAACACCCACATGCTATTGGTACCTGACCTTGCTTGAAACAGTTGAGTTCTAGTGAAGATGCTGTCATGTTATTGATTTCTGTTCCTTCCAGTACCATTCTTAATGCAGCTCAACAATCCCACCTGCTGGCCAGCCATGTGTCAGATGGTTTGGTTTTAGCAGTAGCACTCAGACAATTCCTTAAACTGCCGTAGAACTGGCTTATGTAAAACATGTATCTGACATAGATAATGTTCAAAAACTTGAATGTGTACATGCAAGATGGTGCACATTGGAAGGAATAATTTGAACTACTCATGCACTCGTGATGTTTTTTCCTCAGATGTCAGTTAATTTACACCTGGGCAAAATTGTGGACAGCTCAATGAAGACTTCTCCTTTTTTGGCTGTTGCTGCACGTTAACATAATTTTAGGTTCTGTAAGGAACAGAATGATATATACTGAAAATTTTAGAACACATCACATAAATCAGTGGTACGAACTCTCATTGGAATACTTCATGTTCATTCTTCTTCGAGTGATTGCTCCTGTGTATTCCACAGTAGGTGTCCCTGGTCACCACGTGCACTGGTGCCGGAAGTTTTTCCCTTAGCAGTACCCGTACTGGGGGAGCACCGCGGCGACCCCTGGAGTGGCTCCTGTATATTGCGCTAGAAGGGGAGCTACGGGCTCCCCCCACCCTTAGTTCCTTCTTGCTGCCAGTAAAGGTAGTCGGAATTTTTGTGCTCCAGCTCTGCTGCAGCCCTTCTTCTCGACCTTAGTGGTACCGTTGTAGATTGTTCTTCAGTGACTAGAGCGGGCTCGGGGCATGCCCTGTGCCCCAGGCTTCAAGTCGTGCGACTCCTGTCGCTGTTCTATGCCCAGGAGTGACCCTCACGCTGAGTGTCTTCGCTGCCTGGGTGAGACTCACATCAGCGACTGTTGAAAGATCTGCAGGTCGTTCAAGCCAAGAACCAAAAAGGAGAGAGACTTCGAGCTCTCCTGATGGAGGCGGCATTGACGCCGGTGCGCAGATCGGACTCGGCGCTGGCCGCCGCATCGTCGGTACGTAGCGAGGCCCCTTCGACCAGTCGGCGCTGCTCTCCCGCCAAAAAGCAAGGGAAGAGCTCGGCCTCGCAACGCCGCCGCGATAAGGACAAGGGGGAGGCTGGGCAGCCCTCGATCCCCCCCGGCTCTAAGGCTCCAACTCGTGTGGAGCGGAGCAGCCCAGTACCGTCGACCCAGGCATCCCCACCGGTACGGATGCCAGAGGCGGTGCAGGCTGCGAAGGACATTATGTCCCTGCCCGTCCCGAGCTCGCAATCGGGCACGGGCCCTAGATCACGAGGCAAGCTCCCTTTGGGTGCCCACCAGACCTCTCCGAGCAGCCGCAGTTCCCGCTCCGAAGATCGCTCGCCGCACTGCTCGGCGCGCAGCGGCCGCTCTTCCGACAGCTCCCGGCCACCCTCGATGCCGGCCAGACCGTCCGGACCACCAGTGGGACGGGAGTCGCGGGGACTCTCCACGCCGCCTGCCACCGAGAGAGGCACCTGTTAGACGTGGGTAGCGGAGCCGCTCTCGACGGACAGACATCGCTGCTCCCGTTCCAGCTCCCGCTCGTCTAGGTGCCACGCCAGAGGCTCCCCTCTGGGTACCTTGCCGTCAGGGCACCGAGCGTTGTGTCGCCGTCACGCGTACCGAAGCAGTTCGTCGCGTGGGTACCGTTCATCGTCGTCGAGATCCCGGTCCCGAGGGAGATGCTGCCACAGACTCCGCTCCTGCCGCTCCCGTGGCACCGAGCGTTCTTCGGCGGCCTCAGCACACGTCCACCCACTCTCAGCACGCGCCGTTCCGTCGGGGCACATATTGCCATCCCGTGCTCAGGCAAGGGACTCCGTGGCAAGGACAGTGGTGCCATTGGTGGCCATCGGTGCCAGCCCAAGCGGAGGCCCGTTCGGTCGCCGGAGCGTCCTGGGCTCCATCGGCCTCCTCTGGCCGCCCACAAGACAAGTCGGCAGGTCACGAGTCGGCGGACCCGCGCCAGGACTCTGACCTCGGTATCGACACCCCGGCACCGACCAAGGCGCCTGGCTCCTTACGGACCCTCTCTCTGGTACCGGATGACACCAGAGCGGCGCCTCCGCCATCGGTCCTGCAGGAGGACTTCAAGGCACACCAAGACCTGCTAAAGCGGGTGGCTTCCAACCTCCAGCTGCAGGCCGAGGAGATCGAGGGTCCGTCCGATTCCCTCTTTAACGTCCTGTCTCCCTCGGCACCAGGCCGCATGGCCCTGCCTCTGCACCAGGGTATTGCCAACATTTCAAACTCCTTGTGGCAAACTCCTGCCTCCTTGACCCCAATCTCTAAAAAGGCTGAAAGGAAATACTTTGTGCCGGCGAAGGACCATGAATACCTGTATTCACACCCGGCACCGAACTCGCTCGTTGTGGAATCGGTAAACCACAGAGAGCGTCATGGCCAGCCTGCGCCCACCCCAAAAAACAAAGACGCCAGGAGACTGGACTCCTTTCGCAGAAAATTTTATTCGTCGGCTAGCTTCCAGCTTCGCGTAGCCAACCACCAGGCCTTACTGAACAGGTACGACTTCAACCTGTGGGAGTCCCTGCCTAAATTTGAGCCCCTCCTCTCGGACCGGGACAGGAAGGACTTCAAGGCCCTGGTGGAAGAGGGGTCGGCGGTGGCAAAAGCGGCCCTGCAAGCGGCGTCCGATGCGGCGGACACGGTGGCCCACTCGATGGCTTCCGCAATCACCATCCGCAGGGTGTCGTGGCTCTTGTTGTCCAGGCTGTCAACGGAGGCACAATCACTGATGCAGGACCTCCTGTTCGATGGCAAGGCGCTCTTCGTGGACCAGACGGACGTCAGGCTGCATGGGATGAAAGATTCTCGCACCACCTTGCAGACCTTGGTCCTCTATGTCCCTCCGGCTAAGGACAAGGCCAAATCACTTCCGGCGGCTCAGCCTGCGAGGAGCAGATATGAGCCCCTGTACAAAAGGCCCAGAGACCAGAAGCGTCGGTCTCAGAGGCAGTCCCGCTCTGCCCCGCAGCCTGGTCCCTCTAAGGGCAAGAGGCAGGGGAAGAGGCAGTTTTGACTATCTGCAGGGGGGCACCGGGCCTGTTGCCAGTGAGACCCCCTGATTAATAAAGTTTGTATTCTGCAACCGATTGTTTGCCTTCCTCAGGGCGTGGTCCCGCATAACTTCGGACCAATGTGTCCTCAGTACTATCTCCAAGGGCTACGTGTTGCAGTTCACCTCACCCCCGTCAAATCACCCACCATCCACAATGGCCCCCGGGGGACTCCTGCGTCAGGAGGTGGACCGGTTGCTCCACCTAGGGGCGGTGGAAAGGGTACCGGTTCCGTTCCAGGGCAAAGGGTTCTACTCCCGGTACTTCCTGATCCCGAAGGTGAAAGGGGGTCTCAGGCCTATTCTGGACCTGCGCAACCTGAATAGGTTTCTAACCCGTTCCAAGTTCCGCATGGTGTCCCTGGCCTCTATTATCCCCTCCCTGGACCTGGGGGACTGGTACGCAGCCCTGGATCTCCAGGATGCGTACTTTCATGTCCATATTTTCGAGGGACACAGACACTTCCTCCGATTCATGTTGGGGATAGACCACTACCAATTCACGGTCCTCCCCTTTGGCCTATCCACGGCTCCTAGGGTTTTCACGAAATGTATGTCTGTGGTGGCGACCTACCTCAGGTGGGAGGGTGTACAAATCTTCCCTTACCTGGACAACTGGCTCCTCAAGGGGGAGTCCCGTTTCAAAGTGGAGTCCCACGTAGAGCTGCTCCTCTCGACATGCGCCGATCTAGGCCTGGTCGTGAACGAGACCAAATCAACGTTAGTGCCCGTTCAGCGCATAGAGTTCATTGGGGCCCTTCTGGACTCCTCCAGGGCCACAGCCTCTCTTCCCCTGGACAGGTTCAAGACCCTAAGGGATCTCATTGCCTCGGTCACAGCCTTCCCGGTGACCACGGCGAGGGCGTGTCTTCGGATTCTGGGACACATGGCGGCGTACACTTACGTGGTCCGCCATGCCAGGCTCCATATGAGGCCCCTCCAATTATGGCTGGCCTCCCAGTTCTCCCAAGCTCAGGACAGTCTGGACAAGGTTCTCACGGTCCCGTCCCCGATACTCACTTCCCTCCTATGGTGATCCTGCCCGAGCAATATGTTGCAAGGGGTTCCCTTCACGGAGGCCAACCTGTCCATAGACCTGATGTCTGATGCTTCGGACCTGGGCTGGGGAGCCCGCATGGGGGACGTGCAAACCCAGGGAACATGGTCGGCCCCAGACTTGCCCCTTCACATGAACATCAAGGAGCTCAAGGCGGTTCGGTTGGCGTGCGTGGCGTTCCTCACGCACCTCCGCGGCAAGGTGGTCAGAGTCCTCACGGACAACACCACCGACATGTACTATATCAACAGGCAAGGCGGGACTCGCTCCCTAGCCCTCTGCCGGGAAGCCCTAAACCTATGGGAGTTCTGTATAGCCCATGATATCTCCCTGAGGGCGGCTCACCTCCCAGGCGTCTGCAATACGCAAGCGGACCACCTCAGCAGGGTCTTCTCCCCCCAGTACGAGTGGTCACTCCACTCAGAGGTCGCTCACTGGCTCTTCCAGGTGGGGAGCTCCCCAGATCGACCTGTTTGCAACTCGTCAGAACCGACGTTGCCCCCGGTTCTGCTCCAGGGGAGGAGTAGGGGAAGGCGCGATCTCCGATGCGTTCCTCCTGAGCTGGTTGGGCCAGCTCCTCTATGCCTTTCCCCCATTCCCCCTCATCGCCAAGATCCTTCAGAAGGTGAAAGTGGACAAGGCGAAAGTCATTCTCATAGCCCCGGCGTGGGCCTGCCAGCACTGGTATGGGCCCCTCCTATGCCGCTTAGCGCCCCCCCCCCCCCAAGGGCGCTGCCGCTCTGCCTGGACCTCCTCTCCCAGGACGGGGGGCGCCTCCTCTATCCCAATCTGGCAGCGCTTCACCTGACAGCGTGGCTGCTCCGTGGCTGAATGAGGAGGAGAATCAGTGTTGGGAGCAGGTAAGGCGAGTCCTCCTGGAAAGCAGGAAGCCGTCCACGCGTCGGACGTACGTGGGGAAGTGGTCCAGGTTTGCCAGGTGGGCGAGTGAGTGGCGAGTGTCCCCTTCCGCTGCACCTCTCCAGTTTATCCTGGACTACCTCTTATCCCTTAGGGCCCAGGGACTGGCACCTGCCTCAGTCAGGGTGCACCTGGCAGCCATATCGGCCTTTCACCCGCCAGTGCAAGGCCACTCGGTCTTCTCCCACTTGATGACCTCCCGTTTCCTGAAGGTCCTTGACCGTTCATTCCCGTACGCTAGGCCCCCTGTGCCGCAATGGGACCTCAACCTGGTCCTGTCCCATCTCACGGGACCCACCTTTGAACCCCTGGCCACGTGTTCCTGGTCGCACCTCTCGTGGATGATGGCCTTCCTAGTGGCGATCATGTCGGCCCGACGTGTCTCGGAGCTCAGGGCCTTAACCTCAGAACCCCCCTATACAGTTTTCCATAGGGATAAAGTCCAGCTCCACCCACACCCGACGTTCCTCCCGAAGGTGGTCTCCGCCTTCCATATGGAGCAGATCATCTTCCTCCCCGTGCTCTGTCCTAAGCCCCACTCCTCTAACGAGGAACGCCGCCTCCACACGCTCGATGTGCGTAGGGCGTTGGCTTTTTATCTGGATCGGACTAAGCCGTTCCGGAAATCCTCTCAACTCTTCATTGCCTTGGCCGAGCAGGCTAAGGGGCAACCCATCTCCACCCAGTGGCTTTCCCGCTGGATCACCTCGTGCATACGCACGTGTTATGATTTGGCAGGGATTCCCCCGCCACCGATTGTAAGGGCACACTCTATGAGGGCTCAGGCCTCGTCAGCTGCCTACGTCGCCCATGTCCCCATCCAGGACATTTGTAGGGCGGCCACGTGGGCCTCAGTTGACACATTTACTTCGCATTATGCGATCGTCTCCCAGTCCAGGGATGATGCCGGGTTTGGCAGGGCGGTACTTCGTCCCGAACCATCGTGAACTCCTACCCACCTCCAACAGATACTGCTTGGAATCACCTACTGTGGAATACACAGGAGCAATCACTCAAAGAAGAAAGGACAGTTACCTGTTCCGTAACTGGCGTTCTTCGAGATGTGTTGCTCCTGTCTATTCCACACGCCACCCTCCTTCCCCTCTGTTGGAGTTGTCCGGCAAGAAGGAACTGAGGGTGGGGGGAGCACGCAGCCCCCTTTATGGCGCGATATGTCGGCGCCACTCCAGGGGTCGCAGCGGTGCTCCCCCACTACGGATGCTGCTAAGGGAAAAACTTTTGCCACTGGTGCACGTGGCGAGCACGCACACCTACTGTGGAATAGACAAGAGCAACACATCTCGAAGAACGCCCATTACGGAACAGGTAACTGTCCTTTTTTGGTCACCCCATCTCTCAAAAAGATACAATAGAAACAAGAGCCTAAACAGGTAATGAGAATGAGGAATGGAAAAGGTTCCATATGATTTAGCTGGGGATTGGTCCTACTTTGAGCAGGGGGTTGGACTAGATGACCTCCTGAGGTCCCTTCCAACCCTGATATTCTATGATTCCAAGAGAGTGAGAATGAAAGACTGATGAATAAAATGGTCCAGAGAGAGAGAGAGAGAGAGAGAGAATAACAAATTATATAAATAAAGTAAACTTGGGTACTTCTATTCATCCTTTTTCATAATACAAGAACAAGGGAACATTCAATGAAACTGAAATACAATCAATTTATAACTGATGAGGAAAATAGTAATTGCCATACTGGGTTAGACCATTGGTCTAGCTCAGGGGTTGCGAGGTTATTACATGGGAGTCGTGAGCTATCAGCCTCCACTCCAAATCCTGCTTTGACTTCAGCATTTATAATGGTGTTAAATATATAAAAAGTGTTTTTAATTTATAGGGGGGGTCGCACTCAGAGGCTTGCTATGTGAAAGGGGTCACCAGTACAAAAGTTTGAGAACCACTGGTCTAGCTAGTCCAGGACCCTGACTGACAGTCTCCAACTGTTTTGAGGAAAGGATAAGAAAGCTTGTGGTAGGTAGTTATTGAATAACCTGACCAATGGGAGAAGCTTCTTCCTAACATCCATGTCCTGAAGACTTTTTTGTTCACTTTCTTGAATGTTGGTAATTTTTTAACTATTACAACACTGGATATCTGATATCAGTATTGGTATACATACAACCTCTTTTTTGGTAAAATTAACACTACACATAATTAGCCTGTGCAATTCATTTCCACAAAATGTCATTGGAGCCAGGAGTTCATTAGTAGTCAAAGGGTTGGATGTTCGTATGGTTAGTGCAAACATCCAGTGTTTTTTGTTTTAAAGATTTGAAAGGGAAATATCCTTCATGCTTTGACGTAACACAACATCTAACTAATAGGGATTAGGAAGAAACTTCCCTATGGGCAAGTTATTTCATAAGTGCCTGCTTTAGGGTTTCTTGCACATACCTCTGAAGTGTCTGGCACTAGCGATGTTAGACACAGGGTAATGGTCTAATATGGCAATTCCTGTGTTTTCTCTGGGGGATTGAAGTATTGGGGAATCTAACCTCTTGTTTAAATGTAACTTATTGTAACCAGAGACAAGGAAGGAGACAATACCAGTTAACAAACTTTGATTCAGTGCACTTTCTTGAAATGTTCACTGTGTCCTGAAAAATACATTGAACATATTTGATGGTTCAGTGTGTGGGGAGGAGTGGGCGTGAGCAGAGGTATGAAGTTCCTTGCGTCTAAGTCATGGAAACAACTTGAGCTCATTTGAAAGCATATAATTGAGTCTGGGGCTCTGGCTCTTTTGAAGAGTTACCAAACTCTCTGCCTTTGTACTGTCTGACCTAATTTGCATCCCATTTCCTTCTGTGGTGAGTAGTGATTGGAATCTTACTCCATAGTTATTTCTCTTAACATTATAAGACCAATAAATTCCCTAGAGAACACCTGGAGTTTGATGGGCTGTTAAAGCTTTATCCAATCATTGATCACTTTGTAAAATATTCTTCAAGGATGCTTTATTCTTTATTGTGGCTGATTCCATTTCTCCTTATCTCAGGGGCTTCTGGAGAAATTCCTAATGATGGAAAAGAAATATGAGTGTCTCACTACAGTGTCTCTAAATCTGAAAAGTGAACTCAGCAGTCAGCAAGCACTAATAGCTGGGATGCTGACACACCTTTCACCTGAACAGGCTAAACAAGTCAAAAGGCTTCAAACTGAAAATGAGAAAATAAGCAATCATCTCCAGAGCTTGTTGAACAAACTTAAGGTACAAGTTTCAAATAGTAGTTGTGTGGAGGGCTTCATGTAGCTCTGCTTTTACATTATAGCCAACATACTAACACAAGTTCTCATGGAGCACTCTGGTTGTGAAGAAATCCCTAACTAATATGCAGTGTTGCTGTTGAGCTTCATTCCTGAACCTGTCCTGCTGTATGCAGTTATTGCAGAACATATATAGGGGGTGCAATGTAAACTGATATGTAATTGCTGCATAAGCCCTATATAATGGGGCCAATTAAGGACTATAGAATTGGCCTTAAACTCTGAATATAGTTCAGCTACTTTGAATAGTCTAATACCCTTAACATTTCTTTAAAAAGTTGTAACTGGTCAAAGAAAACTTGATCTGTATGCTAGATGCTCCTGAAGTAGAATTGTGGATCGTTATGTAAACCTCTTCAAAATACAGGTTGCTTTCATAGCATAGCCTTGTCCCATGGCAGGTGTTGATTTGAGACCTTTATTGGGTAGCTTTAACGTTTCTGGATACTTGCAACCCTCACCCATCTTGCACTTGAGTGATTGACTGCATTCATTCTTAATCACTTAAAATGAAAAGGAATGGGGGAAGGAGAGGAGGTCTACCATCTGAGTAGATCAGGTTCTATCATGTAAATAGGTACAGTAAATGTAGTTTAACATGTTAATTCGCTTCTGGGTCTTTATAGTCGTGATTCCAGGCAATTTTCTGTTACTGGTGACAGTAATTCAAAAAAAAACAAAACCTTCACTAGGCCTGAGACTGTACAGCTGTCACTTTTTGTAAATGTTTGTTAGCTAAGAAATTAAACAAATGTTCCATAGAGTCTGATCTCATAACTTCACATCAGCATTTGCATTTTTGGAGTCGTATGTTTAAGTTCTTGTTAACTGTTCATAATAATTGTTGGTCCTTTTTCCCTTTTATAGTCTTCCTTCGTTTATTTGCTTTGGGGGCACTTTTGTGTGTATGTAATAGTTTCAGCCATTTAAAAAATAAACTTTAAACCTGGCAGATCAGATTATGGCCATACTAGATGTCATAAAATGAATACATCAGATTTTCACTTGATTACATTGGTGTGAATCTAGAGTAACTCCTCTGAAATCAAGGTATTTTAATTTGCCTGGGTCCAAATTCTGCTCTTGGTTTGATTGCAAGCTATGTAGTATATGTTCCCACCACTAGTTTAGTATCTTAGTCAGTCTAGTCCAAATGCCCTTAACCCTTTGAGCTTTTCGAGAGCTATGAAAAATATATTCTTTACAAACATAATGTGGAAATAATTGAGATGAGGGTTTTTTACTAGGCCTTTTACTATACATTGCTTTTAAAATTTTTGCATATGCATGAAGTGCTACACAGCTGTCTAGAATCTTATCTAGATGCAAGGTATCCTTTAATGATCTTTTCATATTCAACAGTTTCTGTTCAGCCGTGTTTGCCAGAAGAAGGCAGAACACTATACTACCATTAACAACCATGAAATGGATTTGCTTGATGAGAAGAGAAAACAGAATGAGCTACTGTCTCAGATTCGGTGTCTCAAGAAAACTTGTTTGAAACAGGATGAAACAGCTTACCAAGAGTTAAACATCCATGAATTGCAGCAGAAGTTGGACCTCCACATCGAGGTAGCACTCAGTATACTGTTTGACTGAAATAAATGTCAATATTTATATTTTGGGAAATATCACAACATGGATGTGCTACTTCACTGTGGAGTTGCTTTTATTTGCAGGTGACTCGTACTTTAGTAAGCTATAGGAAAATAATTGACACTAACCTTCACTTTTAAATATAATTCATCTCTTTTATCTTAATTTTCTGATCTGATCAGAATTAAATTTGCAATTTATTTATGAAGTGACACACTAAGTGAGCTTATATGCAAGATATTCAGCCTGGGGATCTCTATATGTTGGTCTTGTAAAGCACCTACAACTCCATTTGTAAAAATCTCTTGCTTGATTATTTTAAATAATATATATATACCGTTTAACTGCACAAGTGTGCCATTAAGTTAAGGATTTTTTTTTTATGCTATTAACAAAGGGGGTCGAATGTAAAATAAACTTTGAATCTATACTTCAAATATAGAGTAACTAGAAGCTAAGAAATATTCCATATACAACATTATAGTGTAAGATATAGCAAATACAGTGTTTACTAACAATTTTTTAAAAAATTACTATAACAATATTGCAAGTAAAGTTATTTGAACCATTCAGTTGCTGAAAACTAGTGTAGTGCAATCAAATTGGTAAATCGCTTGTTTTCATTTTTTTTTTTTTTTTAAATGCAGCACATTCTCAGAGACATGTCAGAAATAGAAACTGAGCTTCTCAGCATAGAGGCTGAGTTACAACAGGAAGAGAGTGCTAGAAAAGAAGCAATGCAGTTTTTGGAAACATGTTCAGGAAATTATTGTGATGTAGAAAAAATTAAAGATGGAATAAAGCAAGACAATGAGAGGCTTTTACGAATGATTAAATTCTGGACACCTAAAGTCAAGGTAAAAGTTCCTGCTATAACAGTACATCATTCAACTTCTCTTTTAACATAGCTCTGAAATCTATAAACCGACCAGATATTTTTTTTCTGTGAGTATTCTTGTGTTAACAAGTATTTGTATATTGTGTATAGGCAAAGCATCTAATTTCCGGTAGTATCTTCATATTGTACTAAGCTGTAAAGTGAAGCTCTACTTAGAAGTTTTACAGGGTTTTTGTTTCTTGCTTTCGGCTTTTCTCACACATCTAAAAGTGGTGCCCTCTGCAAGTTCTTGGTCTATACTGACCTTCAGGCCAGATGGAGCCCTAAAGATTTTTCATTCAGAAAATTTTTTTCTCCCCTGCCTCCCATGAACTTTCTTCTCTCAGTTTCTGTGCTTTTTACTCTGTAATTGGGGTGGGGAAGGGTATTTTTAAAAAAAGTCTGTAATAGTCAGTGCTCAGAGCACGAGTTGTTCCTTAAGACCAGACACCTCTACGTACCAGAGATGTTTCCATAGCTATGCACTATAGCTCCTAAATGGGGCTTACAGCAGCGATACTACCAATTCTCTGTTGGAGCTAGTCTGCTGAAGACTTTTGTCAGACCATGATGACTTCTATCTGAAACTATAACTGACTTTGTGTCTTAAACTTAAACAGCATGAAAAGATGTTCTATAACAGGGTGGCCAACCTGTGACTCCGGAGCCACGTGCGGCTATTCAGAAGTTTAATATGCGGCTCCCTGTATAGGCACCAACTCCGGGGCTGAAGCTACAGGTGCCAACTTTCCAATGTGCCAGGGGGTGCTCACTGCTCAACCGCTGGCTCTGTCAAGGCCCTGCCCCCACTCCACCCCTTCCTGCCCCCTTTCCTGAACCTGCCGTGCCCTTGCTCCTCCCCCAAGCCACGAAACAGCTGATCAGGAGGTGCAGGGCAGGAGGGGGAGGCGCAGATCGGCGGGGCTGCTGGTGGGCTGGGGGAGGGGGGGAGCTGATGGGGGGGCTGCTGATGTATTACTGTGGCTCTTTGGCAATGTACATTGGTAAATTCTGGCTCCTTCTCAGGTTCAGGTTGGCCACCCTTGTTCTATAAGTTGCGGTCCAATGTAACACTATACTCTATATAGGAGCCAAACGAAAATGAACTTACACGTAAAGCTATTCCATCTAAATGACAGTTGCATTTAGAAATATGCATTCTGTATTAAATGTCATGGTTTAATATGGCTGAGACTTAAAATCTCCAGAGATTTAAGACAGTTTAGCTACATGTAATAATTCATATGCATTTTACAGGAATAAGTATAGTTTACAGGTCATATGATTAGGGGGAGGCAAAATCTTGGCTCATTTAAGGGCCTGACCCAAAGCCCATTGGAAATTCAGGGAAAAGTCGCCTACTGAAGTCGTGCATGACCAGTGTGCATACATGTGACTTTGCTTGCACAGCTTTAGGGCTTGATCCAGTCACTTCTGTTTCTTCAAACTCTTCACCTAGGATACTATTTTCTTGTTTCTCCAACACTACTTCAAGACTTGATACAATAATCTGGTAAAACTTTGTTAATTTTTTTCTCTTTTCCATACCTTTCCTACCCTAAAAAACTCAAACTATGTTAGTGGGAGTAAAAGTTTAAGGACAGGAAGTTCTGGGTTCTTCCCCGCCACTCTAAATTTTTAAGGTTCTTGAAGAGAATCATCCGAATCTGGAAGTCCAATTTGTACCTCAGGAAGGTCTTCAGGACTGGCTCCCATCTTGTATATTAGAAATTAATATATTCTAAATGCATACATTTAACTGCTTTTCAAAGAGTCCGTTTCCTGCATAATTATTTTGCTATTTCCATACAAGTGGATGTACGTACTCTGACAAGTTAAATATTTGGGTTGGTTTCTTAGCATACATCTTTATGGTATTTTATTCGTGGCTGGATTCTAAAAGCTAATAGCTTTACAATTACATGCATGGCCTATTTAATTTTGCAGACACTCCTTCAAACTTCATCAGAGATGGATACCAGAACTGCCAACTATTGCAAGGACTCAGAAATTGAACTGAAACAAAGAAAAGGGAAAACTGAGGAGTTACTTGAGCAACTGAAGACAATTAAGGAACAGCTGGCACCTTGTGGTGTTGCTAATCTTGCACTAGAAGAAGAAAACTATAGACTTTGTAACCAATTAAAAGCCACAGAACAAGATATAAAGGTATATAATCTGATATGTTAATCAATTTAAATCAGCAGACAGGCAAAACTACCTGTAAACGAAGCAGAGAAATTTCACAGGATACTTTAAACTGAGTTTAAAAAAAAAAACCTAAGAAAATAAGAGACTAGATAATTAATATAAAACTGTGCTATACACGCCACTGGCCCAGACTACACTTAACTTTTTTGTAGCTGTTTCATTATCCAAAAATAAATTAAAGCAGTCTTATTTAGAATGTGAAGAGGTTGACACTGTGGCTACAGGTTAGATTTACAATAGTGTATATGAATATGAACCAACTGAGAGCATTTCAAATGTGTTTAAATATTTTTAAAATATTGTGCCTAACAGTGCGAAGGCTGTAAGGCTACATGTGGTCATACAGTCTTTATGTGTGTTAGACTAGGGATTGGCACAGAACTCAGAACCAAAATTAAAGAATTAAATGTCCTTTATTTCAAAGAATAATTCAGAAAGGTCCTATTGGATCAGGACTGAACTGGGAAACTAGATAATCACATGGGTGATCCATCAGTTCATAAACTTTTAGTAGAAATGACTAGGTATTTGACTATAGTGAAGAAATGAAGATATCTGGTACATCTGCAAGAATCTTAAATGAGTGTGGGACAGTTGGGTAGCTGATAGGTTATAATCAGTTGTCAGATGCACTTGTTTTCTAAAGTTTTGAGCACGCCGGAATATCTGGGAAAATGTCATGCTGACAGCCCTGGAGACTGCAGAATGAGACGACATTTTATTTCCTTGGCCTCTAATACAGCTGACAAGCCTGTCAAATGTAGTTGTAATTGCTAGGATAACTTCTAATAACTGGATATTTTTCTCAAGATTATGAAAACAACAATCCAAAAGCTGAAAAATGCAGTAGATGAAGCAGGAAAAAATGTCAAGGAGAAGGAAGAAAGAATAGCCATGTTACAAACAGAGATTAAAATGAAAGCTGCTGCAAGTGAACTTAACCAACTTCAGGCTAAATTAAATGAGACAGAGAAGTGTCTCAGAAATGCATTAACAGAGAAACAGACTTTCAAGGTATGTTTCATTGTAAAACTTCAGTTGTTTAAGCGAAATGTCACTCCTATTTTCCACTTGAGAGCTGGGAGGAAATCTGAGAAGGTTCTTGAAGGCCAACATGTGGAAGCCAATCTGTTGCACTATATGGTATTGAAGTGATGCATTCTTTTCCTATGGTTTAGCCTGTATCTTCAGACATTTTTGGTGCAGCAACGAGTGACCAAGCTTGGAACCCAAGTTATACTCCATGGGGAATTTTGCGCCACTGCGCATGTGCAGTATTTATGTCCCCCACAGATTTATTTGCTTCCCCACAGAAAATGACTTTCTGATGGGAAGCAAATGGAGGCCACGAGCAGTCATGCAACCCTCCCCAGCAGTATGTTTCAGGTGTCCAGGGCAGCCGGCAAAGAGGTAAATCACTGTGGGGCAAGAGGCGGACTGGGGAAGACCCAGCTGGTGGCTCCTACCCTGCGCCGGGCTCAGCAGCTAGGCTGTGCTGGGGAGGATGGGACTTCCCCTGCACGGCACCCCCAGATTTCTTCCCTGGCTGCAGGAAGCTCTGCAAACTCTCTCTCCACCCCCGCTTCCTGCACTCATTCCTGTACAGGGAGCTGCTCCCCCATCCGCCCATCTCCTGTCCAGACCCCCTCATACCTAGACCCTCCCATGGAGCCTTCCCCTCCCCCTCGCACTCAAAACCTCTCCTGAGGAGCCCCACTCCCTCTGCACCTGGACCATCCCGACAAGCCACCCACACTCAGATCCCCCTGCTGAGCTCTATCCCCCTCACACCCAGACACTCCCCCTCCTCCCCCCCGCTGAGCCCTAACCACCTTCACCTGGACCCCCTTGAAAAGTCCCATTACCATTGCACTCAGAACCCCCCAACAAGCCCCTGTGCATCCAGATCCTTTCCACATCCAGAACCCCACTGAGCCACCTGCACCCAGATTGCCCTACACAGAACCCTCTTAACCCATATCTGGATCCCCCCCACACTAAGCCCCTCCACACTTGGATCCTGTCTTGCTGAGCCTGCCTGCCCACACCTGATGCACTTGGCACGGAGGGGCAGGGCCCTGGGGTGTTTCTGGGGCAGGCCCGGTCCTTGCACTGTGTCAGGGTTGGGTGTACACTCACTGCTGAGTCCATGTCCCCGGGGAGGGGAGGGAGCTGCACAGTGATCTCCCACCTCTGTGCAGACAGTGGCCTGTGCTCCCCAATGCCATGCTGGAGCCTCCACATTTATTTGACAAAATTTGCAGAATTTTAAAATATTGTGCGCTGAATTTTAATTTTTTGGCACAGAATGCCCTCAGGAATAAAGTTATATCATTAGAATAAGAGTATTGCCTCTGCAAGATGGTATTCAAATATCCCTAATTAACTTTAAGAGATCTAACTTTCTTATCACTAGATCTCCTCTTTTCTCCCACCCAACATATTAGGCGAAATTAGATAAAGGTGCCACATTATATAAAGAAGAAATTGATCATCTCAAAACTCAGTTGGTGAAAGCTGACATGGAAAGAATGAAGCAATCCAGAATTTTTGAACAGGAGTAAGTTTAAGTTTTTTACCGTACTATGCATCCTGTAATTTCCCAGTTATTTTTTTGGAAAGCATAAGATCTGAAGTTTAAAAGTAGTTTTTTATACAGGTTGTTTCAAACATCCTACCTAGACACTTCAGATATCTCCCAGGAATAGGTAGAAACTGCACTGAAAATGCAAACCTTATTGGATATTTGGTGCTCAAGCATGGTTTTGAAGAGAGCTCTGAGTGTCTTTAATCTACCCAGAAACTATAGAGCCATTTTGTCATAAGGGGTGGGGGGTGAGGGGCTGTGTAAATTAAATATTTTGTGTTTTCTTGGTGAAGAGTTCGAGTTTCTTAGCTCTGATATGTTTTGCTATTTTATCAGTATATTTGGATCCTGTTGCTGTTTGATTTCTCATTTGGAGAAGAACAGACAAATTAAAACTGCAAAATGTTGCAGAATTACACAATGGCAAACTGCTAAAATAGTGGCTTCCTCTTTTTCCTCATGCAGAATTGCTACTACAAAAGCTCTTGCAGAACACAAAGAGGAACAGTTAAGAAAATTAAAAGAAGAACTGAGAAGAGCACAGCAAGAACAAGATGTTACTGGTAAATAAAAAATACGTACAAGGGATTTTTTTTCACAATATCTATATAAACAAAACATAGAATTGAGGCTGTGGGTTGTACATAAAGCACTAGATAAAAAAATGTTAGTCTTTGGTCCACAGTTGGTTAAAGGAGGGACAGGACTTTCTTTGGGACATATGGTAGGTGAGGTGTAATGAGAAAGCTCTTCACACCCCACTCGTTAACTCTGGAAATCACAGTAATTTAGTGCTTAGAGTTCTTCCGTATGTGACTGCAGCAGTGACGAGGTATGAAAGTGCAGACCTTTAAATTTTTTTTTTTTTTTGCTTGTCATATCTGAAGGACGTGTCTGGCTATTTCTATAATTGGCCCTACACTTTCATCAAACACTCCTGGACAGAGTGGTACACAGTTCGTGGCAAGTTTGTATAGCTTTTGCAAAACTAGAGGCAAAAGGGAATCCTCACTATATCAAGATGTGAGACGGTGGGGCCTAGTAGACAGAGCACTGGGCTGTGACTTGAAAGACCTGGGTTCTGTTTCTGGCTTTGTTCACTGGGTTACTTTGAGCAAATCACTTCCTCTCTCTAGGCCTCAACTTACCCACCTGTAAAAGGGGAATAACAATTCTTTCCTCTTTTTGTAAAGTGCTTGAAGATCTATTACTGAATAATTCTATGAACTAGGTATTATGGTTATCTCTTCTAACCATAACTGATATAATATTACTGTATTTTGGATTTGTCAGTTAAATTTATTAGATCATCTGATTTACTAGAGAACCATTTGAATTTTATACTAGGTAACTGGCAGTCTGTGTGAATTCCTGTATAGAAAGGTTGAAGCTGTTGTAACCGTATTTGTAACCTGTACAGTGAACACTTAATCCCAAAAGGGAATTTTAATATAATTTTCTAGTCATAGAACACTACTTTATTTACTTTATGAAGGTCAACTTTACTTGATTTTTGTATTGTCCAAGATATAACAAATAATAGCTTCTAAGATATATTCAAATAATTTTTTCCCCAGTAATATCAGGAAAAGATGTTCCTCAGGAATCACATATACCCCTGACTTGTGGTGGTGGCAGTGGGATTGTGCAGAGCACACAAATGCTCATTTTAAAATCTGAACAAGCTAAATTACAGAAAGAAAACCTGCAGTTGAAGAAAAACAATGACCTTCTAGTAAGGTAAGTTTAAAAAGCTGATCATCAGAGTCTAAAATGTCGTTTCTGATTTAACTGCATACATTACTATACTTGCTGTTTGATTTATAACCAAACGCGGTAAGAGTTCATATTTCTGGGGAGAATCCTAGAAATGAGAAATTTTGAAAGATCCATTTGTTTGATGAACTTTCTTCTCTTTGTGGCCGGGGACTTGTGCCTTTCACACATCAGCAGTTTGAATCCGGATACCACCAGTGGTGACATTTTATCATTCAGTCTCTTCCTTACACCTTAGGAAAGGAGCTGGCTTCCCTTCTTAATATAAACTTGCTCACATGAGTTGGCAGTAATTGGTTATCTGTTCAGCAGTTTTGCAGCAGAAAGTTGAATGGGTATGGAGACTTAACTGCTTTGATTCTAGAGATTGTCCCTTGAAGTCAGGCTCAGGACACATTGATATGGCAGTGTGAGGGAACTTGTATTGTCATGCTTCCAGTAGTTTACACTTTTATCATTTTCTCCTTTTAAGCAATGAGCTTCAGCTAAAAGAAGAACTAACCAAATGGAAAGAGAGAGCACTAAAAATGAGAGCAGAATCCTGTAGAGACACCACTCAGGAAAAGATACAGAGGTCTCCAAGGAAGACCACATCTCGTTCAGTTAAAGAGCAAATGCCTTCTCCCTCCAAGGAAGTTTCTTCACGAGAAATCCTGCCTCTGGATTCACCAAACACACTGCCTCTGACTTGTCCAAATTTCTTTGATAATTCAAGCTTAGGCACACTTACAGGTGCGTAATGCAATACTGTTTCTGTTAGGAACACCTATTCAGTAGAACGTTAAAGGGTTGGCTAGCCAGACCTGTGAAAGGTCTAGTGTAAGTACACGCTACAGTTAATTCATATGTACTGGGGGGACTTGAATACCTCAACTGGGTGAGTATTCGAAAGATTGGGCTAGCTTTTATTGCAGTATAAACTGAATTTAGTGATTAGTAGTAAGGATGGACAAATGAAATATTGTGCAATTGTACAGTGGATATATTGGGTTCTGAAGGGGGGGGTGTATTTTTTATTTACATTATTTCATTTATGTAGTTTTAGTTCAGAAAGGTTTGGAAGGGGTGAATTCTAGACCTGGTTGGGATTTTTTTGGCTTAAACAGTTCTTTGTTGTAAACTGCTAGTTTGTTGAAATAGAAGAACCTCAATTTCCCATATCATAAGTAGTTCCCTAACAACTGGAATATTGGCTACCCTGGGGTAGGTGGCTCTCTTGTTTTTAGCCAGATGTTTCAAAAGGTCTGTATTTCATCCCAATCTAGAACAAAACCAGATGCCAAAACCTCAAAACTTTGCACAAAATGGCATTCTTGTCTTCTGGCCAGCCCAAGTGAATTCTCCAGCATTGGCCCTCCACCAATGCAGAGAGCTATGAGCTAGTTTCACCCGCGTGACTCTAGAGGCAGCATTTAAGCAAATTTCTGTCTCCAAGGCCTAACCTTTAGTTTCAAGAGCAAGTTTTGCACCCAAGCCACTAGTCTCTCCATCTCCAGTTGCAAAGATGGCAGCCTGGGCAATGTCTCCTTTCCCATTTCCCCTACCCTGCTTTGCTCTGCTCCTTTTCTTTCCTGCCTGTCTCCACAAACCTTGGTCTGCAAATAATGGCTTCTCTGCTCTTCTCCACCCAGCCACCTTTTGTGGGGGAAGCCTTTACTGGTGGCCTGCATTACATCTTAACAGCACCATTGCAGCCACTATTAGCTGTTTGAAAAACCATCAATACTCCCCAGCAGTGTGGTGAAGTACTAGGTCGCTGGAGCAAGTTTTGACATTGTCACCACTGTTCAGTGAGTGTGATCTAACTTGTTGCTGCCACTTCTGCCAGCAAATCTCCCAATGTCTGAGGTCCCCACACAATTCCATGTCCCAGCCCAACTGCTAAGATCAAAGAAGCGCCTTGTCTAGACTAGGATTTAAAGGTAGTGGTTGGATCATGTAGTCTAGCTCAATCTTTTAAACACCTTCTAAAAGTCTAGACAAGACAAAGCAATTGTACTCTAGCATGTGCTAAACTGGGAAAGTTACAAGTCTTTCTATTTTCTCTCTTACTTAGACATGCGACCTGCAGGAACAGAGCGTATAGAAGATCGCTTTAAGCACTTGTTTGGAGCGTCAGAAAAAGATAAAGCACCTGACTGCACAACCCAGTAAAGGTGCCTGTTATTGCTCACTGTCCTTGCTAGTGGATAAAGTCAGAGATTGCATATAGAGAAGACATGTGCTACAGAAGTAGCTGGTATGTTTTAACTGTAGCCAGTGGGAAGAAGCTTTCTTGGAGCAGGAACTAAGCAAGTAACTGGAAAAGCTGGAATACAAAAATGTGACAATAGTGTTGCCTGCATCCAGCTGATGGTCTCACCGTAGCAGTTCTGCATTGCTCCTCTTGTGATGGCAAAGATAACAAAGCCAGCCAGCTGAAGAGGAAATGAAAACTGGAATGGATCACAAATCAGAGAATCTCTACTGTGAAACTTATCAATGTTAAACTTTCCCATCTCACTCCTAAGACAACCCTCCCAAGGGCAATCAGTTTAATCTTGGAAGTCCATAAGGAAAGTGGAGAGAACTTTTTCTGCTACTCTTTTTCTAGTGTTCAGTGTTATTTCAAGTTTTATATGTGACTTTTCTAGGATGGGGAATAGCATTCTCATTCAACTTCATTTAACCAGTTTATATAT
Organism: Terrapene triunguis; assembly: GCF_002925995.2. Taxonomy (NCBI): domain Eukaryota; kingdom Metazoa; phylum Chordata; order Testudines; family Emydidae; genus Terrapene; species Terrapene triunguis. The sequence continues at coordinate 1,886,264 of NW_020665057.1, read as the reverse complement.
AATATTCTATTTATGAGCTCACAATCAAGGCTGTGTTTTTAAAAAGTCTCTAATTCATATCTGCAGTGCACAGTTGATTTTGGTCTGAGTAATTTTACCTTTGTCAATAAAGATTGTTATATGCATATAGGCAGTCAAACTAGAATTGGTCATTGTACTATTGCCGTTTCTTGTTGTGTCATTGGGGGACGTGGCAGGAGGCTCCTGCCTACTGGTCATAGCTGAGTGATGGGGGGGGTCTCGCCTAGCAGCAAGTAAGGGGTTAATATACTCTAGCACACACCCTCCCCCTCAGGTTCTGCTGTGGGGCTTTATCAGGCAAATCCTCCCTCTCCCTCCCCGAAAAGAAATTGGTCTTCTTAATGTTTTTCCCAGCCCCGTGAAGGATTTCAAAGCTATAGGGCTGTAGCAAGACATACCATCTCATTAGCCTAGAGTTGGTGTCTTTCATGGTGTTCAGCCAACGTACTAGGGCATGGTCACCAGTTTGAAGGAGTTCCCCCACAGATAATAGCTCAGCGCATCCACAGCCCATTTCACCAGGAGGACTTCCTTTTTTATGACTGAGTAGGATGTCTCTCGTGGAAACAATTTCTTGCTGAGGTATACTGTGGGGTGCTCCTCCCCGTCAGTGTTCTGGGACAACACTGCACTCGGGACCACTTCTGAGGCATCCATCTGAAGAGTGAACTCAGGGGTGAAGTCCAGATGGGTGAGTACGGGTTCCTGGCTCAGCCTCTCCTTCACTTCCCAGAAGACCATTTCACAGGCTGCTGACCACGGGACCTTCTAGCGCTGTTCTTCACCAGGTCAGTTAGGGGCATTGCGATCATGGCAAATGCCGGGAAGAATCATCAATAGTACTCTGTGAGGCCAAACCTGGTGCACTTGCTGCTTGGTCGTAGAAACAACGCACTTTGCCTGGGCTTGTCCTTTGTCGACCAGGGGTCTTTGTTTTCCTCCTCCCACGCGGTAGCCCAGAGATGTCACCTCCTGCTGCCCCGGATGGCATTTGTCTGGGTTCGCCATCAACCCTGCCACCTTCAACATCTACAATACGGCCATGACATGTTTAAGATGGTCTTCCCAGTCCTGGCTGTAAATGATGTAGTCTATGTATGTTGCAGCGTACACCCCATGTGGCTGTAGTACCCAGTCCATTAGACGCTGGAAAGTCGCATCACTCCATGTAGGCTGAAGGGCATCATTATAAATTGGTACAGCCTCCAGGGTGTGAAGAATGCAGTTTTCTTCCATGCTTTGTTTGTTGGGGGGACCTGCCAGTAGCCCTTGGTTTGCTCTAGGATGGAAAGGTAATTGGCAGACCCCCGCCGGTCAAGCAGCTCATTGACCCATGTTTTTGCCCATTTAAAAAAAATACAGGCAACCTTTTATTTTGAGAAACTCCAGCATCCCCATGCTTTGGAGCAAGGAGTTGAAATTTGGTAGGGGTGGCCTATGTACCAGGGATGTGCCTTTTGCCATCCATATGATGATCTGCCCAAATTTGGCCAAGTTAAGAGTCTGAAAAACTGCAATTTGCACGTGTTCCGTAGAGACTTGCTAGGGCTTCACAACTTTATTTTCCCAAAGATTTCATGTACTGTGTATGTTGTAGTCTGGGGCTGAGCAGGACTCCCCCTGCATTTGGAGTTCTGGGCCATGCTGGGTCCAGAACTGAGCAGGGAGCCTCTCTCTCCTGTGCTTTCAGTACTCCCACTTCTGGGCTCAGGCAGAATGGAGGAGAAAGCCACCTGAATCGAATGCAGAGGGGGCAACGGTGGAATCTGCATGGGCAGGGTGAGTAGTGTGACGAGCCTGGAGAGGAACAGACTGAGATAGGCAGTGGGTGACTGGGACAGGCTGGGCAAGTTGACTGGGGATTAGGGGGCCAGGAGATAGGGGAAACATCTGATCAGGAGCCGGAGTGCAGGAGGAAGAGAACTGGAATTGGATGTGCAGAGTGGGACATGGAGTTAGGCTGGGGGGGGCATACTGAAATTGGACATGGACCCCAAAAGAGATCCAGGAGTTAGTGGGGATGTGAGTTGAGGGAATCAAGAGGGCAGGGAGAAAAGAAACAAGCTTGGCTCAGGAGCAGGGAATAGTTGGGCAAGGATACTGTCAGGGAGTACAGGGGATGAGATTTGGATTGGCTGGCAAGGACACTAGGGACAAGGAGCTGGGGAGTAAGGTTGGAAACAACAGAGTGAGATGAAGGGGGGAAGACAATGCAAGGAGTCTGGGACTGAGATGAGAAGTCTGAAGAATGGAGACTTGGAATGGATAAGTGAGGAGAATGAGACTGGGACAAGGAGCCAGGACAGGGAAGAGAAGGACAGGGGCAAAAGAATCTGTACACACTATTACTCCCTTCCAGAGTCTGGAATGGAACCCACATGCTTGAGTCTTGCTGTTCCTCTGCTTCCATAAATGGCTGTGAAACCCTCTGGTAAAGTGTCTCATCCCCTCCAGTGCTGGTCCACGTAGAGGATGGCAACTTACTACTGTTATCAGTTACTCCATTAGCTCCCGTAGCAGGTTCCAATCCTGCGGATGAATCACAGCTCAATGTGATGCCACGTGCTGGAATTTGTTTTTTCAATTTGCTTTTTTTTTAAAAACCTAGGACATTACACATACAAAGCTACATTAAAAGGCCATTATTGAGGTTGCAGACTGAAGTAATAACTTAGGAAATGCCAGTATGAGCACCCATGTGAGGGCTCAACCAGGAGCATGATGCCCAAGGAGGAGAGAACCCCTCATAATCCGCTATGGGATATGTTTTTTGCAAACTCGGGAGGCTCTGCATTCTCTCCCCCCCCCCCCCCCCCAAAAAAAAAAAACTGGCTGCTGAATCAATAACCCTCATCTCTGGTCTTCAGGTCACCCTTCCAGGAATTGTTTTTCTCCCTTAGTGCTCCCCATCACCCCAGTCCAACCACAATATTCCCTCAGTCCACATTCCATATACGGGCAACCCTGCTTACTGTGGCCTTTCCCCGATGCTGATAGTAGGTTGTCTCCCTGCCAGCCAAAGTAGCCTTCCTCTTCTGCTTCACGCTCCTGGGTCTTAGTGCTTGAGGATCTCCTCTTTTCTTCTTCGAGTGATTGCTCCTGTGTATTCCACAGTAGGTGTGCGTGCTCACTACGTGCACCGGTGCTGGAAGTTTTTCCCTTAGCAGCATCCATAGTGGGGGAGCACCGCTGCGACCCCTGGAGTGGCGCCGACATATCATGCTATAAAGGGGGCTGCATCTCGAAGAACGCCAGTTACGGAACATGTAACTGTCCTTTTTCCTTTTTACCCCACTTGTCAGACCAGCCACTTTCCTTGGAAAATCCACTTCAACATATCCCTCCGCCAGTTTTATCACTGCCTCCATTGTCTCTGGTGGGTGTGTCCTCACCCAGGCCTTAGTGGTATCCAGGAGATTCTGCATAAACTGCTCTAATATCACAGTTTCCAGGACCGCTTCCACATTTTGTTCTCTCAGCCTTAGCCATCAGTTGGCCCAATCATTCCACTTCTGCACAAACTCTCTCAGCCTTACCCCATCAGTCCACCTGCCTGTCCTAAATTTCTGCTGGTATCTTTCAGTTGCCAAGCCTACATGGTCCAATATGGCAGCCTTTAACACATTGTAGTTCTTGGCCTGCTTCTCACTCATTGACATATAAGCAGCTTGGGCTTCTGCCACCAGATAAGGGGCTAAGCATAGGGCCCATAATCCTTTAACCCAGCCCACACCAGTCACAATTCTTTTGAAAGTCAATAGGAACATGTCAGGATCATCCCCAGAGCCCATTCCACAGAGTCTCAGCACCCCCGCTCCCAGCTTCTCTTTCCCCGAGGCAGGACTTGTCACATTCTGTATTAACTGCTGCAGTACCTGGATCCGTTCCTTCACAAACTCCTGAAACACCCGCTGTTGTGCCTCCTGCCATCCCAACGGGGCTCGTCATTCTGTTTGCTGCCTCTCCTGGAATCCATGCAGCATCCTCTGCATCTCCTTCTGTTGCTCTATCAGCAAAATTTTATTACATATGTATTGTGTATTCTTTTCTCTTTGGGATTCTGATGACTGATATACAGTCAATACAAATTACTGGGGGAAAGCATATTCATTCACTGTTTGCTTTTGGTTGGTTGGGGGGGTTTTTTGTTTGTTTGGTTTTGTTGTTGTTGTTATTTAGAGTAATTGCCAGGTAAAGCTGACAATCTTCACTTCTTCTCTTGAGCTACAATAACTGTTTTTATATCCCAAGCCTCACTAGATGGCAGCATCTCAACTTTTCAACAGGGAACGGTATTGTCTTGAACAGCAATTCACCAGCAGAACTACAGCACCCAGCATGCACTCTGAAACCTTGTACTTTTCTCCGGTACAAGGGTCGGTGAACCCTGAAAGCTGGCTGTGGAGATCCTGAGGTGAGTGGCTTTATTCAGCCTCGTATGTTTCATCCTGTTAGTTTCACCTGGAATAACAGTCAGGAAAGCTGTGACTACGAGGTTGAGAAACTGATTTGTACGTTTATATACTTACATGCTCTCGTTTCTCTAGTGGTGGGAAATGGGCAGTATCCGAGTGCATTAAGCCTTGATAGCTGGAGACATGGTGTAAAATCTGGCCTAAAGCAAAAGCAAAATTACCGGATATTATCAGTTTAGTTCCTAATGCCCATATAGTCTGCCAAGCTACCACATTATTGGTAGGGCCGCACTCTTCATTGCTTATGTTGGCTGAGCTCTGTGCATTATCCAACTTATTTTTAGTGCAATTGGGAAGTAAGGTGGGGGCTGGACGGAGTGGGAGGAAGCCAGAGGCAGTGCTTGAGTTATTCTGGGACACTCCAGAATGACATTCTGGTACATTTTTGGAGGCACTGGGACAGTGTTCCAATACTTCTAATTCCTGAGCCACCATCTCTCCTTCTGGAACATAGAGCCGGGGCTGGACCTCGGCTTCCTGCTCTGGAAGGAGAGATGATGGTCCATACTGTGTGGCAGAGGCACCATCTCCTTATGCTGCCTCCTCTGCCTCTTCTGCATCTGGGCCCATTCCAGAAGGAGTAATGGCAGACAGCTTGGTTACCCAGCGGCCATCTCCTTCCAGAGCAGGGAGCCTGGGCCAAAGGGGACCCTCCAGAGTCTGGACCTGGCTCAGCCACCATCTCTCCATCTGCTCATACCCCTCAACCCGGCATCTTCACCTCCAGATACAGGAAGCCCTGATTGGGTGAAGGGTAGGGGCTGTACTGCACATCCTGGAGAAGCATCCCACAGCCGAGCTCTCTGGGGCCAGCAGTTGGGAGCAGCCCAGAGCTACCCCCACACAAGCCACTTAGCTCCCTGCAAGGGAGCAGGGACCCTCCAGTCTCCCCACACAGAGCACACAGGCCCACTGGCTAGGCTCCCGCTCTTCTGGCTGATCATGACTCCCTGATCACTCTCTCCCCACCAATTACAAGCCACTTATTCTCCCCTGACAACCAATATCCCTCTGCCCTCAGTCCCAATATCGTCATTCCCCAGACCCCAATATCTCCCCTTTCCTGCCCCCAGCTCTCTGCCCAAATACTGTATACCCCTTCTCTACCCCCTACTGCGAACCTGCAATATATCCTCTGCCCTCCCCTTGCCTAACCCTCAGTCCCCCTTGGCATCCTCCCCTCCCCCTCATAGCTCTCACCACCTTCTATCCAGTGTTGCCAGTTTAGCCATTTTGTCGCTAGATGTAGCAACGTCACCAGGATGTCACCAGATTTGATTAAAGGTCACAGTTTAGCGACTTGTTGAGGCAAAACTCAAAAAATCTCAAGCAGACCTAAAACGCTGCTGGACTGAGCGACAAAATCACTGAACTGGCAACACTGAAATGAGAGGAGATTTGCCCCGCCTCGTGGTGTGCATGGCCAGCACCTCCATGAATTCTGGGACTTCTCTTTTGAGGACCCCAGCACTGCCCAGGGGCCTGGCTGGGTATACAGCTCTGTAGTGCCTAGGAAGCTGCTGTCTGTGATCTGTATAGGCAGTACAGAGGGCATCAGAGAGCTTAGCCCATTTGGTGCTGTAGGCAATCAGTGAAATCAGTGGAAATCAGGCTTTTCTGGTTTTTGGATTCTCACCAAAATTAATAATGTTCTTCCCATTGATACCTAGAACATTCCCTGAAATTTTCAAATTGATCAGTTGGGGTTTTCAAAAGCTATCACATTACACCTCTGTAGACAGACTTGCTTCACTCAGCCTATGAGCTAGGAATTATTCTGGGGAAGTTCTATGGCCTGTGCTATGCAGGAGGTCAGGCTACATGATCACAATGGTCCCTTCTGGCCTTGGAAGCTTGGACTTTATGAAAGTCACCAACTTGGTATAACTGGTAGCTGGTAAGCCTTCCCAGAACTGCAGAGAGTCCCAGAACATCAGAGAGCTTGCATGCACACATCCTACCCACACTAGCTGGTCATGAGTACACTTACTACTTGTAATAGGCATTAAAATTCACTTTTAACTTCTGATAGATTTATTTCAATTAAAATAATCCTACAACTTCCTACAGAAGTGCTGAAAAGTCTGCATTTCAGGATAGTATCAAATTAATCTGAAGTCCAGGGGTGCAGACTCACTTCATCTCGCTTCTCAAAAGTATATATATTATTCATAGCAATTTAAGGTTGAGACTTTCAAACCTGCCAAGGGGATTTGGACACCTAATTCCTATTAAATTCTAATGGACATGGGGCATCCAAATCTCTTAGGCATCTTTGAAAATCCCACCCTGAATTTGTTCTGCTGATGTTATTAACTAATGACAAAATGCCTGTGACATATCATAGCTTCCCTTTATTGAAGGGACACCTCTAAAATAAAGCCATGGCTGAGATAACCAGGAGGTCTGGCATGATAATTCTCCCTCAGTTTTCAACTCTGATCTCAGATCCTTGGTCTCTTGAGAAACAGTCCACAGCTCAGACTGATTGCACATCCAATGTGATGATGCCAATATTTGTTGTACAGTGTTCAACTGCTCAGTGTGGTAGCCCATCAGGCATTTTGCTGATAACGTCACACTCTGCTAAAGGGCACTGGAGACTCCGATCTGCCTACAGGGATCAGGCAAGTCCTGTTTTAAAGCTTTTGCTTTAAAAGTTCTCATTTTCTAATCCAATGTATGAAATAGGCATACTGAAAACGTTTCTTATCTTGTGGGAAGAACAAGGCACTCTCCAGTTCTCTCTAGTCATAGATGCTCTGAGTCACCTGTTCAGTTATAGAATTCATCTGTTTTTGAGTCCCTGGAGCTGGTGTTAACTCCTTTTCCTTTTGAGAGATGTCACAGAACATGTTTAAATACCTACAGGGGGCAGCATGGGTCGGCTTGATGGGAAGGTAATATTGCTGTCTGCAGCCGCACAAGGGATTGGACGAGCAGCTGCTATAGTAAGTCTGGAAAGCTTCATTCTTCTTTTTCCCCCTCTTAGTTCCTTGCTAGCTTTGCTATTTTGATTAGCCCAATGAGACCTGTACTGAACTGTCTTTTATTATCAAACTGGAAATTAAATCAAAAGCCAAGTCCTTCAACTTTTCCGTGAAAAGCACATGGGGAAAAAAAATGTTACTGCTACACCATGAGAGCCTTGCTTCCATTCTGGAAAAATTCACTCAAGAGTCACATTGTCAAAATTCCCTGCTGCTCTATAAATAGCCTTCCCCAAGATCTTCTCGGCTGGGTTGGCTGGGCATACTGGTGTTCTTCTATTTTTCTCTACTTTTGACCAGCTCTACTCTCCAAAGATGGCTTTGCCTGTGGTGAATTATAGAGAGGGACTAGCAAAGCTAGCATGTGACATGCAATGAAAGATACCTAGTTGTCACAAACTTTGATTTTCACAGGCTTTGCCAGGGGACTGCTAATCCTGTCACTTGCATTAAAACACCCTTTCACTGGGAATAGCTTATTTGTAAAACACATTCCTTTTCCTAATGAATTTGCTTTGTAAATTTGCGATCAGCTACAGATGGAAGTGGCATACCTGACCTTCTAGAGATGCACCACAGTTATAGATAGGTACTCTCAGAAACTGCATTACTGCCACTTACTGGGGGTAGTGTGTCTCTGAGAGCTTCTTGCTTCTGTGATCAGCAGATGAGTCTGTTGTATAGCAGTCACTTGTCAACAACTCACTCTGAGGAGCAGAGCAAGTAGTTTTCTCTCAATAGACACAGGTGCTTATGAGGGTTCCCTTGTATTAAAGGGTATCTCTCAGGAATAGCTACCTGATTCTGTTGAATGTAATGAACAGAACCATTAATAAGTTGTTTCTCTAAGTAGTGCACTCTTCAATGATTTGGATGTGAAGCACTATACAAAAGCACTCATTTTCTATAAACTGTGGGTCAGATCCTCAGCTGTTGCAAATTGGCACAGCTCCACTCAAGTCTTTAATGCTGCATTGATTTTCAGCAGCTTAGGATCAGCCCCTACACCAATGGTCCCCAACCTTTCTGTTGCAATAGCATATTCATGTTCCCAGAAGAGTGTGGCGGGCACCAGACGACCAGCCGCCGAAATGCCGCCGAGAAGCAGCGTAATCGAGAAGGGTCACCGCAGAAATGCCGCCGAGAACCGACGTCATCAAGAAGTGCCGCTGCCGAAATGCCGCCGAGAAGCAGCGGCATTTCGGCGGCGACGTTTCTTGGCATTGCCGCTTCTCGGCGGCATTTCGGCCGCTGGTTGTCCGGCGGCCGCACTCCTCGGCGGCGGGTTGTCTGGCGGAAGCGCTCTCTTGTCAGTAGGCGGGCGCACATAAATGCCCCGGCGGGCGCCATGGCGCCCGTGGGCACCACGTTGGGGACTACTGCCCTACACGTTTGTAACCTACTGTCTAATACAGGTGCTGCCCTTACTAGAGACAGTGTATCAAGCACACTCTGGTGTATATCTGTTCCTTCAACTGGGTCAAGTAACAGGACCCGCTGCTTTAATTACAGATTCCTGGTTTGGGGGATAAACATCATAAGTTCTGTTCCCCTCTCTCCTGTGTACACTCAGCTGAAACCAGGGTGTTTGGCTATGTAGCCAAGTATAGATACAGATAATTTTGTTATACACGCACACAAAAAGCAAGCGATTCGCTGCCTTCAGCCAGCTCCTTTTTCAGTCCAAGATGGAAGTGAAAGGAGAAGGCAGCCTCTATTACTGGTAAACCCTAAAATATCTAAATGTTAATGGTTCCTTTTGCTTGTGTTGTTCAGGCTTTTGCAAAAGAGGGAGCAAAGGTCATTGCTACAGACATCAGTGAGTCCAAGCTGCAAGAACTGGAGGAGTATTCAGGTAAATGCTTTACAACAGACTTAAGTCCAACTCTTTTGTGTATTTTGTAAGCTGCTTGTACAAATTTCATCTCAGGACAATACAGAATTCTAAAGGCAGTAGAAACTGTAATAATGCAAGTTACTCCTTCGTGCTGGCATCTGGTCTTTTCTCTGCTGTAGCAGAATGTGGAGGTTTGGTGTTTGAGTGCAAGTTTTCCACTGAAACGTCAGCATTTCAAAAAGGATATACTGGGTACATGGAGTAACCCCATCCATCTGATTTTACGAGGCACTAGTGAAGCTGTTAACTGCTGCCACTTCTCACAATAGCGTCCATTTCACTGACTTGTCCTGGCCATTGGGCTGGCTGACAAGTCTAACTACCTCTTGTTTCAGTCATGGGACTTGAGCTTTGGGATGTTAGTGCTAAAATCATGAACTTCTCTCATTTGAGCTATAGAACTCACTTCATTAGCTACATAAGAATCCGATTTAGTGCTCTGCATTTCAGTTTGACCAACTAATGGCATTAATGGCAACGTAGTTGTTCACTAGTGTGAATTGGTGTATCTTTTAAATGTGAATTACACTGTCACTAAATCACCCCCTATTACATTTGTATAAATTCTCAGGACTAAGAGTTCTCTCCCTGCTGATACTATACTAGTATGTATCGACTACTCATGGGCACAAACTCACATCATTGTTCCTTAGTTAGACACAAGGCAGGGAAATCGTAACACAAGTTTATTTTTATGTCTAACATAAAAAGTATGGGTGAAATCTATCCTATATACACAATGAAACAGCATGAAAATACTTCCAAATTAACTTAGTGAATAAAAGTGATCACTGGTCCTTACATACATTCCTGACATTGAGAAGGCCGAATAACAATCTCTTAGCCAGACTTACTGCGAACAGCCTCTGGGTGACTCATGGCATTCTGGGGAATTTCCAATTCATCCTCTCAGAATTTCATGAATTCTCAAACTGAGTAGGGTTATTTACTTTGACACATCAGGCCAGTTGTGCTGGCAGGAACACCAGGAAGTGGAATCAGAGTTCTGCGCAGTCCCTACCCCTCTAAGGGCTGGTCTATACTTACCGGTTAGTTCGACGGCTGGAAATCGAACTTCCGGGTTCGATTTATCGCGTCTGGTCTGGACGCGATAAATTGATCCGGGAAGTGCTCGCCGTCGACTGCGGTACTCCAGCTCGGCGAGAGGAGTACCGCGGAGTCGACGGGGGAGCCTGCCTGCCGCGTGTGGACCGCGTCTGAACCGCGGTAAGTTCGAACTAAGGTATGTCGACCTTCAGCTACGTTATTCACGTAGCTGAAGTTGCGTACCTTAGTTCGACTTAGGGGGTTAGTGTAGACCAGGCCTAAGTCTTGGGAAAAGGAACTTCAGACATATGATTTGTTAAATCCCAACTCTTCCTTTGAGGACTGGAATTAGAATATGTCGGACTTTCAACTAATACAGAAGAGAAGACACCACTGTTAGTCAGCCTGCCAGGGAGAAGTTAGCTTTCTTGCTAACATATTTCCTAGAGAAATTTCCAGAGGTGTTTTAGAACATGTACATGAATTTGTCAGTTTGGCTTCAGGACGTGCAGGTTTTTCCAGTGGAGAATGATTTATTAGTTTCCATCAGCATTTTTCCACTCAACCAGGCTAGCATCACAGTAGCTATTAAACTCTGTGTAAATAGGTGTGGATGATAAAACCACAAAATAATGTATTTTCAGCAGTGCACAGGAAATGAGTCATGGTGATTTAATGGGCGTTGTTTGCATGAAGGCGCTGGAACAGTGGCATGCCTTTCTGGAGATCAGCTGTGAATTTAGGGTGTTTCATTTTTTTGCTGTTTGCATTTCTGCCGGCAGATGGCATTCTGTGCTTTCTACCTTAAGGTAACAATGTTACAGTGGGGCTGGCTCTACTGTAAAGTGTTTAGAAGAGAGTCACAGCAATCTCCATTTTGGAATCAACTGTGTTTGCCTGTGCGTGTGAAAGGTAAATTTAAATCACACAGGAAAGGGCCCCAAGCAACCTCTTTAAACAGCTCGGAAGGTGGATTAATATTTTTTCCAAAATAAACATTTTTTGTTTATAAATATTGATAGGTTAATTCCGAAGACATCGACATCACATTGTGTACATTTTAAAACTAGCCAACATTTCCCACACTATGTGCACGACCTGAGGGCTTTGACAATCAAACATATGTACTTCCCCCTGTCCCATTTAGCATAGTTATGACTCACCCCGTCCAGGTAACAAGATGACTAATGACTTACACAAGTCACTTATTCCTCATTAATGAGTTGTACAAGCCTGGCTCATAGTCCTCTTGGTTCCAAATAACATATTGCATGTGCCATGATCTGTAGTCTATGTGACACCCATAATGATTACAGTACTAGGTAACAGGGACCTGAGCTGTGGCTACAATTGGCCAGTGAGTTTGTTGTGGTCGTGTAATGATTGTAATTCACGGTGATGAGTGCTTTGGTGGGCTGAGTTTCTGTGAAATGGGAGTGTATTGGAATTAGCTCCACTTTTCAGAAGACACCAGCTCACCTGCTCGTGTGGTTGTTCTTCTCTTACAATAACATCAGTGGTCTTTTCTAACTCCCCTCTTGGCTCTTGACTAGCACTCCATGATCTTATTATTATAGCAATTCAGTATTGGGACAATTTAACAAAACAGTGTGGCTTTTGGGTGGTGGGGGTAAAAGGCCATAGTACCCAAGGGTACCCATGTTATGGTCTGATATTCAGAACTGCTCAGCACCTGTGAACTCCCACTGACATCGGTGGGAACTGCAGGCGCTCAGCTCCTCTGAAAATCAGGCTATTAATTTTTAACAAAGCAAAATAAAACCATTTTGTTTTTATAGGCATTCAAACACGGTTGCTGGATGTCACCAGCAGAGAACAAATAGAAAATCTGGCCAAGGAGATTGAAAGGATTGATGTCCTCTGTAATGTTGCAGGGTAACTAGAGCCTATTGTTTTAAACTCCCTTCTCCTTCCCGTGTTTATTCCCCAAAGGTATTTTGTTTGATTTTTTTGTATATCCGTTTCACAAAGGTGTTTCTGGTGTCTGCATACTCATTGGCTCTGGAGACTGACTTACATTCTCACCACTAGTGGCAGACCAGTGGGGGGAGAGTGTAACACTGTCTGTGTTCTTCCTGTTCTGCAGAGAGAGGCCTTCGGCTTCAAGGGCTTTCTTTCAGGCACCCTTCATCACCACCTCATTGGATATGTTGGTGATAAAGCCATTATCTTCTCCAGAACTGGAGAGCTCACATCATACATTGTTTTTTAACTTGGAAAAGATAAATCAAAATAAAAATATCTTTATACAGTACTAGCGGTCACTGAGATTTTTCAAATGTCAATTTTTGACCAATAATTTTGATGGATGATTTCAGGGACACCCTTTTTTTATGACTAGTTCTGCCTATTACCAAATCTTTATCTATGTGTAACACCAACAAACCCCGGTTGTCAGCGGGCGGGATTGAACCTGGGACCTCGGTGCATGAGCCTCTACCGCATGAGCTAAAAGCCAACTGGCTGTTAGCTAAGACTGTAGAGCAGACTCATTTTATCTCTCTCCAAGTGGTCTGTGTCACTAGATGGGACAGAACACCACACCCTGGAGGTGTGTGGGTTACATATGCATATGGTGGCTTATTGTGACTGTCTTGAACTACATATACTAGTTATAGGAAACTTGTGCAAGCTGAATGTTGCATTATAACCTCTGAAGAGTCTTGTCCAACCTTGCTTGATTGGAGGGGTTATTCCAGAGGAGCAGGAGAAAAAATGTAAATTATACAGAAAAGGCACAGGAAATAATCCATTGCTTTTTGTGCACTTAATCCAGTTTTGTCCATCACGGAACCATTCTGGAATGTGAGGAGACAGACTGGAACTTTACAATGAACCTCAACGTCCACAGCATGTATCTAATGATCAAGACGTTCCTTCCAAAGGTAAGGCTCTGTCTACAATGCTCCTTAGTGTAAAAGACATTGCGGTGTGTTTCAAGATGGGCAGGATTAAGTCATAGGCACTATCAGAGCGTGACGGTGGGTGAAAATGTGGGGATGTGGCCATGGAAGGCCCTCATATCATATTGTGCTGAGGACTGCTTTAATGCAGTCCTGATTTAGAGCCTAACCTTTCAGACTAGTGTGTAGAGAGGGTTAATTCGGGTTTTTTACACTGTACAATTTGTATTTAGAATCATTTTCAAATGCAGCGCAGTAACAGAGAGCATGGGAAAGCAATACCCTACAACACGCACCCAGACAATAAGGCTACACCGTCTCTACAAAAATATTTGTAAACATTCAGATGTAATTGTGTGACTTCTCCCCCATACCCACAACAGGAAGCTATCTTGCAGAGCTGTTCAATACCATCGACAACACGCTACTTCAATAGGGGAGTACTCATCCCATTAGATAAACAACTCACCTGTATGATTATACCATAGCTTGAGGATACTTCCTGTTTGTGACATAACCACCACATTCTGGGCCAAACTCATGGGCCACAGGCTGAGGTGTTTACAGGAAACATACTGCAAGGCCAAAATAGCCCAAGGATGGCTGTCACCAAAGTGAACAGGATGCACCCTGCAGTGATTATGATACAATCCCAATCCCTACTTTCCTGAAACCCTCGGTTCCAGCGAGTATTAATTGTGTTAATTGTGAATCGGGGAAAGGGGGTTTTGTTTCTAGCTCTGGCACAGATTTGGTATATGACTTTTGCAGTCACTGATCCTTTGCTTCTCCATCCTAAAATACCTACCTAGCTCAAAGGAGGGTTCTGAGGTTTAATTCATTGTTTATAGGTAGGTTCTCCACGAGTACATAGTAAAAAAGTGGGTATTACTATTGATGAAAATGAGATCTCAAAATGTGACATACTTAAGACTGACCTGACTGGGTTACTAATTCAAAGCTGTGAAGCAGGAGCCAAATGCTGCCCTTTGGGGTAGTATTTTGGCCTGCAAATCTGAGAAATTACTTGTGGAATAAAATACCACTTAATGTGAGGAAGGCTGGTAGAACAAGTCCCCATACGGCAGAATAGCTTTTGTTTGAATGGCTTGATGGTGGTTGTGGGGTTTTTTTGCAGATGCTTGCACAGAAATCTGGAAACATTATCAACATGTCTTCTGTGGCATCCAGCATTAAAGGTAATAGACTTGCTAGAGGATTGTTTTGTCATATATGTGCCTGCGATATTCCTAGGTCGTGTCCAAGGTTGACATTCTGGACCTGTAGAATAATATTTCGTGAGTCCAAATTTGAAAGTGCCTATTTTAGGAGAGATGGGACTGAATACACAAATGCAACCTTCTTTTGGCCCCTTTGTGCATAAGCATTATGATGTAGTCTTTAATTACATGATCACATGCAGTTTTTCTCACAGGACTCCCACCTCATTCGGTGAACAGGGTGGACAGTGCTCTGGGGATGAAATGGAGCTGTGCCGCAAAGGAGGCTGTTGTCTGGAAGGCCCCTGCCTCATTTGCTGCAGAAGTTGAAGGGTGCAGTGAATGAGGGAGAGGATTCCTCTGTGGTTTAGGAAGCTGAGTGCTACCCTGGAGAACTGGATTCTACCCAGTCTCTGCCACAGAATTCCTATATGATGCTGGGCACAGGTAGCCACTGTGGGTTGCTCATTTTATGGGTACCCAACTTGACACCTGATTTGCAGAAGTGCTGAGCACTCACGACTGCAACTGAGCTCAGGCAGAGCTATGCTCTGAACATAGGATGTGCTATAAAATGCCAAGTACTCTGAAAAACCAGGCCCTAGGCACCTCCAATTGGGCACCCAACATTTAAGTGACACTTTAGACAGTTTGGCTTTAATCTCTGTGCCTTAGTTCCTCATATGTAAAATGGAGATGATGATACCACCTCACTGGGGTTTTGTGCAAAGAAATATTGATTAATCTTTGTAAAGAACTAGGTTGCTACAATGACCGTACCATAGAAAAGCCAATGAGTAAATTAAAAATTCTGTGTTCAGGGCAAGTTTGCATGGCATGCAGTAAATAAGGCATGGAGCCACAGGTTTGGATGATCAGGATGAAAGAAATTGTGAATAGCTGCCCATCCAGTGAGCACTATCCACTGTGCGTGAATGAGGTAGGGGTACTGTGGAAAAAACAGTATATGGTCATGTAATTAAAGACCATATAATAATGAATATGCACAAGACCGGGGGGGGGGGTGGGGGGGGGGGGGGGAGGAAGGGGAGATTGAAGGTTACCCAAGCAACCTTGACTGATACCATTTATTGCCTCATTTAGTGGTACCATGCCACATATATCATTTTTCTTGTTTTTCACTGCTTCCTTAGTACCAACTGCATAAGGGTTACCCAACAAGAGCTCTGTGTGTGAGGGGCAGATCGTTCCCTTTCCTTTATAAATCTTTATGCAATTTTTAAAATAAACTTCCTAGGCTACTTCCTCAGATATTTTCATTCTGTGCTGTTGGTCAGTACATTGCTGTATCCTGGTTCTTGAACGGCACTCTACTCATGCGGATTCCTTTGTCTAGCAATCAGCACTCTAGCCAGCCTGTCATTCAGCCTCTGCTCAAGAAGATGCCATCCAGAAAATTCTAGAGCCCAAAAGCAGATCCATATGGGAATGTGACCATCTTCTTTGGTCTTCGTGTTACCCTAATACTAACCTCTTCTTTCAGGAGTTGTAAACCGATGTGTCTATAGCACTTCAAAGGCAGCAGTTATTGGTCTAACCAAGTCTGTAGCTGCTGATTTCATTGAAAAAGGCATCAGATGCAACTGCATATGTCCGGGTAAGTAAGTCCTTGCAGCATTTTGTAAACTTGGAGCTGACACTGAAAAAACACAGGTTTGTCTTTAGCGTTAGCTCAAAGCTACACGCCACCTGGCCTACTTAATGCGCCAGATTTAGTTTGAGGTTGTTGATAGAAAATGAAACTTGAAAACAGCCCAACCACCTGCAAACAGCCGCTGAAGGCATCAGCAGTCAAGGGAGAAACCACATTTAAGACTTTCTTCTGGCATTTCCTGAAATGTAAAATTAAGAATTGCTATTTTTATAGCAGTCCAATCTCTGTGGCCTATAAAAGCACACCTACATATGCTCAGAGTATCTTGATGGTGTATTATACCAGTTATTATTTGGACGTGAAAGTTGCAACTTAGAGAAGCAGATTGGGGGACGAAGGGGGAAATGGTGCTTTTGGTTGCTGATTAGGAATGCTGAAAGTACGATTGCCTCATTCCTGATGTCTTGCTGTTGTGAGACAAAATTGGATGTGACTAGATCCGGGTGATGTAAAAGCCAGTGAGGTGGGCTGGCATGCCTGGTGAGAGTGTAGTGAAGTTAGTACGGCAGCGGCAACCACAAGGACACATACCACAGGCGTGTCCGTGCACACCTACCAAATCTAACCTGCTTTTTATTTTTAAGCATCCAAACTAGAGCTGTGAATATATATTTTAATAGTAATTTGCGGTGGGGTTTCATTAAACCCCAAACTGGCAAAATCGGACAAAAGGCCTGATTTTCATAGGTGATGAGCATCAGCTGTTTCCTCTCATTTCACTTGGAGTTCTAGGTGCTCGGGGCCTGTGTAAGTAAGTCCCCCAAACCATATGTAAAACACTGGTACTGTTCTGAGTGACCTTAAGCCAGTTTGGGGTTTCCGCTGCAGCCATGCAAAACTCAATGTCTTTTCAACTTGAAAACAGGCATAAACTGTGTGGTTTCATCTGAGTTTCCTGTTGAGCTTTGGGGGTTTCTTCATATAGGACTTGGGGTGAAACTCTGGGTGAGAAATCAGAAAACTTGCAGACCTCTTTGCACATCATGAATTGTGCATGGTTCTTCACATCCCACCAGCATCACCTTTTAATAATTAACAAACATGTTACCCACTTACTAGAGCCTAGGAGCCTGGGAGAAGCAGCATGTTCAGTCCATGGTGTGGAAGGAGCACCTTACATTGGTCTAAAGTGCCTCTATAGCCAACTGACGAAACCAACACCGATTCAAGAAGGTGCTTCATCCTTCCTCCTTGACACAGGGAATAGATCTGCACAATGGGAGGGGAGTGGTACTTTGGGAAAGAGGGGCAACAGAAAGGAGGAATGAGGCAATCTTGGAGGACTGTTTCCCCCTTAAAATAACTTTTAATTGGCCAAATCAAGCACTGGTAATTTTGTGGAAGGCTTTCCTCTCTATGCATGAGTGCTCAAAGCTGAGCAGCAAACCCACATCAAAGAGCACCTGGATGATGTAAGTGTGAGTGTAACCCACACACCTCCTGGGTGAGGTGTTCTGTCCCATCTAGTGGAACCGAGACCACTGAGAGAGAGAGAAAATGAGTCTGCTCTACAGCCATAGCTAATAGCCAGTTGGCTTTTAGCCCATGCAGTAGAGGCTCATGCACTAAGCTCCAGAGGCCCCAGGTTAGATCCCGCCCACCGACGACCGGGGTCTGTTGGTGTTACGTGAGCAGCCAAGCAAAAGCTAACTTCTTTGCTAATGCCAAGGGAGAAAGCTAGTCCTGCTGCTGTAGAAGATCTTAATAGGGAGTTTTTGTAACCTGGCAGAATTAAGAATTTCTTTCTGTGCAACCTCTTGTGCAAGCCGAAGATCATCTCAGACCAGAGATGAAACACATGCCTGGAATATAAAGGTTGAAGCTATCCCCAGAGAGTTCTCAAGTATTGGCTACTTCATCACAATACTGATTTCCCACTTAATTCCATTCCTCCCCACTCACAACAACATTGGAGAGAAATAAAATACTACACAAATCAAGGACCATTTCCGAAACTCTCTGCAATTAAAAGCTAATCTCAAACTAGTGGTAATCTCTACGCCCCCTCAGTTCAAATGAAACCCCATCTCTTGTGCTGATCTTTCTCCACATAGGTGCCTAGTCACTGCAATGGAATGGGAGGATATCCTGGGATAGGTAACTAGAAGTCCACGTTGTATGACTATAGTATCTCTCTAAGCCAAGAGAATGCCACAATCTATTTTTGAACTATTGATTTGTATTCTAATTTGTGAACGTTCGGTGGCATCAAACAAAGCTGCATCACCTCTCCCTGGTGATGATCAGCACAGTAAAATTGCTTAAGGAAGTGAGCTGCCATAAAAATACTTTATGATAATAAATCAGCTAGTGTCCTCTTGCGTAGATTACTATCAGTATAAAGATTCTCTTTGTCACTATCCAGAATAGTGAGGCAGTTTTAACATTTTGCTATTTCCATTCATAGTTTTAGACTGTAAACACTGAGGAAGGGATGTTGCTCATTTTTTTTGTTAGCTGTGGGTAACATTTTTTCAAAAGCACTTCTATGACTTAGGCTACTAAGTTCCATTTTCAGAAATGACTCTCAGCCACTTAAGAGTCTGTCCTTCATTGAAAGTCAGTGGGATTTAGAGTCCTAAATCTTTTAGACCCTTTTGAAAACTTTATCCCAATCTTGTTATGAAGTGCTATGCAGCCATGGCAGTGTATAAATAACAGGATTAATGGTGATGAAGTCCTTTGTCATGACTGCTCACGTTCAGTACGGTGGAGTATTTGTTTTAAATTTTGAACATTTGCATAGGAACTGTTGACACTCCATCTCTACGGGAGAGGATCCAAGCCAGGTCCAACCCAGAACAGGTAAGCAGGCTACTTAGCTGTGTGCATGCACAAATTTAAATTATGTTAAAGAATTTGGGTAAAACTGAACAGCATTTCTGCCTAAATCTCAGTATTCAAGACTAGCAACAGCAGTGATTGTGCTTTGGCTGCTTGGTCACCTGGTGCTCAGAGTGGCATCAGCAGGTCCTTCCATGACACTATGCTAAAGAAAACCACAGTGCATTTCATCCTGCCGACTTCCCAAATATTTTACAATCATATACTATGTCTACAGCACCAATACAAAACAGCCACTTCTTGGACATATGGCAGCAACAAACTGATGTGCAGTAAACTACACAACAGTGAAGGAGAGGAAAATTTTGGCAAACACTCAGCTGAGGTCTTAGGTTCTCATCTGCAGGACCTCTGCACAGAATTCTGTCTGCTGCAAAAGGAGAAATGGCTGAGTCGACCTTACTGGAATTTAAACCGCTGGTTCCAGGGTACTGAAGTGTTCTGCAACTCTGAAGCTTAGACCACTAATGGTATTATCTGCATAGGGATAAAAGACCCACAGCATGGCCATGACTGGCCCAGGTCAGACGACGGGCTCACAGTGTCCTCTAGAGCTGAGGCTCTAGCCGAAGTCCAAAAGTCTGCACAGCAGTTTTTCAGCCCGGGAGCCCAAGCCCTGTGAACCTCTGTCAGCTGACCTAGGCTAGCCACGATTTTTTATCCCTGTGAAGATGTACCCTAAGTCACCCAGCCAGTGTTTTCTTTGGGCATTATATGTACTATCTGCACAGTAATCATATTATGAGCTTGTGGCCGTCTGACCACATAGCTTTTTAATGTAGCACAAAGTCATCATGGCTACATATTTCAGTGTGTAGCGGTGATGCATGGAATGTTCTGGTATCTCTAGGCCCTGAAAGACTTTCTGGCTAGACAGAAGACTGGTAGGATGGCTACTGCTGAAGAAGTGGCCCACCTCTTTGTGTATCTGGCCTCTGACGAAGTAAGTACTGTACAACAAAATCTGTTGTGAACCACAGAATCCCACCCCATCTTGTGGCTTCTCAGTAGAGGGAAGCTATTTTGCAGACGCTTACACAGTCTTGGAGACAGATTACTGCAGTAATAGAAGACTGACATACTTTGAGTCTAGCCCAAGATACAAACAGTGAACTATTTCCGGGCAGTGAAAGTGAAGGTTAAGTTATTATTTACTGAGGACCATATTCTGGACATTGCATGCATTCTGAACAAACTGGCTGTGCATGGCACAGTTCTATGGGGGGCTGGGTGGTATGGAGTCCTTTCCCATTGCCCCCACAAAGTTGCTTTGCTTCCACCACAGGTGACACCACCTTCAGTACACTAGGGTCAGTGGATCTGTAACCTGAATACAGTATGCAACAACGAAATGTTTGGGTGAGACAGATCTCTCAGGAAAGGATAAATAATAATTATAGCTTTGGGGCCATAATCATCCTCAAAACAATCAGTCACCCTCAAGTGATGATGTAAAATGAAGATGCAGGAACATATCATTCTGCTACAAATGTCTGAACTACAAACCCTCCCCGTCTAGAGAGGCTACATCCAGAGGATATAGTAAGGGCACAGGGCACATAGTAGACCCAAACCTGGCCACAAATAGCACCAACAGTAGTTTAACAGCACACGTAATAGGACTAGATGCCATGGAAATTGCCCAGTAGTCGGGACAATCTTTCTGAGCCCCGCAGAATCGCTTGAGGAAAGTGTCCCAATATTTCTATCAATTGTCACTTTCTCAAAGTTCATGTTGGCCACACACAGACTAAACCTATCAGTCTGATATTATTGGTAGAGCTTATTATTAATTGGATCTTTGCCCATATGTGGTCAGGACTTCAGTATTAGCTCTGAACTCAATATGGTTTGGTATTGATCCAGAGGAAAGAGCGCCCCCTACTCAATCAACAACACCACTTCCTCCACCATCTGGGTTTTTCTTGTAGATTGCTCCTTTAACTTACTAACCAGGTCAGACCCTGCTTAGCCTATGAGAAGTAATGATTTCTCAGTGCCAAGTGATATGGCTGCAGGCCAGATGTCATAACTCCACCTTCTGAGCATTCATTTGGTCCCTCCGTGACACATTTGTGCCTACCATCTGTAAGAGTCAGAAGTCCTAAAGCCATGTGATGATTTGTCACTTTGCAACCGCCCAATGTGGTAGCTAAAAGGTTTTAGTTTTTAAGGTTCTTAATCCTTTGAAATTTTCAGAGCCACTGTTGTATTTGTGGAGATTAAAGGACTGTTTGTAGATAGAGGAAATGTTTTTGTTAAATTGACTTCAATAATTGTTAGCCTTTTCCTCTGTTTATTAGTAATAAATGACAGTTACTCTTCCTCTTATGATTTCAGACTGCCTACATGACTGGCAATGAGCTTATCATTGATGGAGGCTGGAGCTTGTGACTTATGAAACTTTCAGCTGAAGTTTTCAATGGAAATTCACAGTACGAAAGGCAAATAATGAAGAGATGATCACATTTCTCTATTAATATAGTCTGCACCATTTTAATGACTAAAATGGTTGACCTTCAAATAAAAGTCAGTGTATTTGCACAGACATGCGATACCTCTTTTTTCTAAAATTACTTTGTCTGATTTTCTTTTGCATACTTTACACGGTAGTGTGGCTTGCGATAAAGCACACGTCATTCGACTTTGTTTTTTGTGGAAGCTCAGCTGAATGAAGAACAGCAATTGGACTTTTAAGGTGTGCCAGCAATATTATATGTAGAACACTTGCTCTTGGCATCTGTCTCATTTGGAAGTTAAACATTCTTATTTGGATTTCCTAGTAGCCTTGGGCAATGGAGGAAATGGAAAAAGGCTGCATTGGGGCCTGCTGAACTGGACCTGAACTGTGCAACAGCAGCCCAAAGCAGAGTCAGTGGGAATGTGCAGACTTAAAAGTCTGAACTACATGAAATGCTGACCAAAGTGTTTCTGGAGGCAGTGGGCTCTTATTTCTTGCAATGGCATATTAATTCTTGCAAATCAAATGCTGGAACCCACCGCTCATTTTCCAAAGATTTCAATCTGTTCCCTTTTCCTGGTCACCGTCATTAATAACATGCTGTAGAGCTGCTAGAAAGCAGCTCATAGTTCCTGAGACATTAGAGAGGAAAAGTTTAAATGTATTCCAAATACCTAAAAGGCCATGGGACAAACTTTACATGTAGTGGAAATTATGGGAATGAACCTGAAGCAGTGTTAGGGTGACCAGATAGAAAGTGTGATAAATCGGGACAGGGGGTGAGGGGTAATAGGCACCTACATAAGAAAAAGCCCTGAATATCGGGACTGTCCCTATAAAATTGGGACATCTGGTCACCCTAAGCAGTGTTAAAAGACAAGGGTCCTGTAGTATGTTGGTATACAGACTCATGATATGATTTTGCCATCAGTAAAACATTTTCTCCACTAATTACATCAAATATGTGTACGGTTACTGGAACCCAAGTGAGCTAGTTGATGTTATCAGCAGAGAAAAGAACTGTTTCATTACGGACATGGCTTAGCTTCCAAAAAACAGGCTTGGCCACGTTACTACCCACGGTAGGGCATTCTATACCGTCCCTGTATCCTATCCCTGCTGTCCCTCAACAAAACAGCCATATTACTATGCAATGGCAGAGCTTTGTGTTAATATATTTAGAAAGAAAAACAACAAAACACTCAGTGCGGTAAATTTGCTTGTACAATTCAGTGAACACACTGAGTTAGTTGTACAAGGACTAAAGGTTGGATTAACGGATTCTGCCACTGATCATGGAGATATTGTCAAGGGCAAAGAACGGATGTGTTATGCCAAAATTAGGTTTTCTAGTGCTTGAACCTACTGGCATGAAACTTCCTTGATCATAAAAGGCAAGTGGAATGCATGGTAAAACACTACTAAAAACAACCAGTTCAGTCACACTGCAAAAATGACACTCATTCTATTGTAACTGAATTTTTTATTTATTATTTATTATGATTTGCATGGGGGGAGCACTAGTTCTGGACCCAGGACCCCACTGTGCTAGGTGCTGTACAAACACAGAACAAAAAGATAATCTCTGCCCCAAAGCGCTTACAATCTAAGTAAAAAAAAAAATCTACCATGCTATTACACTACAGCTAAGAATGCCAATGAATGCCTATAAATGTGGCTGCTTAAGAAATAATTGCTCTATAACTATTAAAGAAAAATTGCTGCTGCAAATTTTTGAACCGTCATCTCCAGAAAGCATGGTCATGCATAGACACACATCTATCGGGGGCGAAGGTATGGGAGGGTGTGGGTATGTGTATGTGGTGATTGCCTAAATCGCCTTTGAATCTTTACTCATGCGCCAAAATAAGAGACCTGATTTTTGAAAGGTGCTGAGCAATGTGCAGGTCTAATTAAAGTCAGAGGAATTTTAATTTTAAGGTTAGATTCCTCAAAGTCATTAAGACTCTGATAGTTCCCCTGCACGCTGCCGGCTGGCAGGGTGTAAAGATCGCTGTCTCAAAAAACTGGTATTTTGACTGGGAATTTGACAGAGGAGGTTTGTACTTTCTATAATCATGGTTGATCCTCTGCACAGAGGATATTTGAAATATTTGACACAAATATTTGAAATATTTGACACAAAACAACCCTATTGGCTTGTGTGTATATAGGGTACAGATGATGTGGGGTTTTTCCCTCCAATTAAAGGGACCTCTTAAAGGGGTAAAATTAGGGCAAAAAAACAACCTAGACCAAAGTGGCTGGGTTAGACTTCACTCTGAACCCAAATGTTGCAAATTCAGCATGGCAAAATAGTGTTTCCACCTTTTATGAATTTATCATCAAGGCCAAGTCCTTGTGCTGTGATAGCTGTCATGGCATATTGTGTGAGAAGAGGAGAGAGCTTCCCTGTTTTAGCTCGGCATTGTGGAAGCTCATGTTGTCCAATCTGAAAATAAAAATTTTAAGTTTGGTGTTGGGGTTTTTTCTGGTGACAAATCCAGAGGTTATCGAACTCTTCTAGTTATCAGTCAATGTCCTTAGGCCACCTGATGTTGTAGTAGCTGAAACTAGCTGCATATTAATGAATTTATCCTGGCAGCACTCCTGTGAGGTAGAGAAGTAGTAGTATCCCCATTTGACCAATGATGAACTGAGGTAGAGAGAGTGGTCACATGAGAACCTGGTAGCAGAGCTTGGAATTGTATCCAGATAGTCCCAGTCCCTTGTCTTTGCTAGAAGTATCTTTCGCAGATAAGTTATTCACTTATGTATTCACATAATGTATTCTGAAATTTGGAATTTTCTAATAGGCTTACATGAGAGCACTCCTGTTCCAAAATTCATCACTTAAACCTGAGCTATGTTTATATTTTTATGGAGCTATGCAGAAATTTTTCCTCCATGGAAAATTTTGACTTTTCATCAAAAAAGAAAACCAAGAAGTTTGGACCCCAAATTGACTAGTCGGAATGTTCCATGTTTAACAGACGCTTTCCGTGGAAAACTTTGTTTAAGCAAAAGTCAATGGTGACAGAAAATGTGTGACCTGCCTTAATTTTTCCATGAGGATGACCAACAGCACTGTGATAACCTATTTTCTTTTTTAAACCTAGCTCTGAGATTCCCAGCTATTTGATGCCTAATTTGCTGTGTGATTTTGAGAAAGTCACAGAACTCCTGTCTCATTCTTTCATCTGCACAGCACCCAGAGGGGATGTGGGGTTCTGTTAGCCAGTCTTTGTAAAGTGTTTTGAGATCCTTTGCTGGGAAGCACAACAAAAGTGCAGTTATTTCATTCCCATGCATTCACACTGTGCCACTGACACCCAGCAGGGTTCAACTAAAACTCCATCTCTTCTCCCCCCTGCTTCTGTCTAGGATGACCAGATGTCCCGATTTTATAGGGACAGTCCTGATTTTTGGGTCTTTTTCTTATATAGGCTCCTATAACCCCCCACCCCCGTCCCGATATTTCACATTTGCTGTCTAGTCACCTTACTTCCGTCCCTTTCTTTGGACTTAGCACACCACCCCCAAGAATGCTGTACTGTAAGCATGTGGGTTACATGTGCATTTCCCGTGCATCCCCTCCTCTAGACCTGACTCCCATTCCCGCAGCCACAGGGCGAGACAACCTGCTGAACTGGTTACCTGGGTGAGAGAAAACCACAGCCTCCCCTCCAGCTGCTTGTCCCAGTGGGATGCTGCGGGGGCTCCAGCAAACCTGACACGCCTAGCAGCTGTCATCCAGCCTCACCTCTCCGCTCTTCTGCTGCCTTGTCTCCTCCTCTTCCGGGCGGGGCTGGGCAGGGCCCGTTATCCCACCGGCCCTGCCTCCCTGCAGCGGGAGGGGGCTCCAGGCACCCGAGGCTGCAGCTCTGGGTCTCCTCCTCCCTCTCCACCCCCCACTTGTCCTGCTGGCTGGTGCACCGCAGCTGGGAGGGACCGGCACAGAGAGGAGGAGGATCCGCGGCCGGTGGGGAGCATCGTGCGCCCGGCCCCTAGCTGTGCAGCTAGTCCTCCCCGCGTGGGCTGCCCCGGGATCGGTGCGCGGCAGGACCTGCTGCGGGGCCCCAGGTAGGTGTTTGCAGCTGGGTGCCCCTAGGGCTGACTGGGGGTACCCGGGTCAGCACACGTGCAGAGCTGCTGGGGATGGTGCCTTTGCCTGGCTGCCTTCTCCGGGGTTTGAACGAGGCTGGTTCATGGCTGTTAGTTGTCTGGTCCTTTCTCTGTGTTGACAGCGGCCAGGGGAGGGAGGTGGGCAGTCACCAGGGCAGCGGAGCTGGGGAAACACGCCCCGGCTGCCCGCAGCCACCATCCCTCCGTCTCTTCCCCCTTCCCGACTGAAACGCTGGGATTGCACGACTCTCACCGGGGGGGATGTATATTCCAGAGGGGGACTGGCTCAGAGCGGTGCTGCTGTCCAAGATTCAGGACCAGACAGTGTGTGCATGGATCCTGCTTCTGTGATTTCTGACAATGGCTCATTCATTCGGCTTGCCTGGGGCTGAACTGAAGCCTAGTTTGGTTTTGAAATTGTGCCTCCATACTAGGGAATGGCTTATTCTTAATTTAACTGGATACTGGATTGAGAGCCAGGGAGCCTGAGGACCTCTATCCATTGTGCCTCAGTTCCAGTTTGGAGGGATCACCTCTAAGTAGTAATTCAGTCTCCTTGTCCCATCAGTCCTTGGCTTCTCTCCTGAGACCACTGTCAGCATGGCATGTTGTAACAGAGTCCTCAGGTGGACTCTTGTCTTTTGGAAACTGACCTGGGGTCATCCGTTACTGTTAGTTAGGGCACCTACCTGTTGTCCAACAGTAACTTAAGTCCTGCTCCTGCAAAGAGCACAGGGCTGCCTTGGAGTCAGGAGCCCGTGCATACAACCCACCTGGCTGGGTTGAAGCCTTAATCACAGTACCAATGTCTTCTTTTCTCTTTGAATTCAGAGCCTTTAAGCAGCCTTAGGGGAAGACAACAATATTAGTCAATTCCATCACTGAAGAGATATGGTGCAAATTATCAAAGAGGAGGAGAGGGGAGGAATTAGTAAAGGTTACCTATTTCCAAAAATGCTATTACTTAATAGTCTGTAATCCAACATTAAAGATAGTGGATCAAATCCTAGCACCATTTAAATCAATGGAAGTTTTGCCATTGACTTCAGTGGGGCTAATATTTCACCCAATATATCCAGGGCCGACGAGGGGGGTGGGAAGCCAGTACAAATTGCCGGGACCTGGCGGTCCGGAAGGGGGTCCGGGGCCCAGCTTCCCTGCCCTCTTGTCGGCCCTGTTTATCCAGTCTGCCCTTGCTGGGGGGCCCAAAAAAATTCCGGGCCCGGCTTCCTCCCCACCCCTTCGTCGGCCCTGTTTAGCCGTTGCTGGGGGGTCCGAACAAATTTTTTCACCGGGGCCCGAACCCACTCTCGGCGGCCCTGAATATATCTTCAGAATAAAAACAGAAACATCAATTATGCAAAGAGTCCACAACAACTCAGGTCTACAGAGACCAAAGAAAGTGGCACAAAGGCTGACGCTGGAGGAAGCTGGCCTCCTAAACTAAAAAAAGATGGCTTGCTGGGGTTAACATGGAAAAAAAGAAAACAGAGGTGCAGCAAAAATATTATTTTATTTTAAGACATATAAAATTGCGTATATTTTCAGATATGTCTTTGCTGCCTTTAAAGTAGGTTTCCTATTTGACTAGTTCAATACAAACACCCAGCTTTCTAATAAAGCAATGGAACAATCTGTCTTTGTTCTCCAAGTCAGTCTTCCCACTGGGAAGTTCCCAGGTTTGTCAACATTACAAATGAGATTTGATGGATAATTCTGGGAGTCACAAACTCATGTCTAGCATTGTAGCATGAGGAAAGCCGATTCTTGGCTCAAAGGTGTGCGTTCCAACCCAGTCTGAGTTTTGAGTTGTGTGGCACTTCTACTGAGACAGAAATTCAGCCAAAATGATTGAATAGGTTTCCGGAAGCTGCCATTCACGCCCAAAGGGCTGAAGTGCAGAAAGTAGCCATTAACAGAGAGTGTGTACAGTTTCAGTGGGCTGGAGAGCAATGTTAGCAAACAATTTGATTCAAACCTTATCTTCAGATGTGTGTGGAACGCCCATTGGTTTAGATAACTGAAAATAGGGTAAATGTGCATTAGAGCCTGATTTTGCTTCCAGTGAATGCCCTGACGTATCTCTCACTAACTTCAGTAGGATCAGGATTGGGCTTTAATTATTTAATTATTACATCCATGTTTAAGGGCTAAGTAGAAAGAGACTTCAGCCCACAGAACCTCGCCAGGGAGTGGGGTGTAAAAGAGGGGATCGGCGCTCCGTGATAGGTCTCCCACTTCATTGGAAAAGATCCTCTGTCAGGACTTGGGCTTCACATGGGGTGCGATGGGATAGCCATGCTCCATCACGCTCCCACCTTTACCCTAAAACACAGTGCAAACCAGCACACATTTATGCTGACCTGAGTTTGTCTTCTACTTCTCTGGGATTGCAGGGGATCAAACGACCCTGGAGGCAAGTGTCTTCAGCCTCTGAGGCTAGGTCTACACTACAGCGAACTTCCGACCTAAGATACGCAACTTCAGCTACGTGAATACCGTAGCTGAAGTTGCGTATTTTAGGTCGGCTTACCTGGCGGTGAGGACGCGGGAAAGTCGACCGCTGCCGCGCTGCCGCCGACTCCGCTACCGCCTCTTGTCGAGGTGGAGTTCCGGAGTCGACGGTAGAGCCATCAGGGATCGATTTTACCGCGTCCTCACGAGACGCGGTAAGTCGATCCCCGATAAACCGATTGCTACCCGCCGGATCGGCGGGTAGTGAAGACGTAGCCTGAGAAGGGAGGGAGTGTGCTGCTTAGCTGAACTGGAATTCCTCCCAAGTGATTAAGGAGCAGCCCTGACCGACTGGCTGTAAGGAGATGTGGGACATTGATGGTTGGAATGGGGTGGTCATTTCCACTGCATTCCATCAGTGATGCAGAGACACCCTCCCACCCACTCCTTCTTGGGTTGAGGCGGGGGGGGGAAGTATCAAGATACCAGCAGAGACTCAGAGAGCGGACAAGATTATTTTGAACCGTCCGTTTTTGTTGAAAGCACTGGGAGAATTCTCGTTGCGCCTATCAGAGTCAGTGTCCTCTTTTTGTTGTTTGTTTTGAAGGAGAGAACATTTTAATGGAATGTTCCACCCCCCACAAAAGCTAACTGTGCCAGCCTGTTGACTGGTGGCTGTTCGGAGAGGTGCATGAGATCACATGCTTAATAAAATGAGTGCTACTGAAAATTAAGGAATCCTGCAGGCTGGTTTGTTGGTAATTAGGTAACTACTGTACCAAGATGCTCAGATGCCACATTTGATGAGGGCAGTATAAAAAACCCAGACAGATCAATAGATATTTGAGATCTTAATTCAAATTCTTAAGGACTTTTTTGTTAAATAGGTCTGACATGGTTTGGGGTAGGAACTTAGCAGTTGGCAGAAATTCCTTTCACTACCCCCTTGAAATACAACCTAAATTTGGCCAAGTTTTAGGCTGTGGAAAAACACCATTTGTATCTGCGCATTATTAAAAATTGTTTGCTCGATTTTAACTTTTTGAAAGCTCTAGTGCACTGCACATGTTTGCAGGACCCATTGAGCCTCCTGCATCAGATGCTCATGATTCATGCAGAACTAGAAGTCCAGATAGGACACTGGAAAATCTGATTCTCTTCCTCCTATTGCTCCTGTGAGGGGGGGGGAAATTACTTATCGGAATCATACACACAAGGGGGATGATTTAAGGTTGCACAGACAAACATAGTTATGACTTTTTCCATTTCTGAGTTATTGACTTTGCAACTTCAACAATGTTCTTCTAACGTAGTTTTTTTTTAACAGAATAAATAGATATAAACTAATATATAGATATGCACACAAAAGCTTCCTTACATACTTTCTAATATGTAATATACAGTTGGTGTCTATGAGGTTTTCTCTTTTCTATGGGGAAAGAAAGAAATATGACTTTAAAAATGTCTTGAAACAGGCAAATATACGTCTGATTTGCTTCTGCTTATTCTTCAAAACTTTTGTTTATTTTTTTTATTGTAGGTTTGCCAGCATGGAGAAGGAGGATATTGTGGAGGAGAGTGAAGATCCAGAGCTGTCTATAGAGGTGGGAAATGGTACTGTTCCCATGAATCAGAAAACTCAGGTAATTGCATTTGTATCTGTATTCAGGCCTCTCCTAGTACAGGGTTACCGAGGGCAGCTCTCCTTTCTCCAGCTTCATTAAAATATTGAAGGAAATTAGTTTTACAAGGGGAACTTGTACCCCCTCAATTTGGGCCTTTCTTACATTTACCGTATATTCTATAAAGTGTTTCCTTTGTGGGTTTAGCTGCCTGAAATCAGTAGTCCTGACTTCAGTTGAAGTGTCGGTTGAATTAGTTTAAATATTACAAAGACCCATCACCCACACAAAAATCTTTCAGGTGGAGTTAAGATTACTGCAGTAATTCTCAAACAGTGAACCACAGGCAGTTCACTGGGCAGCAGCTGCTGTCTCTGACTTGTTTTCAGCTGCTAAATTGCATTAAAAAACAACTTGAAAATATGACATACGCTCCCAATGATGTTTCTCCATGTAGTAAGTTGCTGTAGTTGCCACAGAGATGTTATGCGAATATGACTGGGACTGGCAGGTGCCCTGTGCAGTCGTGAACGGAAGGGCAGCTGGTCCACAAGCAAATCTCTCTTAAACTGGGCTCCACACTATGTAAAAATATATTGAGAAGCCCTGACCTACAGTTATCTATGTTATAGTAAACATAGCCCTCGGGTAGCTTATTGCAAATGTACACAAGGCTGCTTCAGAGAAAGCTTATTGTTTTTAACTCAGGAGGTAACTGTCTTGGACTGCAAAGGTACAGATGGAAATGCACAAACGGAAGAAACTGCTCTGTTGCACAATTGTGCAAGGCAACTTCAGAAACCGCTGACAGAGTCAAAGCCTCCAAGGAAACTGAGGCAAATATTTGCTTGTCCTCCTCAAGGTCTCCTTGCCCGAACAGTGACAAACGGTATGTATGGGACAGGCGATGCAAAATGTTTAATTATTTGACATATGAGTATATACACCGACGTTTCATTTTCTAGATGTGATAGCTGACAGCTTTTCTGTAAACAGTAAAGAAACATGAAGGGACTGTTACTTTTGACCTGTCAGGCAAATCTTTAGGTGCACTGATGGGAGAATTTCGATGTAGAACAAGGACTTGAATTTTTAGTGCCTTTCCCACCCCACTCCCACCCCCATCCCCAGCTCCTTCAGTCTTATTAGCTGGCTTATCTTCATATTAGAAATTGTTTTGATCAGAAGCGTGAGTTCTTCAGCCTCTTTGAATGTTCTCACCCGTAAATGAACTGTAAAGAAGATTATAAATCTTTTCTGGCAAAATAAATGGCTTGTGTTGAAATTAGGTCATGAATACACTAGTTTGCAGAAGAACCTTCTTCTGTTACTTAGGACTCAGTCCAGCGCTACATACCTAAAATTTTGTAAGCCTAGGATCCTGGCCCCAAGGCAGATCAACCCATTCAATAGAAAAGTTGGCCTGTTATGGAAATCCAAGATAAAAACTCAGGGCTGGCCAAGGATTGCAGAGCTTCCCAAGTGAAGGCACTCATATGTATGTGAGAGCCTTCTATCCTATGCTATGCCCCTCTGGATTCACAGGCTAGTACATTTGTTACCCCACTGCCTCCCTCTCCTGGCTGCCTGGGCCTTGTCACAAGAAGAAGAAATTCCAACTCTAAAATGCAGGAACTCCCCTGTATGCATGTGGGGAGATGGTGCAAGAGGGCAGGGATGGATCATTCTGGGATTTTTTTTTCTCTTCTTCCATCTTCTATTTGTGTCCGTCCTTGCTTGCTCTCCCTGGCTGATTGCAGGACCAGAGCTGCGAGCCTAGAAGAACAAGATACCTTCAGGTTATGAAATATCTGCATTTTCCCTGCTTGTATCAGGGGAAACTCTCTGCCCTGCGTTAGGTTGTGTGGAGACCCCCTGTGCATGCCCCTTTGCTAGGGATTGTTTTCATAGTGGAAGAATCCAGTGCATAAATCTACCCAGCTGCAATTTTCTTTTATTCTTTCAAAATGAAACTTTGAAAACTAACAGCAATAAGCCAGGCCAGAGTATACAGTAGATTACTGGTGCATTCCTCAAGCAGCTGAAGACTTCACAATACAGGCAAGACGTGTTAATAGAATTACTCACCTGCTTACATTTAAGCACATGCTCAAGTGCTTCTCTGTATCGGGGACAGATGCTCGCTCAGCAATACAGTTAAGCCCCTTCGTTTTCAGTTTAAACTGATTTTTACCAAAAAATTCCCAAATTTTACAAAAAGTATTATTCCGTTGTTTCCAATTTTTACCCTACTTTTGTATCATTTAAATATATACAAAATAACTTGTTTTATTAGGAAAATACAATACACTGCATGAGATATATGTATTATGATAATACATTAGTCTGTGTATATATGCAAAGTTGCCTGTTGAAGTAAGTTTATGTATTAGTTTAGACCAGTGTGTCCCAAACTTGGGACGCCACTTGTGTAGGGAAAGCCCCTGGCGGGCCGGGCTTGGCCGGTTTATTTACCTGCCCCGTCCACATGTCCAGCCAATCGCGGCTCCCACTGGCCACAGTTTGATGCTCCAGGCCAATGGGAGCTGCTGGAAGCGGCAGCCAGTACGTCCCTCGGCCCACGCCGCTTCCAGCAGCCCCCATTGGCCTGGAGCATCAAACCATGGCCAGTGGGAGCCGCGATTGGCCGGACCTGCGGATGGGGCAGGTAAACAAACTGGCCTGGCCTGCCGGGGCTTTCCCTAAACAAGCGGTGTCCCAAGTTTGGGAAACACTGGTCTAGAAGATACACACCATAAACAAACAGGCATACACGCAAGCTCCGAAGTGCGTGCACATCTGAACTTACTTATGAATCTCATGCTCACCACGTACACATTTCAAGCTGTTAGCAGATCATAGGGTGACCAGATGCCCCGATTTTATAGGGACAGTCCCGATATTTGGGGCTTTTTCTTATATAGGCTCCTATTACCCCCCACTCCCTGTCCCGATTTTTCACACTTGCTATCTGGTCAGCCTAGCAGATCACAATCTAAAGATTTGACATACTAAAATGGGAAGAAAATGAAAAATCTGTATCAGAATATGTTTCAGAACACAAGGAAGTATTTGAAAGTTTTAAAAAAACAAAAAGGAGAAATGGATGAAGTTGAGTGTATGTGCTGCAAATGGAGTGGCTCAATTATTAAATGTAAATATTTATAGGCTTATAGTTCTAAGTCTACAACAGTAAACTGTTTATTCAAATGAAAAGTTTTATTTGGGGATTAGAGATATATTTTGTTTTCTTAAACTCAGAGATGGCATTATGTTTTGAGTTCTGTTTTAATTCTGCAGCAAACCACACTGATAGACGGAATTCAAAGCATTAATCTACTGAATACTTTTTTCCCCTGTCTTTCCACCCACCAAAATAAACCCCGATATTTACCCAGGAAAATTATTAATAATTTTGCACTGATTTTCACCTGTTTTTTTGTTGTTGTGGTAATAAACACCGATAAATTCCCAGGAAAAAATAAATAAAATAAAAACTGAAAACGAAGGGCCCTAAGTACAGTGCATACACTATTGTGACTTACTGTCCTATTTTAGCACCAACAAAATCAGAGCTCAAGCTCAAAGAACATCAAAGATTGTTGTAACTAAACTGACATTAAAAGTAAATGTTTTATTTCTAAAATTAAGCAGATAAAACTTTCCCCCCCCAAAAAAATCATTTACAAATGTAAATCTGAAGTGAACTAAGCCATTCCTTAGAGATGATTAAATATATTTTTACTGTCTTCTTCTAGTTGCAACAGTAATACTTGTCTGGGCTGTGGTCTGGTCCATCACAGGCAGTGAGTGTCTTCCGGGTGGGAACATATTTGGAATTCTGTTTCTCTTTTTTTTTGCTGTCATTGGAGGTAAAATTTTTGGGCTCATTAGAATACCAACACTGCCTCCTTTACCTCCTCTCCTCGGTAAGTATTGTGTGATATATTCTCTCTCTTTTTATTCTTGCATAGTTTTGCTTAGGAACATAGGAACTGAAATACAGGCTCAGACCCAATGTCCATTTAGTCCAGTGTCCTGCTTCTGACAGTAGCCAATACCAAATACTTCAGAGGAAGATGTAAGAACCCCACAATAGGCAAGTGTGGGATAATCTGCCCCCACACAGCTCTCATCTTGATCTCTAATAAAGATTGGCTTTAAGCCCTATAATGCACAAGGTTTAATATCCCTTCTATAACGTTAATTCCTGCCACAGTAGCTACCCTGGAATTTGAATGTAGGATTTCTGGCACTGTAAGTGAAATCCGTGCCCCTAGGTCACCTGGTTACAGGGTAATAATGAATTCATAATGCAAGGAGTGTTACTCTTGAGCTGTCTTGCGTGTATCTCAAAAGGAAGTTTCTAGCACTTTAAGAATCTCTGTCCCCCACCTTCCCCCAAGCAGTCTGTTTCTTCCCCCTTTGTCAGTCTTGACTCAAGCTTGTCACCGGGGTTGCTGACCTGGGCTCAGATTTCCCCCCCTATGACTCAACAATCCCCTGTCACAAATGATTTCAAAATGTGTCTTAGTTTCGAATTATAATGAAACCCAAACATTTCAAAATTCTCCAGGATGAAAAATTCCCCCCCAAATTCCTTTTTGGGTTGATCAAAATGTCTTCTTTCTATTATGACTTTTTTTCCTTTATATAATACAGAATAACAAAAACTTCAAAACAAAATGTGGTTTCAAAACAAAAAAATGAAATGTTTCATTCCAAATGTAAAAATGAGATGTTGTGAAATGGGATGTTTTGTCTGAATTTTTTTGTTTTGTTTTTTTTCTAAATGTCGGTGAAATCAACACAATTTCATGAAGTGTTTCAGTTTTGCTAGAACTGCATTTTCCACTGGAAAATGGTGCCGTCAATGTTTTTCTGATCAGCTCTCTTGCCACGCTTACATGAAGAAAATGGGAGTGCTTGCAGAGCACCATGAAGAAGCAGGCCAGAATCTGGTCCACTGAGATTATGAAAATAATATGTAAACCCATTGGATCTGACCATGATTTGGAATTTGCACATGGATTACTGAAGTGCAATGCTGTATGAAGTGACATATAGCATTAGGTATCGCAGCCTTTAGACAGTGAACTTGCTAAGTCAAAACCTTTTTATTTTTAAAGCAAGTTTGAGCTACTGTTTCTGACCATATCGATTCTTC
This sequence comes from Terrapene triunguis, assembly GCF_002925995.2. Taxonomy (NCBI): domain Eukaryota; kingdom Metazoa; phylum Chordata; order Testudines; family Emydidae; genus Terrapene; species Terrapene triunguis. The sequence goes on along the minus strand of NW_020665057.1, from coordinate 1,851,342 downwards.
TTACTTTTTGTAAACTACTCCTTTGCTCAAAAGTTATGACTTGGGCACAAAACTACTTGTCAGGTGGGTAATGCTGAAGAACAGAAGCATTAGCAGGATAGCACATGCCTGATGAGATGCTTTTAACAATCTTCATGCCTAAGGTTCCTAGTATTTGAGAAAAATCTAGGAATCAAGGAGGTAGAAGGGAATATTAAATGTTCTTTGTTTTCACATGAAAAATGGTGATAAAAATACAAGGACCTATATTCAGTCATGGACATCCTTGCCTTTGATTTATCCCTTTTAGAAGGAATTCAGTCCAGTGCAGATGGCTTCCTACTACTTAACCCTTACAGTGAGGCTGGGTGGTGCAATTGCCACCCAGCCTCACCTACATGGGGGCATATTGCAGAGCCTCTCTTTGGTGTGAAGGGAGTCTTTATGCCAGCCCCGCATAGATTAAAGGAGAGTATAGCAACAGAGATGGTCTTAAGAAGGGGCTATGAACCCCATTGTTATGCAGGTCCTATGACCCTAACATGGCAAAAGAAACACAGAGAAACTGTGATCAGTGTTCCAACCTATAGGCTCTTGTAATTGTCACAGTGAAGAACATGATGCTGCCTTTGTTTCTCCTAGAGGGCGTGGGAAGAAGAACAAATAGTAGCTATCAGGTAGACGTGTTCCAGGTCAAATAAAAGCCATAGCCAAAGCCTGTCAGCACACAGCAGGCAGTCTGTGAGCAACATGAGCACAGTATTGACTAAAAAAAAAAAAAAATCTTATTATGGATTTATATTTCATAAGATAAATATTAAGCTTCACTACTAAATTAAATGTTTGCAGGTTCAGGCCCTAAGATAGGGCATTGCAGGCCTGTGTTTAAAAATACCTTTTTCACAAAGCACTTCTTGTAGCAAAACCATCTAACTGGAGACTGCAAAACAAGCATTTGCAAAAGGCTGAATTTTCCTTGTGGCTCAAACAGAAGATGGGAGCAAACAACTGAAGTTCCTCCTATGTGAATGTTGCATTCATAAGAATTTTAAAAATCTGTGATTTAATTTTTGCACATATTATATATTTCATGCCAGATTTTCAAAGGACCTCAATCAGCACCCAGTCACTCCCCTTTAGGCACATGGATAGATAATGGGTCAGATTTTCAGACGAGCTCAGCTCCCATTTAGGTTGAGAACAATGGAAGCTGCTGGCTGTTGAGTACTTGTCAAAGGCTAAGTCTACACTAGAGACCTTACAGGAGCATTGCGGGGGTGGGGAACAATTGATGCAGCTGCAACACTGTAAGATCTCTTGTGTAGCTGCTTTTGCCAAGGGGAGAGAGCTCTCCCATCGACATAATTAAACCACCCCTAATGAGCAGAAGAAGCTTCCTTTCTTCTGTTAAAAAAAAAGCCTCACTTAAAAGGCATAAAGCTGCCTGCGTTCATGGTGGGCTGTGTAGTCTGGAATGGGCTACACTTGGATGGCATGTCTTAATTCTGATGTCTGTCGCAAGTACCATGTGTGCTCAGTGGGTTTGCTTGTTTCAGAAAAACAGGGTTTTAAATCAGGCCTCAGTATTTTTCTTCCTGCTGACCATCTGATTGTTTTGTGTATCTCATTTCTTAATTTCATCTTCCGCATGACTTTAGATTTCTTTGCTTTTATGAATCCTATTTCTCAGCACATGATTGCAGGACATAAGATACGGTTATAAAACTCATACTGACAGGGCAGCAGTATGATCCCTTGGATAGGGCACTGGACTGAGAATCAGGAGATGGGGCTTCCAATCCTAGGCTGCGCTGTGGAATGGCCCATGACCAGCTGGTTGTGGAGTGTCTACATTTTCATTTTTAGTGCTGTTAGCCAACTTGAGTTACTTAACAATCAAATGAATTACAGCACAATAAAAATCTTTAGTGAAAATAGGGCCTATACGTTTCTACGGCACCTGGTACACTGGGGGCTCATTGTTGGTTGAGGCTTTTAGGCACTACGGTAATGCAAGTAATAACAGTAATGTAAAAAAGTAAAGTCTAGATGAGGCTCACTGCTGATCAGTGGATCTGCTAATTCCCATGGAAATTAGAAAAATTAGAAAAAAACAGTTTTGCAAGAGCCATCAAATTACATAGCTATGACCACCTCAGACAGAACTTCTTAAATGTATGTGCTGACTAAAATTTCACTTAGTTTACTGTCGATGACAAATTTACATTTAATATAGGACATATCAGCCAACATTTCACCAGTATATCCATCACCAGTTTGGTATGGGTCAGTCAAACTACATCACTTCCAATAACCTTTACCTCTTACTTTCCTACTCAGTTTCTTCTTTGCTTCCTGTCCTCTAATTTTTCAATTTTAATCTCTCAGGTTATAGAGTAACATCTGTCAAGTACACCACTAACTCTTAAGAGGTCCTGTCCCAGCATAGCAGATCCTAATTTTCTCATTGAAGTTTTCCACAAAAGATTCTGATTTCACTCTAGACGCTACTGAAATACAATAATAACAACTCAGTCAAGAAATACTTGCTTGCTTGCTTTTTAGGGATGTTGCTTGCAGGTTTTCTCATCCGAAATACCCCATTCATCAGTGACATAGTCCAGATAAATCCGAAGTGGTCTGCAGCGCTGAGAAATATTGCCCTTTCCATTATCTTGGTCCGAGCTGGGCTTGGCCTTGATCCAAAGGTACAGTATCTAATGTTTCTGGTGTAAAAACATACAAACAAACAAGCTACCAGCAGTATCAAAATATTTGATCAGCTGTTTGCTTGAAATCAATACTATATCGAATTATTAAATCTCATAAGTTTTGCATTTTATAGCCTTGTTTCTATTGGAAGTGGTTTAAAATACAATACAATATTGTTCTTATATTAGTGAAGGTTAAGAAATATCTATACCCTATCAGCCGGATACATAGGACTGGTGAGCATTCCATTTTGTGATTTTTTTCACTAAATAAATAAATAAAATTATTTCTGTTTTGTGAGTTGGACATCTCAGTTAAATGCACTTTATCTTGATTTGCCAAGTTGTGTAAATTGTTCCATTTGTTTAGTAAGTTTTCCTATAAAGTCTATTGTCCTGCTAAGAGATCATTCAAAGGGAGAAAAAGGTAAAATAAACAATGCAGGGATCCAGGACACTGAAGAGAAGAGAATCTCCTTTATGATAAGACACTCTGGTGAAAGGAAGCCCTATAAGTAATATTTTTTATTGTTTTATGTGAGGATATTAATTGTAAAGAAGAGTCCAACTGCCCTAGATGAAAAGACAGCTGACATCGGTCCTGATAAATAATAGATCCCATGATATTTCTATGATCCCTTCCCCAGTCACTACGAAACTTGATATCTCCAATGCTAATAAAAGAGGGGGGGAAAGAAGGGAGGCTCCTGCCTAGTTTATAACTTGACCAGCTAAAATCAAGCTATAAGGTGTTGCCCTGTTCCTACACTTGAATGGAAGTAGAGGGTATGTCAGGCGTAACTAGCACATGTTAGCTAAGCCTACCTAAACTCAGATACTTTTCCTAGTCAAGGTAAAGGCTGGATAGGAAGTGTCCATCATGACATGACATGAGATTTTTCTTGAGGATACTCACTTATAGTAAGTCCCAGAAAATCTCAGGTTGCAACATTTCTATTGTTACTCTCTAAAATGTCTGTTTTCCAATGTAGCATCCTATTCTTTACCAAGACATTCAAGAGGGCTTTTAAACCTTGTGTTCGGGCACATTGTTACACACAGTTGGGCTGCCAAGTTCAGTATTTGAATTCTTTTCCCTCTGTGATATGGCCATTTTCAGACCAAAGGAGACCAAAGCTAGGACCAGATCAAAGATGGGCTCAACCCATTAAATGCCCTAAGTCCTAGCTTTTACAATAAACTGTACTGTATGATGCCATGTCACTGGTACTTCAGTAATAAACCAGAGCAGATCTTTAGCTGCGTTTCTCTTTATGAAATTGAAAGGATATGTTGTTAATGTGTAAATATATTTCTATTTCAGGCTCTGAAGAAGTTAAAGGCAGTCTGTTTAAGGCTTTCTTTCGGGCCCTGCCTCACTGAGACATGCGCAGCTGCTGTTCTTGCCCACTTTCTGATGCATTTGCCATGGCAATGGGGATTTATATTAGGGTAATTTACTCTGTTTTCTCCTCTGTAAAAATTCAAAATGGCTTAATTCTAGCTGATGCTGCCAATCTCCCTGCTAGGGATCTTCCCTTGAACTAAAGAATGCCATGGCTAGCCCAGTGCATCCTTCGTGCACTGCCAGGCAGAAGACATGGATTCAGTACTAGTTGCCTGTGTGTCTCACAATGGTGAAATGCTGTGAAAGCTATGCCGTGCCCTGTGGCTGGTTTGAGGGGGAGGTGTTCATAGGCAAGGAAGGGAATCTAGCCTCACTGCACGAAACTGGCAGGGATGCTGGTTGTGATGTAGGCCCTTGAGAGTAAAGAGTTAGCATAAACAAAAGAACAATGGGGTGATAGAATCCTGGGGGGGCTTTGTCTGGAATGCAGAGGGCCTTTAGGAGCAAAAAGAAATGTTGTTGCAGGCGTCCTATTAGGACGTGGAAATACTGGAGTTCAGAATTTCCCTTAAAGAGCCACCTATAGCGTAGCCATTCCATTAAAATCAAGAGATAGAATCTGATATGTCCTCTACTCTTTGGGGGGACGGGGAGTGTATTCATCTTGTTCCATCAAACCACTTATTTTAATGTTACCCATTTGGGCACGTGACAAAAGTGGACTGTAGGTTTACACAGATGTGTAGTTAAAAGGGCCATGGTGGATTTTCCAGTTGAATATTTTATTTTTAAGAAGGGATTAATGAAATTCTGTGTGTTTAGTTTTGTTCTAGGCGCTGTCTCTCCTGCTGTTGTGGTCCCCTCTATGCTGATCTTGCAAGCAGGCGGGTATGGTGTTGAAAAGGGTGTCCCGACCTTACTAATGGCTGCTGGCAGCATTGATGACATTCTGGCCATCACCGGCTTCAACACATGCTTGGGCATGGCCTTCTCTTCAGGTACACTACCTAATCCATAGATGGCAAAATCTAGGGAAAATATGAAAATATTATAAGGAATCTGCAATCTGCTATGGTCAATTAGTGATAAATCTATAGGGGCTCGGTTTATATACTGGAGACTCAGATAATAATTATGTGTGAAATTACCCATGTGCAGAGCAAGTGGCTGATGCTAATCAGATCTGCAGTAAAGCATATTAGTATGTGCTGGGACCTGGGAAACCTGAGTTCTGTTCCGAGCTCCTCCACTGACTCGCTGTGTGACCTTCAGGAAGTTATTAAGACTTTCTGTCTCCATTATTTTTATTAAATTATTATTCTGAACAAGTAGGTCTGACAAGCAATTCCTTCAGCATTTTCCCTCACTCTTGCTGCCCATGTAAAGTTAGAGAGTCATCTGGGTGGATCATCTTCTTCTTCCCAGATATTAGACAAACGATGATATTTACGAAAAAAGTCAAATCTGTGTTTTTTAAAAAATCAAATAACTGATTTTCACTAAAACAAATATTGGTGGGGAAAATGTCTCAGTTGATTAAAACAATAGAAAACTTCCCAGATATTATTGCAAACTTTGTGCCCTGAAAGCCTCTCTCTGACTGTCTCAAGGGAAGAGTTTCCGAGTGGTGTGTTGGAAGTGGATAGCTCTTATTGTTGTCACTGAGAATTCTGTCACTAATTTGCTGCACACTGTGTTAAATTTCCTACCACCTGCCATCATTTGCAGCTACTGAATGTTGATGATAGGGTAAGGATTGCCTGTATGGCCATCTCATCCCTATAAGGATTGTGTATGTTTCCCTCTCTCCCTGTTGCTCATCCCATGAGAAATCCTGTTAACCAGGCCACTGTCATAAACCAGGTTGTCTCTTAAGGTTTATCTTCACTAGAAAATAAGGCAGAGTTAGAGCACAAACTTGAAGTCGTGTTTTAGGGCTATGAATTAGGGGTGGGATTTTCCGAGCACTCAGCATTAGCCTAATTCTGCTCCAAGCAAAGTCAGTGGTAGAACTCTCACTTCAATGGGAGCAGAGTTAAGTCAGCACTAAGTGCTTCTGATTAATCCAATTTGGGTGCTCTGTACACTGAACTAATTTTTGAATGTATCTCTAAGTGGTAGCCTGTTTAAGAGGCAACAAGAATAGTGACTTGTTCATGTGAGGAGGGATAGCGGTGAAGGGGAAATGTAGGCCAACATTGAGGTCTGGTCTACACTACAGAGTTAGATCGATGTAAGTAGCTTACATCCACCTAACTATGCCTACACTTAGTTTTTGCTCCCGCTGACATAAGTGCCATGCTACGCCAACTTAATAACTCCACCTTCATGAGCGGCATAGAGTCAAAGTCGAGGTAGATAGGTCGATATAGTGGCCTTGTAGACACTGTGTTAGTTACGTCGACTTACTGGCTTTCAGGAGCCGTCCCACAATGCCATTGAAAGTACAATTGATACAAGTGCTCCTGGTGAGGGCATGCACCACTGACACAAGGAGCAAAGTGTAGAGATGCACAAGTGATGTAATTACTGTGGCGGCTGTATGCCGACGTAAGTTAAGTTGACTTAATTTTGTAGTGTAGACATGGCCTAAGAAATACTGTATCATCAATATTTGTAGCTAGAAATCAACAAATGGCTGATCTGGTGAAAGTGTTTGCAAATTAAATATTTTAGTAATTTTGTATTTCACAAAGTAACTAAACTTTCTTAGGACATGCATGTGACTCCCATACTGTGTAAGCGAAATTCTTCCCTGCCTAAAAAACCCCCACAAGGCGAAAAAGTCTCTACATCTTCCCAGTATGAACTCAGAGCTCCAGATACCATCCCATCATGGGGAAGGGTTTGCAGCCACACATAGGAGGCAGAATATGTCATATAGAAATCATATGGTATCCAAGGATTTATGGGGACATCATGTCAGATTGTGGGGCATCTGTGTGAGGACCTTGCGTGTCAGTGCTGCTCCTCCTCTGTGCCTTCCCCTGACAGCACCGCTCACTCAGAAGCCATGCTGCCAGTGATTCTCTCCATTCAGATTGCACATTAATCTCTTTCTTAGAAAGCAGAAGGGAAAATCAATGCTGTCGTGAGCACTGTTAATTCCCACACTGATTTCCACCTAGGGGCCTGAGGGAGGCCTCCCATGTACATCTCCTGCTCCTCAGCTCTGCCCCTTCCTTGGGGTTGATCTACCCTCACAGAAAAGACTCAAGTCTCAACCATACTTTGTGCAGATGAATATCTGCAATCTTGCAGAGAGAGCATGTGATTCAGCATACTTCCATCCCCATGCATAGCATCTGGGCCCTTGAATTCTTGTTCCTTTCCTCGCCTCGTGCAGAAGAGCAGAAGCTCTCACCATATAGTATAAAACTACATGATCATGAATCTGGAGGCTACGCTAATCCCCTTATTTCTTGTCCAACATTTGGGTTGCTTCTTTCTGTATTTTCTCTTGCAGAAGGGATGGTGACTAGTGGGTGGTATAAGAGGGGTTGTGCGTAAATACTTATGTCTAAGCCCTCTTCTCTTACTGTTCACAAACAGGTTCCACGCTTTACAATATCCTCCGAGGGGTCCTGGAGGTTGCAGTTGGCATAGTAGCTGGTGGGCTTCTAGGAGTTTTTATTCAATATTTCCCAAGTAATGATCAGGTAAAAAAACCCCAAAACTTTTCTGAAAATATACCACCTAAGGTATCTTGCTAAGAGTAGAGACGGTTAGCAGGAGAACTAGACAATCCATTTCCTAACTCAGAATGGGTGTGGAGATGACTTTATAGAGAATGGTATGTGTCTAGCACCAACGGTTGTGAATCCTGTGAAATTTTATTATTTGTTAAAATGGATTACTTGTTTGCTGTTATGTTAATGATGTGCGATTTCATAATTCTCCAATGTGCTGGGAGTTTAGACCCTTAGCCCCCAATCCTACTCCCTGTGAAGTCACTGGGAGTTTTCATGCTCAGCGGGAACAGAATCTGGCCCCAATTTCAGCCAATAATGTGAACATCAATTAGATTGATGTGCTTCACATATGTGCATGAGAACATTCCTTGTTATGTGAGTTGCCTGCGATGGGTACAATATGCTGAACTAAGAGCAAAGTAACAATGATAGTGCTGAGTTTCCTGGGTTTAGCTGGTTTGTAATGCTCTTAATAATATTTTAACATACAAGAGTATTGTGTATTTGTTGCCTTCAATAAAAATTAAGATTACATTATTTTAAATCACATAAGGCCTCTGTAGTTGGCTCTAAGATTGAGGCCGTGGCTACACTCGAAACTTCAAAGCACTGCCGCGGGAGCGCTTTGAAGTGCGAGTGTGGTCGGCATCGCGCCGCCAGCGCTGGGAGAGAGCTCTCCCAGCACTGCAGGTACTCCACCTCCATGAGGGGATTAGCTTACAGCGCTGGGGCACTGTTTACACTGACGCTTTACAGCGCTGTAACTTGCTGTGCTCAGTGGGGTGTTTTTTCACACCCCTGAGCGAGAAAGTTGCAGTGCTGTAAAGCGCCAATGTAGCCAAGCCTTAACTGGACAGAAATTTGTTTACAGTTTGCATAATGCCTTTGGACTAGAGGAATATGAGATTATAAAATATCCCAAAAGATTTTGGGGAACATCCTTGCCCCATTGAAGTCAATGGCAAAACGCCCATTGACTTGACTGGGGCCAGGATTTCATCCTTTGTCTCTTGATTATCAACATGAAGAACACATTACAGAAACAACCAGATGATTAAATGCTGCTAACTCAATGGTTGCCATTAAGTAAGATTGTTTGTATAGAACTTCGTGTTTAGAATTCCTATGGTACAAAAGCCCTTTGCGCGCACAACGATTTCGGATGGATAGAACAAAGGAAATATTGAACATCTGAAATTAAAGTTCCATAGGAATAGAAGTAAAAAAGAAAATAAACAAACAAAACATCCTCGTAGCTGACGTCATTCGTGGAAGCTCTGGTTCCTCCATCTTGGTGCAGTTTCTTATTGGTGTTTTAATAATTAAGCTTTTTTCCATTTTTTTTTTTAAATAAAAATGTACTTTTGTTTATTCCTTTCACTGGTTCTAGGCATCTCTTGTATGGAAGAGAGCATACTTTGTGTTGGGCCTGTCCATGTTTGCTGTGTTTGGCAGCCTGTACTTTGGTTTCCCAGGATCAGGAGGACTCTGCACACTGGTCTTGGCCTTCATTGCAGGCATGGGATGGTCAAGTGAAAAGGTGAATGTTTAGATACCCATGCCTCATAGCTAACTGAAGTCACTTTAAATACACAGGGTCAGATTGTGATCTTGGATGTCTGGAGGGTGTTGACCAGAACCTCTTAAGGGCAGGAGTAGGGTCACCTGGCTATAAGGCAATTCCCATCCTCATGTGAGAGAAGCTAGAATCAACTTCTTAGTGCGTGGTGGATATATTTCTTAAAGAGTACTTCCCTTTATTTCAATCATTTAAAAAGAGTTTTAGTTAATAAAGTATTTCTGCAGATTGGTGCCTAACAAATATAGTTGCTTTTGCCCCTAGTCAGTATGCATGGGATAGTAATGGAGAACACCTGTAGAACCCTTCAGCTATAACTCTGCCAGTGTGTCCATTCAGGCATTCCAAAGACATTAGGCGTAAACACTGATCTGCCTTAATAGTGATCCCATCTGGCAGTTTTTATCTTCAGCATCTCAAGAATATGTAGTTTGAAAGTGATTGTATATATGTGCATGTAAGTTTAGATGCAGTTATACGAGACATATACACACGGAGAAAAGCTCGCTGAGACACAAGATCTTCTCTGGCTGTGTTGAAGAAATAAGTCTCTGGAAATGTAAACATATAAGGAAATGGGGACTTGGTATTTCTTCCTGCAGATGTACAATGTCCTGCTAATGGTACAATATGTACTGTCATGAGTGAAACATCAAATTCCTTTCCAATACGGAGTCTTTTCCCTGTTCTTTTAGCTTCAAAACCCTTCTTTGTGTAAGAAAGCACATGACAAAGGGCTGAGCAGTACAAACACACTTTCACTCCCTCTGATTAGTAAAAGGAAGGTAATTGCTATGAATTATGACTTGTACAGGCATAGTGCAATATTGCTTCACCAAAATAATTTTGCCTTAAAATCATAATGGGCTGTGTCTGCATCTTGGCAACCCCATTGCATCACTTTTTTCTCTTTTTTAAAATATTAATTTTGCACTATAACGCAGACAGAAATGGACACAGAACAATCTCTCAGTCAGTCTCATTTTATTTTGTGGTGAAATCAAATGTTGAGGCCACAAGGTCCAATTTTTGTAACTTTACAGATTGCACCCCTTTCCTTATAGGTGGCTGTGGAAAAAATTGTTGCAGTCGCATGGGACATCTTTCAACCCTTTCTCTTTGGTTTAATTGGAGCAGAAATATCCGTTTTGTCTCTCAGGCCTGAAACTGTTGGTAAGCCTACTTGGAAAACCAATACTGTAGTTTTGACTAGAGTTTTTGCCAGCTATCCTGCCAAAAGAATCACTACAAAACAGCTTGTAATGACTATTGGCCTATAGGTTATGCCATAGCTATACAAGTTCGTTTCCTTTGTTTTACCTGCCCTAGACATACTGGAGCAAATGCTCTTGTGAGCATCTTACCTATATAGCAGGTAGGGTTTGGCGGTGGTGGGTTGTAGGTACGAATTGAGCATCTTCTCAAGTTCTGAATAAAGTCTGAGTTTTCCAGTCAATACTGCAGAGTTAATTCTAAGCAAAGTACTACATTATGGGGCAATCTGAAGCTCCTTATCCCAGCAAAACACTTGACTTCCATAGGAGTTTTGCCTGTGTGAGGAGTGCTAGATTGAGGCCAGTATGCTGAAAACATCATTTGCACAAATGCACAGTTGCATCGCAAGTGGTTTTAAGTGACAATGGCTCTATCAAGATAATGTCTTGCATTATCTGCTGCATTGGTCCTTGTTGTCTGAAGTATATCCTCCACATCTCAAGACACCACATTATTACTGATTCACTAAACTAGCATTATAAAATACTTCCAAACACATGGTATTGGGTTATTTCTAATAGTCTGTACCTCATTTTTCTAATTTGAAAAAAATTGACGCAAAAATGTTGTTAATCGGCAATTTTAAAAGCTCGTTTTCCTCAAATATGCCCCCCGCCATTTTAAGAAGTTGTTTTTCTCTCTGCTCTAGGGCTTTGTGTTGCCACACTGGGTATTGCCTTAATAGTACGAATCATTGCCACATTCCTGATGGTGTCTTTTGCTGGCTTTAACTTCAAGGAGAAAATATTTGTCTCATTGGCATGGATCCCCAAAGCCACTGTCCAGGTAGAGTATGGCAAGAGGGGGAATGACAGGATCATAGAAGACACCGTGGCTGATTCTCCTCTCACACCAGTTTTATACCAGTCTAAATTCACTGACCTCAGTAGAATTATTAGTGATTTATCCGGGTGTAAGTGAGAGAAGGGTTAGGACCATTGACTGATCTGTGTGGGACTTTGAAATAATGAATTCTGGGTTTCCATATTGAAATGGGCAGGGGAGTTGCAGCACAACACTTGGGTGCATGCTGCTGTTCACGCCCCTATGGTCCAAGCTCCAGGGCAGTGTAGACATAGCTTAAGTTTCCTCTCCAGTGTCCTGTAGGGAATCTAAGTTTAGAACTCTGCTTGTGCCTCCCTTCCCAGGCTGGCAACAGAGGTTTCAGTCTCTCTACATACTGTTAAAGACAGAACATCACTTTCTTGTCAATAGGACAGAGGCCACTAGTTGGCTCAGAAATTCCACTTGTGTTCTTCAGCTTCATTTTGGAGAGGCAGCATGAGCAAGTGGTTAGAACTGGGGACTATTGGCAGTCAAGCTTTGCCACGGTCTTACTCTGTGACCTTGGGCAAATCACTAAACCTCTCTGGGCCTCACTTTCCCCATCTGTAAAATACTTACCTGCATCACAACGATAGTGGGCAAAACCTAAGAAGGGTAAATACCTCCTGCAAGATGCCATAACTCCCATTGAAATCAATTGAGGGTCCTCAGGTCCTGCTGAAGTCTTGCATCTTGTGATGTTCTGCAAGATCAAGTTCAGTCGGAGGCTATCCTCATTAAGTGCTTTCAGGCCTATCAAAGAAATGGCTAAATAAGAAGTTATTTATTATTTGTATTTTGTGTTTGGAAAGTGCTTATGTGATCCTCCACAGCAGACACCTATATAAGTATAACAAATTAAATAAAAGTACATTTCACAGTTTAGACACAATGGCAAGGGCTTTTTGCTACTTGAAAGTTCAAGTGCATGGACTTATGGCCGCTGCTGTATGTCTTTGTAAAATGCATGAGCAGCCCTATTATCCATTGGGGAATCTCGTGTAGGAGCAGAGGGGTTATTTTAACTTGATATTTGACTCTTGTATGACCACTGCTGGTCCTTTGCAAACAGAAATGAATAAACAGAACAGCAAAAAAAAAAAAAAGATATTTGCAGACTAGATAGGTGGCCATTTAAAAAAAGAAACGACTAGAAGTCCCCTCTGACAATCTAGGAGATGGAGGGAGATGGCAAAGTAAGGTGAATGGTTGTTCTGTAGGTTGTTTGGACCCTTTCTGTCTTCTTCATCCTCTAGGCATTTTCTGTGTCTTTCGTTCTGCCACCCTATAGCTGGTTTCCTAGTTGAACAGAGACACATGATACTTCAGCAGTCAGGACTAGATTCCTCTGAGTGCTGCTTTTCCAACCCTTGCTTTCCTTCATCTGCCCTTTAAAAGTGAAAGTACATAGTGACAGCATTTGAGCAGCAGAACAGCTAGGCTAAATATGCATCTGGCCCTGAACTTGGACTTCACTGCAGCTTTCTAGGCAGCCAGGAAGCAAACTATCAAACAAGGGAATGCACCTCTCCCTCCATCCCCTCCCAGAGAGGTTTGGTTGTCATGAGGAAAGTCTGACCATCTACAAAGCCTACTGTGGATGGTAAAACAAACTGTTTTACATCAGTGGCCCTAGGCTGAAAAGCATATAACTATAAAAATCATGTGGGTCAAATGTCAGTTTGGACCCCAAAAAAATCAGGAGCCTCAATTTCAGTTCAAGTGTAATAGGCCTATCTTGCATAATGTGGTTAATTAGTTGGGGTTAAAGTGTTTTCCAGGTGCTTTGCACAGAGGCTGCTCTGTGACAACCCACCATTGAAGTTGGCAGCTGTGATCCTCAAGAGATGCCATGGCTGACAGTCTCCAGGTGAAGCTTCCAGGGGCTGACGGCAAAGCTGTCTCTTTGGAAGGCCCTGGCCTCTGGGACCTGCAGTCCCCAGAGATGAGACGAGCCTGAGTTTTGTACCTTTTAAGGCCTAGTCCAAGATTCATGGCCGAAAATCTCAAAAATTACTAGTGATTTTGGGTGCCCAAGTTAAAGTACAAATCAGGCCCCTTAAAAGGGTTGAATTGGGCATCAAAAATGGTAGCATCCAAAAGTCACAAGTCATTTTTGAAAATGTAGGCTTAATTAGGCCTTCCCTCATACTGGAGTAACATGACAGCTCAGCAATGTTTCTCATGGAAGACTATCACCAAGGGCAAACCCACTTGAAAAGGCAGCTTATAGTGGAACAAAGAATGAAGGCCATAGACAAATATGAAGTAACCCTTAACCTTGTATATGGTTCTTAAATCTTATGGTGTTGGGAGTGTTAGAAATGTAAATAGATGACAGCCATTTTGGGTAAGAAGCAGACATCCCCCTGGCCACGAGAATGTATGCAGGCTAACAATGGAATGGACGTGCGCACGTGCACCCACACACAACTCCAAGTGTAGGATTAGACCCTTCATTTACATCTTTAAATGCAAATGGTTAGTTGTTCCATTTCATTGTTTTCTTTAACAACGTTTTTCTTTCTCTGTAGGCGGCGATAGGTTCCCTTGCCTTAGATACAGCCAGAGGGCAGCAGGATGAACAGCTGGAAAAGTATGGAATGGATGTTCTAACAGTGGCATTCTTGGCAATCCTGATCACAGCTCCGATTGGAGCGCTGGTTATTGGCCTGGCAGGGCCCAGACTTCTGCAGAAGGCTCAAATAAGCAGTGGTGAAGAGGATGAAGGTGTTGGAGGAGGAGGAGAAGCAGAGATCGCTGGGCCCGCATAGGAAAGAAACAGTGGAGAGTATATTGGTCTCACAACTGCTGCTGCTAGTTACTTAGTAAACACAATGTCTGTACTGTTCGGAAGGAAACGGAAATAGGTAACAATCAGTTACTGGTCCTAAAACAGCAGCCCTCATGTTTTGCAAAATATTTTTAACTGTTGCTAGAGCCTTATGAGGAAAGATGAAAAGAAATAAATGTACAGTATGTAGGCTGCCTAGATGATAACTGATGGGCTAGGATAATGGTCTATGGTTAGTTGACGAGTGTGGGTGTAAACACCATGGAAGAAGTAGTGTTCAGGGTGTATAACTGGAAGAAATGAGATGAAATTTGAACAGAAGAAAATTTAGAGTGAACATCAGGAATAAATTTCTCATGTTGAGATTAGAGATTGGGGAATAGGAGGTAAGACCCCCATCCCTGGAGCCACTTAAAGTTAGACAGGAACATGCATCTGACAACTGGTGGACAGTATATGGAACAATCCTGCACCTAAGACAGTGATTCTGAACCTTGTCCCATCTGGGACCCCAAAACCTGTGTTTTCATGCTGTGATCCACCCAAGTCTCTTGCAGTCCTTTGTAGTTGCAGAGGATTGTGTGATTCAGTCATAGCAAGAAACTGCAGGAGGGTTTGCGTAGTGAGTGGGTGCACTGGGGAGTGGGGTAGTGCTTGTGGGAGTTGCTTGCTGGAAGGCTGAGTTTGGAGCTGGTAGGGGGAATGGCTGGGGGGTTGACTGAGGGGTTGTTTACGGTTGGGATGGCTACTACTAGGGATGTTTCATTTTCTGCTCCCTCCTGCACACACACAACTCAGTCCTGGGACACCAGCAAACTTGACCAGAGAGGTGGCTCAGCAGGGGAGGATGCTTAGGGGATGGAGCAGCCCCACACTCCCTGGGGGCAGGACCCAGGGCGGGGGTTGGGGGGTGAAGAGGGTGCTAAGCCCCTGCCTGGGCGGCGGTGGGGAGGAGGGCGGGGGGAAGGTGTCTGCTGTGGAGCCTGCAGGGCCGGGGCATGAACAGGCTGGAAATCACTTCCCCCACACCACTCCAGAGCTTAGCTGAGAGGTGGAGAGGCTTCTCTGTGCCAGTTCTGTGCGGGGCTTTGGCACAAGCAGGGCTTGGCTCCTCCTGGCCAGCGCCCTGGGCTGGAGGGTTTTGGGCTTTCCACGACTGCCATGACAAGTACCGTGGAAAGAAAGAAAGAGAGTGACCTAGAGAAACATTGCATGGAGCAATAGAGAGAGGAGCCAGATCCATCAGCGTGGCACTCAGAAGCCTGAACAGACCAGCACAAGACCAAAATGAATGGTGGAAACTGGTGGATGCCCTGCACACCTGAGGATAAAGGAGAAGAAAGAAATATTTGAATGTATCTCTCCCTTCCACCCAGTTTTTACAAGCGAGGTATGTACTTATCAAGGTTTGTTAGCATGGAGTGATATGGATCTTTCTAGAAAGGCAGGTTCCATATGGATTGGAAGTGCAGTAATACCTGGAAATGTACGTCTTGATTGATTTTTCCTTCCGAAATATCTCACCAGGGGGAGCAAAAGGCTCAGACATGTGGGTTTTTTTTCTTAATACAGGTTTCAGAGTAGCAGCTGTGTTAGTCTGTATCCGCAAAAAGAACAGGAGTACTTGTGGCACCTTAGAGACTAACAAATTTATTAGAGCATAAGCTTTCGTGGGCTACAGCCCACTTCATCGGATGCATAGAATGGAACACACAGAAAGAAGATATTTATACATACAGAGAACATGAAAGGTGGGAGTAGCCATACCAACTGGAAGAGGCCAATCAATTGAGATGAGCTATCATCAGCAGGAGAGAGGAAAAAAACCTTTGAAGTGATAATCGAGATGACCCATAGAAGGTGTGAGGATATTTTAACATGGGGAAATAGATTCAATTAGTGTAATGACCCAACCATTCCCAGTCTCTGTTCAAACCTAAGTTAATTGTATCTAATTTGCATATTAATTCAAGTTCATCAGTCTCTCTTTGGTGTCTGTTTTTGAAGTTTTTTTGTTGCAAAATTGCCACCTTCAAGTCTGTCACTGAGTGGTTAGAGAGATTGAAGGGTTCTCCCACTGGCTTTTGAATGTTATGATTCCTGATGTCAGATTTGTGTCCATTTATTCTTTTGTGTAGAGACTGTCCGGTTTGGCCAATGTATATGTATAATACAAACACTAGTCTTCTTACTGTTGCATCAGTCTTTCCCACACATTCAATACAATCTAATTCAGATCTGATTTTCAAAATAACCTGTTACAAATTGTATCTTCCCTCCCCACCTCCCAAGTTGGAAGCAAGCCTCCAACAACCAGTCCTTTCTAATCAAGGTCAAAATCTGCTCCTTCCATTGGACCTGCCACCAGCCTTAAGCCCTCAATCAGGTGTGTGGTATTGCCTGCTGCAGTGAAAAAGCGCCTGATGATCTGTTCTCAGCGCCCCTTTTTCCAGCGGAACCTTGGAATGGCAGACAAGCTCGCTCTCTGGGGAGCTGCTTCCCCTACTCCAATCAGAGGTATGGAGTCATTAAAACATCTTTCAGGAAGAGAGCATCCTATATTATTGGGGGGAGGGATAGCTCAGTGGTTTGAGCATTGGCCTGCTAAACACAGGGTTGTGAGTTTAATCCTTGAGGGGGGCACTTAGGGATCTGGGTCAAAATCAGTACTTGGTCCTGCTAGTGAAGGCAGAGGGGGCTGGACTAGATGACCTTTCAAGGTCCCTTCCATTTCTAGGAGATAGGATATCTCCATTAATTTAAAAAAAATATATATTTTTTGATTGAGGAGGGAGCACTGCATTTGAACTCCATACTGGTGTTCAGCTGCCTGCTTTTACTAACAATACTGAATTGTTTTTATAGTACTGTATACGCTTGATGTACCCAGAGACTTTGGGCTCCCCTTAATATTGGCAGGGGGTTAATCAATTTTATGTCCAGTGCTTACATTGTTAACACTAAGTTTAAAAAGGAAAAAAAACATATTTTCTTTAAAAAAAAAAAAAAAAAGATATTGTGCAATTCTGAAATGGCATTGTGTGTGTACGTGTGTGTGTGTGTGTGTACGTGTGTGTGTGTATCATACATACATACAAACACAACAAAAAACTTCAGTAAAATCCTGTTAAGATTGATAGAGTACTCATAATATATATACAATCATAAAAAAGCCAGAAAAAGTAGTAAAGTTTTCATTTAAACTATGTAGTCTACAGTCTCAATTCACCTTCTCCATATTACCTCATAACAATTTCCTCTTCTCTTCTGCACAAAATGTGTGACCTTTAACTCTGATCACATTTGAAATTATTAGAAATTGATGTTTTCTAACTGTTTGGAAAGATGAATTGGTGCTGTGCTTTTTAGTAGATGGGTAGCGTCTATGCTGTGGATTTGTAGTTGATGTCTACGTTTGTGTTTGTTATTGGAGGGACTGGACTGTTTTTTAAATAGCAGTAGTTTTAATAATTGTTTATCACATTTAGAAGTTGTTTGTAGGTATTATTTAGTGATGAAATGAGGTGGTTTTTCCAGTAGTTCACATCTGTGCTCAAGAGTTACGGATTTATGTCTTACATGGAAGTGGAGAGAGAAAAATCAACTTAATATTTTACTTTAAAAGATATGTAGGAAATAGAATTGTTCTTAGAACAATGGTTTCTGTGCCAAATTTGGAGAGTTAATTTAATTAAGAAATAGTCCTTTAGCTTTAAGTGCAAATCTTAACACAACTATGGAATCACTACTGAAGTTTCTAATATGCACACATCACCTATGTGGAGATGTCTATGTGATAAACTGCAGAGCCATCTGATAAATTGCATTTATCTCCTGCACCTTTGACATACCTCACTGCACTTTCATAATTTATCTATCTCTAGGGGGACCCACTTCCAACCTTCTGAATATCTGAGTAGCTACATTCAGCCCCAATATTGTCTATTTAAAAAAATAAACAAATAAATAAACTGCCAGCTAAATGTTTCCTCTTCCTCCTTTCCCTTCCTCCTCCTCAAAGAAAAAAAGTGAAAGTTTTTTCTAAAACTAAACTGATCCATGATGGCTGTATTAAATCCCAGACCAGTGACAGGTATAAAAATATCTAATGACCTTGCAAAACTAGAGTTTAAAATGTTGGCGGGGGGGGGGGGGGGGAAGGGGAAGATTCCCTGCTTTCCAAAGGGGATATAAATTTTGTTTCTAGCCCTAGTAAGATTTCAGATATTGGAACTCAAAGTCATTTTTTTTTAAATATGGCAAAAGGCTATTTAAGATATTTCTTTAGAGAGTTGGTAAATGTAGGAATTATAATTTAACTTTCCCTCTTCTTTAGGATGTGTCACAATCTAGCATGTTTAGCCATCTAACTGTTGCATCAAGGTGTTGCAGTCAGTCCATTTTCCAGTCTTCTGATTGTGCACTCCACCATGTGTCTGATCATCTGCATTGCTGTCCCGCACTCACCCTGTGAAGAGAGAGCTAAGCCAAATTTCTGAACTATGTCAGCCCCTTGGCCATTCCAGTCAGCAGCCCATTAAGACTAGTCCAGGATCTGCATCTGTGGCTGAAAACAGGTAGATGTTTGTTAGGGCTTCGGTCAGCATGCCTGACTCTCTATCTCAGAGTTGCTGCCACTCTGCAAGGACATAGCTGTTGGCCCTGATATGCTGCTGGTCATCTGAGATTGGCATTGGGCTGTCAGAAGTGGTCATGAGTGTATGAACAGCTGCTGCAAAACCATGTCATGAAGTCAGTCATGGCGAGTTGTGGAGGGACATGACTCTGCCTTCTTGTGGCATCCCCCAGTAGTGTCAAGTGAAATGAAAGGAGATAAAAGGTGGAACATAGGCTCATGTTCTAAGCCTGCACTTTCCCTCTGAGTCCTGTATAGCTGGACTCACGGTAACTAATGCCCCCATTCAGCAAAGCACTTAAGCACATACTTAATTTTAGTATGTGCTTAAGTGCTTTGCTGAATAGAATTGGCCTCAAGCACAGGCCTAAAACTAGGTTTTACCAACAAAGGGATTAATGACATAATCCCAATAATAGTTTTAAAAATCCTTTCAATATTTCTACAATAGTTATTTATAGTATGTCACGTTTACAGAGTACATAATGCTGATATGTGGTATCAAGGTTTTATTGAGGTTGCTGGGGTTATTTGCATAACTCACTCATTGCTCTGCCACTTGTATGCAGGCAAGCTTAGGTCAGTAAAGCCTTTTACAGCATACCATGCCATCTTGTGTTCCCCGCAAATAAAATGAATGTGCAATTAAAATAAAATACAATGGAGTTTTATGATGCAAACTTACTATATGAAAGTGTAAAAGCAATGTATGCAGGTGAAATTATAGAAGCCGAATAAGAAAACGCCTAAACCTGATGTTTGACAGCGTGGTGTGCTCTTGATATTCTGCAGTAGGTTGATATGTGTTCAGGGCTACATTAGGACAGAATACAGGAAAACAGCAATCAGCTATGTGAACTGCTGGCATTTACAGAGCTCTGTAATTGTGGCAGTGATATCAATATAGGGAATTACTTGTCTTTTTTTTCTGTCAGACTGATCGCTTTTGGTGGTGACTGATTTAAGATTACAAAGCATATTTATAACTTTATAACATATTTATAACTTTATAAAAGGTTTTAATATTTTTACCAAAGAAGCACAAGTCATTTTTATAACCTTTTGTATTTTGTTTTTTAAAATATTTAAAGATATGTACTATGCCACTACATTAAGGTTTAGAATTAAAAGCATTTTACTAGTAATAACCAATTTTAATTTTACTATGAGGATTATTTGTTTTGTTTAGTCTATTTGTAAGGCATCTAAGTTCAGTAGAAGAGAACACAAACAATGTTCAAATATGACGACTGTAATAATGGACAGAGCTAACCACCTAATATTCTAGTAGGAAATTGGAAAGGTGGCTTTTCCTATCTTTGCAGTAAGGTGTCAGATTTGATCCTCATCCCGCTCCCATTGACTTCAGGGGTCCAAGATCAGTTCCCTTGTGCATCGTAGACTTAAAGAATGTATAATTCATAATGCTTGTAGTTACTCATGCTAAAATAAGAGCATCCCAGTCTCATGCTTGGGGATGGAAACTGTTTGTCAAAGGGTCAAGAAGGATTTTTCCTCCAACCCACATCTGCCCAGAAACAGCATTTTAACTAGGTACTTTATGGTCTGCATTGCCTGCAGCTGAAGAACCCAGTCCTGGTCTCTGCAATAGGAAGGATTAGGTACAGGAACAGATGGATCTGGTATGGCAACACTAATGGTTCTAATTGATAAAATGTCTTGAAGAAATAGGACAAAGCTGGAGTTGTAGAGATCTAGCTGCAACAAACTAAAAAGCACAAGAGGTGTAATGTGTGGCAGTGCTACTGTTGTCCCCTTCAATACAGGCTTCCTGAGCCTGCTGATGCATTTGATACCATTAGCCTTCATGTTGCACTGGTGCATTTATATTTCAACCTCCAGGTGGTAGTAGGTTGAAACAGAAAGCCCTCTGTTAAACTTGATGCACTAACGTGAAATCATTCCTGGTTCAGGTTTTTCAACAGTGAAGCTTTCACACCAAAACTGTCTAAAGACTATCTTCAAATATTGTCAGCTTTCTTTATTTTAGATTTGTAGTTGTCTGGTTGGCTATACATTTGCAGAACCAAAATGACATGTTTGCAAGTTCAGGAATACATGCAAGCCTGTATACTTTTGATTTGAAGGTCTCTTCTCTAACAAGCTTGATCCAAAACCCACTGAAGCCTTCCCATTGATTTCAATGGGATTTGAACCAGGACAGATGAGGCAGTCTCTTGCATTTCAAAATCCATAAAGATTTATGGATTTGAAATGTCTCCTCAGAGCTTAACTTTATTAGTATCTTGCTGAATTAAAATGGCAATAGAAGCAGCCAGAAAAGGAAGTGGAAAAGAAATGAGATGGACTGCTGCTTTCACATGCACTGCCTGCATATGGTACAGGTGCAATACTCAGAATAAAGCTTTGTGCTGCGCTATTTTTAAAAAGAAAAATCAAGAAAAACAGTCCATACGTGTTCGGGGGCCAGACTTCTAACTGGTTTAGATATTAAAGATACTTCAGCAACCTCAACTGACAGCCAAGAGGCAAAAGTATTTTGTCATGTATTTAAGTTATTTTAATGTGCAGTTGCATTAAGTGCATGTTGTTTGCTACTGCTGTTCTCCTTCAGGTGAGCCTTTCGAGGAAAAACCCAACAGATTTTTGGCAAATAACTAACTTTGTGCTTCTTGTACTCTACCTCAATCTTCATTACAAAGAGTGGACTGATGCATACGGTGTACTTCTCACAAATGAGTAAATCAAATTACTTGGATGCAAAAGTTTTGAGTTACTAGATAAAAGCTGGAAGTGCAAATGGACTTGTATAATGTAACCAGCCTCTTTTGATAGCTTGTGGATTTTAAGGGTGGAAAACACCATTTAAACAATACAGGCCATGAATTTCACCCAGTAATTCTTCCATCAAGCCCAATAACTTAGATGTCTCTCTAAAAGCTATAGTCTAGTTCAAGCCCAATCTTGATTTGATTTAAAGATTTCAGTTCAAATTATTTTATTACTTTTATATAATAATTCTCCACTATTGACTCAATAGTAATTCTTTTAACTAAAGTAGACAGGCAATATACATAGTAATCTTAAGGTTCCTCTACACTAGAAATATCACCATGTTCTAACTGCACAGTACTCTGTGACACAATTTGGCCTTGCCTTTATCAGGACAAGTCCAAACTATGTTATGTAACAGTATTAAAACCTTACAGTGGGTATGTACTCCAGTTCCATTATATGGTTTGGTAGACCAAGTATGTTAAAACCATAGTGTCCCAACATTTTATA
Source organism: Terrapene triunguis (assembly GCF_002925995.2). Classification (NCBI taxonomy): domain Eukaryota; kingdom Metazoa; phylum Chordata; order Testudines; family Emydidae; genus Terrapene; species Terrapene triunguis. Next base: position 1,829,236 of record NW_020665057.1, on the reverse strand, counting down.
AACACTGTCCTATAAAATGCCATATGGTCTACTACAGCCAGGCCCTTTTAGCACCTCACACTAAATCTAGAACTGCAACACCTGTTATAGACAGGGCCTAAGTTTACATTAGAAATTTTTTTCCCCACCATTAGAGAAGCTGTAGTGTAGATAAGCTGCTGTCTGAATGCAGTATTTCTCTGACATGAGGTTGAGGATGGTGTTGGCAGTCATCAGGCTGCCTGCACTTGGGCTTCCAAGTTTACTAGCACTGGTTCAGGTAAATTGGTGTCAATGGTGAAAAAAATCACTAGTATGAAGGGGGCCTTAATGTCTAACTCTACAGAATGCAGATTGTGGCACTGTCATCTGTTAAGTTTTTCTTTAGGCTTTGAACAACTGACCTGTAGTGCATTTCATTGAAGGATCAAAGCTTTTGATAAGCATTGTGGGCTAGGTAAGAATTATTTATTGAAGACTGATAGATGAAACGGTGACACAGGGAGGTTGTGACTTATCCTGGGTGATGTAGTAGTAAAGACAGGAATAAAGATCACACCTTGAATCCAGTTCTGTGATTTAAACAGTGGATCCTGCTCCGTCCCTGGGACTTTCATATTGGGTAAAAGTGCATCATGCGGGTAAGAATTATCTGCAAGGGGCAAACTGCTAAGTTTGGAGTCCTGAAATAAGGGTGTACTGTAAGTATCGCTGGCTAACCTCAACTGTGACTTAATTTGAAGACAGTCTAGGATTACTGCACAAATCAACTGATGTGGGCATCTGCACTCCCTCCGGCCATCAGAATACAGACGACCTGTTTCTATAATGTTGGCTATTAGTTTTCTTTTTCCATACTCTTTGGAACAATTTTTTGTTCCTCTGACATGGCTACATCTTACAATATATTTTGTGTAGCAGGTCAGGGTGGAAGGATTGGTATGGCAAAAAGAAGAGTTAGTCAATTACACACATTAGGCCAAATCCTCAGCTAGTGTAAACTAAAATAGCTCAATTGAAGTCCATGGAGCTGTGTTATACCAGCTGAAGATCTGGCCCACTAAGTAGGACAAAAACAGGATTCCACCCCCCTCCCCCCCGAAAAGCAGTCTTCATTCTTCCTTAAAAGCATCACCGCCTATAATAAAAGCAATGGAAAGATATACATCTGGCCCTTTACGAGTAGTATGGTTTTTATTACATCACGTTCATACTGAAAAGATTTAATTGTAAGATTGGGAGTGGTCATTGTGTTCAGATAAAAAGGCCTATTTACAAAGATGTTTACTTTACAGTTTTACACAAGACATGATTCTTCAGAACATACAAAGTATCAAATCACAGACCTAGGTCTAGCACTTGCCTGTAACTATAGGTTAAACCAAAAGGAAATCTACAGCAACCATTAGACTAAAAATGCCACAACGTACATAAAACATTGTGTCCTGCAATTACAAGTGTATAAATGACTTCACATCAGTCGTGATTTAATGGATTAGAGATTCTCTATACTTCTTTCTTCTTGAGTATTAGTGGACCCACATTATCGCCTGTCAATTCATTGTGTTTGTTGTGAGAGCCATCACAGACAGGGAACTGGAAAAGACAAGAATGATTAGTGTATTTACTGTACAGCTTTTGTGGTTAGTAAAAGCTCTGCAAGCAACTAAAACAAGTGGTGGTCGTTTGTGTAGAGGATAATCCATATTGTTGGAATGAGATCAAGACTCCAACTCAAATGACAACAAAAAAGCCTATAGGTCAGAAATGCTCAGAGTGTAACTTAAGAACAGTGGTTCCCAAACTGGGGTTCGTGAAATGTTACAGGGGGTTCTTGGGGAAAAAATTCCCTAAAGGAAGACAGAGCTGTCCCTAGGAACCCCGGGCAGGAGCCCGGAGCCCCTGGACTTCCAAGAGCTAAGCAGATCAAAGCAAGCATATCTATCACACTGAGGAGGTTTCAAGACTCCTTATAAGAAATGGAAAGGGAAGTGGATATTTTTTTGCTGTTTTTAAAATTAAATAGGCACCTAGTATTTGTTTTAAAAATTATTATGAAGAACAAGTTTAAGCTTTGTTGTAATGTGTGTTTGCCTGGACTGCTCAAGACCTGAATGCTTATGTAGGAGGAACTCCTAAGCTACGAAAGTGAGATCTTGGAAGAGTGTTGCTCTTTTCATAATGTAATAAAAATACTGTAATGATAAATAAATTAATAATGTGTAATAAGCATGTAATAAAAAACAAATTTTATATTTCTAAGATCAGTGCTTTTATAATTTATACTAAGGTAAAGGAGAAAATCCCTGGAAATATTCATTTTTAGGAGAGGGTTCACGAGACTTGACATTTTAGTGAAAGGGGTTCACAGGTTGTTAAAGTTTGGGAACCACTGCTTAAGAACCAAATGCAACACATCATCCCCTAAATGAGAGCTGTTGCCACTCCTTCCATGAAGCTAAAGGATAAGGGACAATGTGACCCAGCTGCAGATTTGATTCTGACAAATAAGTAGTAATTAATCTTAATTTCTCAGAGGAGATAGGGATACAAGATTATGATTGTGTTGTATATTTAATAGACAAGTTAAAAGTCCTTTCACTTCCAGCCAGTTAACAAAGTAGCTCTCAGTATTAAAGTCTGGGCAGCTTTAGACTAGATACCCTTTTTCTGCACAGTACAGGAACTCCTCACTTAACGTTGTAGTTATGTTCCTGAAAAATGCAACTTTAAGTGAAACAATGTTAAACGAATCCAATTGTCCCATAAGATTTAATGTAAATGCGGGGGGTTAGGTTCCAAGGAAATTTTTTGGGGGCAGACAAAAGGCATTATACTGGATACTGTACAGTACTGTACTGTGGTTGGGAAGTGCCCCTGGCTTATCCCACACAGACACAGCCCGCTGCAGGCAAAGACGCTAGAAAGCACCTTTGCAGCGGCAGCTTCCCTAGAGAACAGGCTCGGATTTTGCCGGGAATGCTCCAGGCCCCCCTCTTCCTGTCCCCGCTCCACTCCAGGCCCCCCCTCTTCCCACCCTCACTCCACCTCCTCTCTGGAGCACACCACATCCCTCCTCCCACAAAGTCCTAAGCGCCGCCAAACAGCCTTAGGATTTTCCGGGAGGGAGGGGAAGGAGTGGAGACGCGGGGCTTCCCTGCTCCTCCCCCTCCCTCCCAGCACTTTGCGCTTAGGACTTTCTGGGAGGGAGGGGCAGGAGCGGGGAAGCCCTGCGTCTCCGCTCCTCCCAGAAAGTCCTAAGCGCCGCCAAACATTTGGCGGTGGGGGAAGCGGAGGAGGCAGAGAAGTGGAACTTGTGCAATGCTCCCTTGTAAAGTCGCTGCTCTTCCACAGAATCTTACAAGTAGGCAGCCAAACGACGTTATAAGGGAGCATTGCACAACTTTAAACGAGCATGTTCCCTAATTGAGCAGGGATGTAACATTGAAACAACGTTAAGTGGGACAACGTTAAATGAGGAGTTACTGTATACATACCCATTTAGATGTGCCAAAGACAGCATGTTGCATCAGGGTGGAGTTTAAGAGCATTTTACAAAGAATTTTTTTTTTTAAGTTTGCTGCTATTGTTCTTTTCTAACATCCTAGCAATCCCTATCTTCCCTATATGGCACTGGTCAGTCAGAAGACTGCTGCTGCTGAGGAATTAAACTCCATACAGAAGCATAAAGCATTAAGAACATCTGCTCCTAGCTACAAAGTGTATTTAAAAAAAAAAATAAAGCTTTCTCCATGACAAAATAGCCCAATGGAGGAGCAGCTAAATCCAGAGGCACCCAATGTATTTTAAGGTTCATTCCAGAGCTGGTCAAGTTTTGATGAAACCTTTTCCCCTGCCCCCCCATTGGAAAACGCTGTTTCAGCTAAACGTTTTGTATAAAAGGATCTGTTTTAACAAAACATTTCATTGGGAAAGTTTCATAGGTCCAGGATTGTGCACAGTACAGACCATCATGTGGCTTGTAGGTTTCTAAGCTCTCCTGCATAGGTTTAGAGTGGAGAAAAAGAACTGCACAACTCTTAGAGAACCCATGAACCTGTCCAGCCTCAGGGTGGGAGTAATGTGCTCCAATTCACAGAAACCAGAACTGACAATAATAAGTTAATTCCATAGCCCTATGGCGTTGCTATAAAGCACCTTACCGTCTTAGAACGCCAACACCTGCAGTAAGCTGCTTTAGTGAGGCACAGATCTTCAATGTTTATTTCATTTACTACTTTGGGATTTTCCTTCTGGATCTTGAGGTTAATCAAGCTATCCTTCTGCTGTTTCTTCTTGGGGAGGAACGGACGAAGAGCCAGGTATCCAAGTAGTGCCAGGACACCCAGGAACGGCAATAACCGCAGCCATTCTGAAACTAAAAAACACACTAGACTTATATAGAGCACTAGGGTTGTGAACTGATTTCAGCATCAGTTACACTCAAATGGCACAGAAGCAGCTCTTCCTATTTGATTTAGAATGAGTAGGGCATGGAGGCTAACAGATGGAGTGGACTAGTGAAGACAGACTGGAAAATAGAGGAGGAGAACATAGGTTTCTGGAGACAGAACAAAGGGTAAACTCCTGGCTCCAGAGAAGTCCAGAGCAAAACTCCCATTGATCTCAATGGGGCCAGATTCTCACTCATAGTTTAAGATTGATGCAGTAGAGGAAGGGGAAATCAGTGGAGAGATCCAAACCATGATTCACACTAAACAAAGGCTCCCTAATGCTATACCTGCTCACTCAAATTAGCTTTGGATCATTTTCTAACAAATATAAGAGGAACTGCTAACAATATGTGTTGTGTTTGATAGAAAATGGCCAGAGGCTAATTTGAGTGAGCATTCTTAAGGGTTCTTCTTTGAGTGTGAATCCTATTTTGGATCTCTCCATTGATTCCTCTTCTACACTGCATCAGGCTTAAACTTCTTCTACATACATGTGCATGTATAGGTTAAGGTTGCCTAAGATTTCCTATCATCCTGTGTTTTCAATTACTTATAACTTCAGCAAATTTTAACCATTGGGTCTGAAGTTTTTCCATGGCTGGTGTTGTCTTCAGGTTGAAATCTTAAAAGAAAAAAAAATTCAGTGGAAATGGTACAACCATTTCTAAGACGGAAGTTAGTGGGAAAAAAGTCATTTTGCCAATGTTTGTTTATTTTTATTTTTTTTAAGAGCTCTAGTGCCTCAAGACTTTGGAGCAGGATATTACCATCTGGCAGACAGAGGCTCTTGAAACCAGACAGGTCTCTTTTGCTGTCCCCACGAAAACCCATCTGGATTTGGCCAAGTAAACATATATAAGCCACAGAAAATTGCCACTTGAGCATACACTGAAGAACTTGTTTTAAGTTTCCTCCTGAATTTCCTCAATATTCTATTTGCGCTAAGTATGCTCTCAAGACCCACTTACCCTCTTGCATCATTCTAAAGCATCCACATATACCAGTAAAATGGGGGTATATATAAACCTTTAGAAGACATATACAGGAGCAGAGCCTCAAGTGGTGTAAATTGTCATTGCTCCATTGACTTCAATAGAACCTGCTAAGGTGCTTCCCCTCAGACTCTGATGAAATGAGCTACGCGGAAGCAGAATATTAATTCTTGGTTATTATTTGGATTTACACTTTAATCCTCAAAGAGGGAAGTACGCTTAAAATATTTTTTTAAATAAAGAGAATTTTTGAATAGGCTGGTCATGGAGCCCAAACTATTACATAAGCTCCTTGTAAAAGAAGACAGTACCCAATTATCTTGCTGTTTGCATTCAAACCAAGTTCCTCTTTAAATGGGCTTAGGGCCAAAATATAGCTAGATGTGTTCTACAGTTTGTGTTTCAAGATTAAAAGAAGGGAAATGTAATATAGCAAACCGAAGATGAGAAGTATTTTTTGTCCTAAAAGCTTCAAGTAACCCAAAAAGATGCAGTAGGTTTTTTTATTCTGTACAACAGGGCTGCATTTGTGGTAAACAGATTATTAAAAGAAAAGAAAAGAACACACATATGTACTTTCACAACTCCGAATGCCATGCCTCTTTTGAAATGAATTCTGTTTGGGAAAGTATGTAACATAATGAAAGTGCTGCATGGTGATATTTAGTCACTCTTTATTCATTCCTTAGCCTTTGAAGTAAAAGCCCTCCTTAACATACGTTACCTGGGAGAATGACAATGAGCATTTAAAGCACCATGGCTTGTGTGAAAGAGGCATATAAACTGCCAAAGGAAGAAGTACCCAACTTCAGTATAGAATTTTGACTGGAAGCACAGTCTTTCTGCAACTCCAACTGCAAGAGTTACTCTTAGTTTGCTTTCTCAGAATTTGCTAACATCAGCCCCTGCAATACTACATAGAAATTTCTGTTACTTCTGACTTTTCCCATTGTCCCACACTCAAAAAAACTTTTGAGTTCTCCACAGTACTAAATTCTGAAGTATTCACGGTAATATCTGTAAATGTTGTAGAGTATTATACGTGCTAGACACCAGTTGCTGACAGTTTGTCTGTTCTTGTCATTAGCATCAGCGACAGCTATGTGAAGTCTTGAGTACCCTCATTTTGCAGGGAAATCGGCAGAAGAACTGAGTGAATCTTTGTTTAAAATCCAAATTTGCATTAATATTTCAGTAGAGAAGTCTCTTTCCAATCAGCTTGTCCAGAGCTGAATTGCATCAGAAGGTCTAATCCTGCAAGGTGTAGAGCATCCAATTCTGACTGACCCAGTGGGAGTTGGGTGCCCAGAACCTCAGAGGACTGGGCTCAGAGTATGTATGGCAAGAACCAATGACCTAGCTGGAGAAGCAAACCTCTCAAGTGTATCTGATTAAAGTAGGGTGATCAGATGTCCCAATTTTATATGGACAGTCCCGATTTTTCGGGGCTTTTTCTTATATAGGCACCTATTACCCCCGTCCCGATTTTTCACACTTGCTATCTGGTCACCCTAGATTAAAGTAAGTAGTGGTACCTTGTGGACTCTACCACTGTTCCAGGATAATCTGGCATAACCTCCCCTATTCTTTCAATCGCCAATAGCAGAAACAATGCATCCTGAAAATAAGGTCTCAGGAACTCTCTTAGGAAGTAAGTGATCCTGTGGTCAGGTTTTGCAGATAGGAATTATGCCTTAACCATGTTGTGTGCTGACACAGCAGGTGTTACGCATACGACAAAATGCTGTATGGAAAGCTTTTGTTCCAGCACATGAAGATTCGGAAATCAAACCACCACTTAAAGGATTTTAATACATTTTTTAACTTGTGAAGGTACATTTAGTGAGAATGCAATTAACATAAGAAAAGATTCTCTCCCCTGAAATAATTTTTCAAATCACATTCAGTAGACCCACTAGCAGAGAAGGTGAGTTACCTGGCCTCCCCAAATCTGTAAGATCTTCTCAGAGCTCCAAGACAGATAAGATGCACACTTGGGAGCACTACAGACCAAAGTAGGGCACTTACAAAACATGTAGCACACTTAATAAGACTAAACACACAGGGAGAAGAAGGGCCTCATCTAAAAATACCATTAGACTCAAATGGCATTAAATAGATTTTTGAATAGTGATTGGCATCTTAACATAGCACGGAGAACCTCAAGCCAAGCTCAAAGACATAATAGCTGATCTGGTAGGCATGACTGAGGAACAAAGTCTCAGCCCACTTGGGTACAAACCCACAGAGAGGAAACACAGAGAGAAGACAAGTAACAACCAGAATAGGAAGCTGTTATTTATTATTTGTACTGTGGTAGCAAAATGCACAGGGTTTTTAGCTTCACTAGCCAATGACTTCTGCAGTATATTTATATGGGACCTGGAGGCTTTCCAGAGAATCAAAACAAAGTTGACTCATGATACAAAATATTGCCACAGAACTTCCACGGGGATACCCTTTAATATGGCTTGAAAAATTGACATTTCAAATTTGAGCTCATGCAATAATGTCTTTCTGAGCTTACAAACAGCTCCCCTGCCTCTGTTGCTACACCTAGCTTTCTGAAGCAGATCCAACAAAATTAACAAGATTCTGCTCACTGATGCTATGCGGAATTCTGTGGACAACACAAACATAAGAATCAAGCCAATTTCACAGTGCTATTGCTTGGGAATGCTGAGCATCAGAGCGAATCACTGGAGCTATTTCTGAGGGCACCCAAAAATAGAGGGTGGGAAAGAGGTAGAGTAACAAAGACAAATCTCGGTACCTCCAAAGAACACAAGAGAAGGGAAGGAAAAAGAGACCAGACTTTCCTTCTCCCTCTACAATCAGAAAGGGGTGAGTCTTCAAACTTACACGTCTGCTAACCAATGACCAATCCAAAAAGTGGAGTCCCTGGAGAGTGTCTGGGAGTAACTCTCGCCCAAGAAGCTGGGGCATAGGCCTCTTACCAGGGTGTTGCCCCTCTCCCTATTTTTCCCCTTGCCAGTTTCTGGGAAGTAGATGTCCACTCATTTTTTTCATACTCACACTTTAAGTTCCCTGACAGTAACAAGACCTTTATTAGATGTGAACGGAAAGGGAACCCTGACAGTGACAGCCTAACTAAAGTGAATGGCCACAGCGTACATTGAAGCTTCCTGCAGCTGATATTCTGTCCTCTCCCTCTCATTTGGAAAAGAAAAAATATCAGGTGGAAGGAGTGTGTCAGCCAGAGTGGTTCTTTAATACAAAACTGGTGTTCATAGAAAAACTGAGCAGTAGAGTAGCTTTGTTGCATTTTTTAATTACTTTCTAATATCAGCGACAAAGAGTCCTGTGGCACCTTATAGACTAACAGAAGTATTGGAGCATAAGCTTTCGTGGGTGAATACGTCTGATGAAGTGGGTATTCACCCACGAAAGCTTATGCTCCAATACATCTGTTAGTCTATAAGGTGCCACAGGACTCTGTCGCTTTTTACAGATCCAGACTAACATGGCTACCCCTCTGATACTTTCTAATATCAGTTTCAAAAATAAATTATGTATGCACTAGTAGGTGCTTACTTACTACTGTAATTATTACACCACTTTCTATTCCAACTGGCTACAGAGCAGCTCATCAGTAAGTTAAAACACTAAATGTGTATGAACTATCCACCATTCAGCATGCAACGAGCTATTGCATTCGGATTTTCAGTGACTCCAGGCTCTATGCAAATTCAGAAGTTACTTCCTGAATTACATTCTCCTCAAAGTTAACTAGCAGGGGGCTTTTTCTAACAGATGATTGTACTGCTTCCTGTTTTTACAGATTCAGTCAATGAGTTCTCACTTCCACGCACTCTAAACACAAAAAACCTCTAATTTCAGATTCCCACTAGATAACTCAGCAAGTTAGGTGGAGCAGGAAGAACAGATAGTCCTGTCAGTGTTGGATCACAGTTTAATAAATTAAGAAACCCCAAATCCCCTATTAGATCCACATGCAGCTTGTCACACTACTATGTAAGATGACAAGGTCAGAGATTCACTCAAGTGGTCTGTGGAGGCTACTTCTCAATGTGCCCCTGCCTTCTCTATTCCCTCCCCTTCACCCCACACACTCTTTCACAGCAACTACAGGAGCATATATTCTGAACAGACGTGGCTCAAACATTTGTAAGAGAGGCTTCATAAAAGTGGCCTCTTCCTGTATGGGATTCTGCTTAGGTTACCAACATTGTGCCTGTGGCCCTCCACTGAAAAATTAAAATATAATCAGCATGTAATTCCTACAGGGAATTTGATGCTTATCTTACCTCACTCATGAACATGTCATTTTGATGTACAGATAAAGGTTGTCTATATATTGTATATATTTATACTGCCAGCATAAAAAGCATGATCATCATGAGACAGTACTGTACATTTCAGCATGACTGATGTGAACAAACACACGGGAATGGGGGGGAAGAGGCAGCCATGGCAAGAAAGTAAGAGGTAGAGACTTGAACATTAAGGGTGTGACAACACTAGAAGATAGTGTCTGAAACCCAATTCCAAACATTGTTCCCTCCCTCCCTGCTAACCCTTGATGCTTGTATTTTCGGTGAATTGTGGTTCTGTATATTGTATTGAGTATAGTTTGTCCTGTCAACATAAGCCGTCAAAGAGAGGCCCTGACTGACATCAGATCTCAAAAAATGGTTCAGTTTCTAGCGTAGAGGGGGCCCAGGATTTTTATCAACCAGTATGTAAGATGCTGCTCTCCACCTTGTGTTTTCCCCCTCTTTCTCTGTGATTGATAAGGTAAGAGCTTTTACTTAGGCTACATCTTCACTACGGGGGGGGGGTCGATTTAAGATACGCAAATTCAGCTACGCGAACAGCATAGCTGAATTCGACGTATCGCAGCCGACTTACCCCGCTGTAAGGACAGTGGCAAAATCGACCTCCACGGCTTCCCGTCGATGGCGCTTACTCCCACCTCCGCTGGTGGAGTAAGAGCGTCGATTCGGGGATCGATTGTCGCGTCCCGACGAGACTCGATAATTCAATCCCCGAGAGGTCGATTTCTACCCGCCGATTCAGGTGGGTAGTGTAGACAAAGAAGAAAAGTTCTAATGGCCAAATATTATTTTAGGGCCAACCCTGATTCTGGGGTCAGGCTTGCTTTTGCTTGAGACTACAAGATCGACACTCAAACAAATGTGTGCTTAGTGAGTATGGTGCATAGCACAGGTCCCTGATCCTTGATTGATGGCCAAGTAGATGCTCACTCAGTACAAATAATATTTTTAAATTACTTCCCTTCTTTCACAGCCAGGAAACAAACTAAATCAAAGTTTGTAAATTTTCATTTGAGGCTGCCAAAGAACATTCATTCTCTTTCATTTATAGTAGTAAATATTAGTAATAAATAAAATTTTAACTGTACACTTCTGTGCTGTATAGTCATCTTTCATTGACCATAATTCATTTGATACGTTCTATAATATCTCCTTCCTTGTCTTGAATTTGAGCTGTTACTGTGTGAATACTTTGAGTTACACTGCATAATATTCAAGGCAGTGATCTTGTCTACACATGTTTTGTAAAATGGTAAACACACCTACAACAATTATATAAATGTTGTGATGATTTTATTATTGTAGTACCTACAATGCTAACAACTAATCACTAGTGCCTACTAGCTACCAGTGCTAGCCGCTTCCCAGACATTCAAAATGGGACAAACCCTTCTCCTAGGTGCTCACGACCTAAGGACAGACAGAAAAGTAGGCAGGTTAGGGACAGGAGAACAACAAACAGGGGCTGTAATACAATACAAAGAGTAGCAAATGTCCTAGAAAATGCTTGTACATTTAATCTGCTTTGTACAAAATATGGTTGTATTAGTATACTGTAATCTTTTAGTTCTTAATCAGTAACTTATTGAATTACAGCTGCCACAGTGCTTAGAGCAGGCACCGTCCAGAACATAGAGTTTCCTGGATTGTAGAATTTAACTATTCTGGTTTGCTGTTGGATTGTAAAGTGGTACAACTTCCTAGTGCAGACAAGTCCTTACTCTCCAACTGCAGCCCTTCGGGAGGAAAAATTCAACAAAAGAAGAAATATTTCAAGAAGTAACCTTGTTTCACACTTCAAGGGGTTATTTTTTCAAGAGTTAGGGAAACACTTTGAAGGTGTCTTTTTAAATGAGCTCTAGTCAAAGAGCAGCGTCTGCTAAAAATTAAGTGAAAATTCCTGCCGATTACTCAGTTCAAGAGCAGTTTTGGCACCATATAACCCCTGATTTGGCTGTATTCTTGTTGAGCGACTTTTTGGAAGAAGCAGGCAAACATGTTCCATCATTAAATGATTCCATAAAGCAATGTAGTAGAGTGCGTTGCTGTATAAATTTAGTACTTCAAAACTTATTATTCAACATGCCGTGTCAAATCGTGTCAAACCAATCTGATAGCTTTCTTTGATAGGATAACGAGCCTTGTGGATAAGGGAGAAGTGGTGGATGTGGTATACCTAGACTTTAGTAAGGCATTTGATACGGTCTCGCATGATATTCTTATCTATAAACTAGGCAAATACAATTTAGATGGGGCTACTATAAGGTGGGTGCATAACTGGCTGGATAACCGTACTCAGAGAGTTGTTATTAATGGTTCCCAATCCTGCTGGAAAGGCATAACGAGTGGGGTACCGCAGGGGTCTGTTTTGGGACCGGCTCTGTTCAATATCTTCATCAACGACTTAGATATTGGCATAGAAAGTACGCTTATTAAGTTTGCGGATGATACCAAACTGGGAGGGATTGCAACTGCTTTGGAGGACAGGGTCATAATTCAAAATGATCTGGACAAATTGGAGGAATGGTCTGAGTTAAACAGGATGAAGTTTAACAAAGACAAATGCAAAGTGCTCCACTTAGGAAGAAAAAATCAGTTTCACACATACAGAATGGGAAGAGACTGTTTAGGAAGGAGTACGGCAGAAAGGGATCTAGGGGTTATAGTGGACCACAAGCTAAATAGGAGTCAACAGTGTGATGCTGTTGCAAAAAAAGCAAACATGATTCTGGGATGTATTAACAGGTGTGTTGTGAGCAAGACACGAGAAGTCATTCTTCCGCTCTACTCTGCTCTGGTTAGGCCTCAGCTGGAGTATTGTGTCCAGTTCTGGGCACCGCATTTCAAAAAAGATGTGGAGAAATTGGAAAGGGTCCAGAGAAGAGCAACAAGAATGATTAAAGGTCTTGAGAACATGATCTATGAAGGAAGGCTGAAAGAATTGGGTTTGTTTAGTTTGGAAAAGAGAAGACTGAGAGGGGACATGATAGCAGTTTTCAGGTATTTAAAAGGGTGTCATAAGGAGGAGGGAGAAAACTTGTTCACCTTAGCCTCTAAGGATAGAACAAGAAGCAATGGGTTTAAACTGCAGCAAGGGAGGTCTAGGTTGGACATTAGGAAAAAGTTCCTAACTGTCAGGGTGGTTAAACACTGGAATAAATTGCCTAGGGAGGTTGTGGAATCTCCGTCTCTGGAGATATTTAAGAGTAGGTTAGATAAATGTCTATCACGGATGGTCTAGACCGTATTTGGTCCTGCCATGCGGGCAGGGGACTGGACTCGATGACCTCTCGAGGTCCCTTCCAGTCCTAGAATCTATGAATCTATGCCCACATTACAGCTGCTGTTTGAATAACTTAAGGTTCTTGCCATTTGATCTGGGCGGGCAGATCCTTTTGCCCATGTGCAGTGCCACTGAAGTGAATGTAACTCTACAAGGTTAAAAGGATTTGTCAGCACAGATCAGAGCCAAAGACTTTAAAAGCATGTCAGGAAACCAAGGGTATGTCTTCACTACCGGCTGGATTGGCGGGCAGCCATCAATCCAGCGGGGATCGATTTATCGCATCTAGTCTAGCAATGTCATACTGTCAATCATGTGCTGTTATGTCAAGCTGCTGCTGCTAAGAAAAAAAAGGGGCTGTGAGCCAAGAGAATATTATTTCAAGGAGGATGCTCTTGAAAAAGACTCATTAAGTTTGCTGTGTGCCATAACACTGAAATACTTCAATCTTGCAACCATAGCATTCTTGGCTGTTTTTCTCAATTTAGTGCTATCAACATGATGCATACATTACATCTTAGAGAAAAGACATTTAAGTGTGACAATGGACACAAGCCTATTAAATACTGCAGAAATGAATCTTGTGTCCAGATTTGGAATGTTAGCCATGTATTTCTGACTGCATTTTGTATCTGCATCCATACTTTCACTATGCTTGATTGTTCAAGTGTTCATTAAATCAGTAAGTACCAGAGCCAGTAAACGTACAGGACTTCTGGAATTTTTGAGCTAAGAAATTGTCACCAAATTCCTATAGCAATCACAAAGCAGTTTCCATTCTAATCCCCTCTTCTACCTATGTTCATTAGTTTCTGAAACATTCACCTTTGGGACTGAAATGTCACATGACTGGCCCCTCCCAGAGGCGATAATTTATTTTATTCCAAGTTTCAAATCAATTAGCTGAAAGGATTTTGTTTAGGGTAAACAGCTCCCCTCCGCACCTCACTCTTAAAAAAAGTTTTGATTACCTTTTTCAGAATAACTCACATGACTGAAGCTTGAAACTTCAAAGTTGGTATGCTAACTGGCCTTAGTGACCAGTAAGTACTTTGCTAAGTTTTTAAAAGCTCGTGTTTAATAGTTATAATGTTTGAAACTGCAGGATTGAGCACTAAAAGTAGTGTATCCCCTTATGCTGTCAGTTGTGCACTTAAAGATAGATGTGGTGTGTATGAATATACAGGTAGACTTCATACCTCCTCAGTTACATAAATGTATGAGCTCAGATGGCTGAAGCAAGAAGAGACTAAGGCCATGTTTACACTAGTGAGCTTACAGCAGCACAGCTGTATCGCTGCAGCTGTGCCACAGTAAGTTCGCTCGTGTAGCCGCTCTATCCTGACGGGCGAGAGCTCTCCCATCGGCATAATTAAACCACCTCCAACAAGCGGACCTTTTAAAGGACCTTTTACCCTGCCAGAGCAATGATTCTTATATTTAATTTTTTTTATGTCCCCAAACAAACCATGCTAGCTAAAACAATATGATACTTGAGGTCCTATCCACACTACAACTGCATCTAGAAACCGGTTCAAATAGTTCTAATTTGTAACATAGTTGGGATCTTAATGGGACACAAACCTGAAAAATCACAATTCTGTTGGAAAACATAATTGTAGTAGGTACAAAATTAGGAGGGAAAAAAAATCTCTCTTTTTTCAGTTAGTTCACTTTGTGCAATTGGCAGCACTTTGTATGGTTATTTTCCCTATTTCCCTTGCTAAGGAGACACTTATAAAAAAAAAAAAGTCACCAGGGGAGCAGAAAATCCTTTCTATAATATTTTAAAGAAATATTTTAAATAATTTTTTATTTTTTTTTTTTTTTTAGGGTTTTTTTAAAAAAAGTTTTTTTTAAAAATTTTTTTTTTTTTTTTTTTAAACACAAAGTTTTCTGTGTTTGGCAACTGCGTTAGGCTAGTTACAGAACCAAGTTAACCAGGTCCCCTAACTTGGCTGTAAATGAACTACAGATGGAGCCTTAAAAACAGCCTGATATTCATTTAGTCTAAGGCTCATGGTAAGTAAATGAGAATCAGTCAAAATATAAAGGGCCTCAGTGTAAATGAAAATCAGGCACAAAGTCTGTTAGTTGATATTGCTAAAGTAGGTTCAGTTTAACACTGGTTTAAGAATCTTTGCCTGGTAATTATAGAACAGATAAAAACTTGTTAAGCCTGTTTTTGACATTTTTTTAACCTAATGTGTGTGGTTTGTTTTTTTTTTAAGGTTAAAAGTGCAAGTCTTCTATTTAACAATTATAAAGTGATTAATTAGTCCAGGCTGAGCTGTGATTATAATCTGAATTGAGGGAGAGCTGCTAAAGTGATGTGTAAGATTTCAAAGTATGGTTACAGTTGGAAAAGACCTGTAAAACAACATCCACCCCCTTCTTACTCAAAACAACTGCTCCCTGCAGGTCTTCAAGTCATGGCTCATGATAAAACTTGCTTTCTGTCCTATGAGCCAGGCAGAGCCCATGTAGCTATAGAGAAGCAAGCTGGAGTCTATTCTGCCACAGGCATCATCAGATTTATTAGCCACTTTCAGACTGCAAAATCTTGTTGCTGGAGGTAATATTAGAGGCATAAAGAACACAACTTGATCCAGGGAAGAGGCTGCAGCGCTGGGCTGGCAGTCAACAGAGTCATTCTTAAGACTTGTAGGAACAACTCGCACTAGATCTGGGGGAAGTAATATTTTGCAAGAGTAAATATTTTACCGCTGGCAGTTATTTTATTTTAGCCACAGACTTGCTTCTCTGTCTGCCACTGTGAAGCAAACAAGGCAGAAGTGCAGGCACCCCCTTAGGTCAAGGGAAACTAAGTCACACAAAGCCAAATTTTCACCCACCAGCAGGAGAGAGCACTGAGATCAGCAACTCTCTTAGCTGCCTCACTTCCTCCTTCCGGACACCTATCAGGGGCAAGAAAGGGGAGCTCTAGGGGAAAGGCAGGGGAGGTGTGAGAGGGGAAAGCAATGGGATGGGGAGGAAGCAGGGAGGAAGTGAATGGGATGGAGGGGCCAGGGGGAAGGCTGGGGACTCAGCGGGGAGTGGCAAGAATAGGATGGGGGCACTGGGAGGGGAAGGGATTTAAAATAAAATCTATATGGAGATATACCTATCTCATAGAACTGGAAGGGACCTTGAAAGGTCATGGAGTCCAGCCCCCTGCCTTCACTAGCAGGACCAAGTACTGATTTTTGCCCCAGATCCCTAAGTGGTCCCCTCAAGGATTGAACTCACAATCCTGGATTTAGCAGGCCAATGCTCAAACCACTGAGCTATCCCTCCCCTCCAATGAGGTGGGGGACGCCGGGGAAGTGGGGGAGGGAGGAATAGGCTAAAGGGCTAGGGGAAGGCCGAGAGGTGAGGGCACAGTAATTGGATGGGGCGCTGGGAGGGGAAGGGATGAGGTGGGGAAGGCCGGGAGGGGGGGGGACAGGGGGGGGAGGGGGGGCGGGGAGGGGAAGGGATGAGGTGGGGGGCGGGGGGGAAGTGGGGGAGAGGAAGGAATAGGCGGAGGGGAAGGCCGGGAGGAGGGGAGGGAATAGGGGACGGCTGGATCCTGGCGGGGCTAGCAGAGGGGGCCCAGCCCGCGGTACCTGTCAGCCTGATGAAGCCGCTGATGCTCTCGGGCAAGGGCAGGCGCTTGAGGTAGGCAGGCAGCTGCACTTTGATGATGCGAGCTAAGCTTTCCAGCGGCATGGCGACGTGGGGGGGAGGGGGCGCTATTCGGCGGCCTCCCCGCCCTCTCCCTTGTCATGCCACAACGGTGCCCTTCCTCCAAGGGGGGGGGGGGGGAAGCGGGCTTTCTGCTACTGAGCATGTGCGGACGGCGGGGGCCATTGCGCGTGCGCACTGGGCCAGTGAAGCGCCTGCCCTTAGCGGTCAGGGCTGCGCGTGCTTGTCTTGTTCCAGCGTGTCGGGGGCTCGGGGTAGCGCCGGGCCTGGGGCTTGGTTCTGAGCCCCGTGAGCTGTAGGGTCCTGCGGTGACGTAGCGGGTCGGGACCCGCCGAGCGTTAAGCGCACGAGCGAGGTTGTGCTTGCGAGCTACCCGCCTGCATACAGCGGGGCCTCCCGGGAAGCGTTTGCAGCCGGACTGCGGCCCGACGTGGGGCTGGGATGGGCCCGGGTGTGAGCTCCCCGAGAGCGCGAGCTCCGGGCGCCGCCCCGCGGAAGGCCTCGCGGAGGACAGCGGGCTTTCGCCGCGGGGCGGGGCAGGAGGCGTTCAAGGAGGGCAGCAATGCCACCCCAATTCCCCAAATCACGGAACTGGATCGACACAATTGTGCAGAGTATTGCAGGGGGTTAAACTGTAACATAAGCAAAGGTCTGGAAGGTGAATGACGCAGATTCTGTTAGTAAAGTGGGGGTTAAAATGCGAAAAGAGGCCAAAGTAGAAAGGGAATAGGCATGGCGAGGTAATAACATTATTTTATAAAATTATAAAACAGGTGAATGTAAAGACATAGTTAAGGGCAGTGATATAGTAAGATAAAAACCGAACATACGGAGAAAATGGAATTAAGACAAACCTGCCATCACCCAGATCTCACTGCTTCTATGTGCCAGTCCTTCCTCCCACCCTTTGTCTGTTTTTCTTTTTTTCCCTTCTATGTTTCACTGGAGAAACAATGTCTTCCTGTGGGGTTGTATAGTGCTTAGCACAGCTCCAGTTCTGATTAGGGCTTTAGGTTCATTCTGACAGAGAAAATTGCCCCTACATAGCTAGTGAAAAAAATTCAAGCATGCAGCCCTTTAGGACCAATCCATCTTATCCTTTATGTGACCCTCTTTGTCATGGGGACCCACCCTATTAGGGACAAGATGAAACTCTTGTGTATGTAAACGCCTCATGGGCTAGTGCCACATGGCATGGAGTGTGACATCTTCATAAGGGCTGAGAGCTTTGCTGTGATAATTTGATATCCCTGGGGAGAATTAGGATGTCCTTCCTACTTGTCCCTTAACACGGCTACTCCCTGATACTTGACTTCCCTCCTGCTGTTTAATAGAAAACCTCCTCCCTCCACTATTCCACTAACTCTCTTACCACAAACACACACACCAGTTCTGAACAAATTACTTGTGTTTCATACCTCCACATCCCAAGAACTGGCAAAGCAAAGCAGGTTGGGGTGAGGGAGGGGAGTGCAATGAAACTGGGGCCTTGAATTGGGAGACCCAGATTTGGTTGAACTGATCCTAGTCATTTAGTCCTTTCTTGAGTAGGATTTAAAAGTGTGATGTTGATCTAACTAACACACTTCAAAAACTCCAGTCAAGACAAGGCATGTTGTACTTTCCAGTACATATTAGGCTATGTCTTCACTAGCAACGTTAAAGTGCTGTAAAAAATCCACCTCCATGAGGGGAGTAGCTCCCATCACTGGGACCTACACCCCTTGTGGAGCTGTTTTTTTTTAATAGCACTGGGAGAGCTCTCTCCCAGCACTGTGCTACGACTACACAAGCCACGTTAAAGCAGCAGCGCTGTAACATTGCCAGTGTAGACAAGCCCTTAGACTATTCAAGTTAAACCCTAGGCACCTCCTTGCGATTTAACTTGATTAGGTTAACAGGTACTAAAGTACAATCTATCTTGTCTTGCCTAGGGTTTTACTAGGGCTAATATTATCTAACATCGCACCTTTAAATCCTATTCAAGATAAACCTTTAGATCACTTTGAAATTTTTTCAGGTTTCATCCAAGAGTCATTTTCACCTTTAATCTTCACTGTGTCTATTTCCAATAACAAGTGACCATCAAACAGTATTTTAAAATAACCCATGAGATAGAGCTAAAGAAGACTAAAAGCAAAGTCAAGCATGGACAGCCTGTGTTAAACAAGCAAAACCTATTTTGTTTGTGTTCTTTGGCCTCCTGTTACTCCTTCCTAAGCTCCCATCTTTGGCCACCATTAACACCTTCCACCACATCCCCATCATTTTTTTTTTCCAGGTGATTAGTTTATTCCTGTGCTCTGAGTGTATTCTTGAGTTCACTACCTGCCCTGAGGCTCTCACTTTGATGGCTATGTCTAGGTCCTAAAATGATTCCTTTGGTTTTGGATAAGAGCCTGTTATGCAGATAATGAAAGAGCTAAAGGCTCGAACAGCCTGAAAAAGGTTAAAAATCAGATGTGTTGTGGTATAACCTTCCTATTGCAACTTTTTGATGAAGGAACTTTCTGAGGGCCTGCACTTGCAGCTCTGAATCAAGCAAAACCCTCACTGAAGTCAGTACTGGGCTGTCATGCTGTATCTGTACTCCCCTCCCCCCTTCTCCACTCTCTGTCTCCTCTTGATGCTGACTGTGATCAACAGAGAGCACTGTAACGTTTCTCTGAAACTCCTGCATCCTGTTGTACTCTGCACTCTGCAAAGATAGACATACTGCACTTTTTGCTTCTCACCTGTCTGTATACACATCACATACACAAATTAGTGTTGAGTGGTTTTGCTATTTTAAAGCATGGAGTCATGCACTTATTATGGAAAAATTTATAAAGAAAATAAAGTCTGAGTGGGATTCTGTATTCAGTTGGAAGGTTAGGGATTGTCTTGTGAATGAAGTAGTGAACTGGGACTCAGGATATCTGGATTCAATCCTCAGCTCTGCCAAAGACTTCCTGTGTGACTTGGGGGGGGCGGGGGGGGGATTTAGGCCCAAAGCCTGGTGTAAGTGAATGGGGCTCCATGCAGGAGTCTACCTGCATGGAGCTCTTTGTAGGATCAGTACAGTATTAAGGCTTGCATACAAAGTAAAATTTACCGGTAGAACTGTACCACTGTAATTATACAGCTATAGGTACACTGGTATAACTTACTGTGTGAATGCTTTTCAAGAATTAGAGTGCTTCTTTCTGGTTTAGATTATACTGCTTTCAAGGTGACATAAGCTAAACCAGAAAGAGGCACTCTTATTCTGGAATTAGAGCATCCACACAGGAAATGATACCAGAATAATTATGCTAGTAAATTTCCCCATGTAGACAAACCCTTAATCTGTCTATGTCTCCGTTTCCAATCTTCTGCTTGTATGTTTTAACTCTTTTTGCTATCTTTTGTCTGTCTTGCCTATGACATTGTAAGCTCTTTGGAGTAAAGACTCTTCTTTTACTATGGGTTTGTACAGCACCTAGCACAATGGAGCTCTGATGTTGGATAGGATCTCTAGGTTCTACTGTAGTAGAAATAATAATATGCATATTCCAAATACTTAGCTTAGTAGACCAGAACCAGGATAATCAATACTAAAATATGCATATTGTTGTAAATAGTAATGTCCTTTAATTTACTAACATATCATGTTATTAGAATCAGTGTTGTTATTTAGCCCATAACATTTGAGAACGTGCCCTGATAAATTCGGTGTTAGTTCAAGAGACACAGAGTATTTATAACTAAATAAGCTTACTTTATTTTAAAAAATACTTTGGATACTTAATTGCTGTTTGGCAGTTTGTTCCAACAGTCGTGTTTTAGTGACATGAATAATAACGTAAGTCAGAAAACAAGTAAGATTCACACCTCCAAAAGATAATTATAAAATCATAGAAATGTAGGGATGGGCGGGACCTCAAAATGTCATCTAGTTCATCTCCCCCATGCTGAGGAAGGACCACATATACCTAGACCAGGGGTCGGCAACGTTTGGCACGCGGCTCGCCAGGGTAAGCACCCTGGCGGGCCGGGCCAGTTTATTTACCTGCTGACGTGGCAGGAAGTGGCGCGGGCGAGGGATGTGCTGGCTGCGGCTTCCCGCCGCCCCCATTGGCCCAGGACGGCGAATCGCGGCCAGTGGGGGCCGCGATCGGCCGAACCTGCCGCGTCAGCAGGTAAATAAACTGGCCCGGCCCGCCAGGGTGCTTACCCTGGCGAGCCGCTTGCCAAACATTGCCGACCCCTGACCTAGACCATCCCTGACAGGTGTTTGTCTAATCTGTTCTTAACCTCCAGTGACAAGGATTCCACAACCTCCCTTGGTAACCCATTCCAGTATTTAACTATCCTTATAGTTAGAAAGTTTTTTCCTTATATTTAACATAAATCTCCCTTGCTGCAGATTAAACCAATTTCTTCTTGCCCGATCTTCAGTGGAAATGGAGAACACTTTATCACTGTCCTCTTTATAACAGCCCTTAACATACTTGAAGACTGCTATGAGGACCACTCTCAGTGTTCTTTTCTCAAGACTAAACATACCTAGTTGTTGTTTTTTAACCTTTCCCCATAGGACAGATTTCTAAATCTTTTGTCATTTAAGTTGTTGTCCTCTGGACATTCTCCAGTTCCTCCATATCTGTCTTAAAGTATGGTGCCTAGAACTGGGCACAGTATTCTAATCGAGGCTTCTCAAATAACATATTGAACTGCACTTCGCTGGAAACATTTATACTGAGTAGTGTAATGACTTTATTATTCATTTATTGTGTGATGTTATGATTAACTAACATGTCATGTCATTGTATGTTAAAGAGAGTTCAGTTGTAGGATTATAGAAGTATAAGATTGATAAGTTGTTAGAAGGGATAATTATTAGGCTTGTCAAGCCTAAAAATTAATCGTGCTTTTAAACAATAATAGAATACCATTTATTTAAATATTTTTTATATTTTCTACATTTTCAAATATATTGATTTCAATTATAGCACAGAATAAAAAGTGTACAGTGCTCACTTTATTTTTTATTACAAATATTTGCACTGTAAAAGACAAAATAAATAGTATTGTTCAATTAACCTAATACAAGTACTGTAGTGCAATCGCTTTATTATGAAAGTTGAACTTACAAATGTAGAATTATGTCCAAAAAAACCCTGCATTCAAAAGTAAAACAATGTAAAACTTTAGAGCCTGTAAGTCCAATCAGTCCTACTTCTTGTTCAGCCAATCGCTCAAATAAGTTTGCTTACATTTGCAGAAGATAATGCTGCCTGTTTCTTGCTTACAATGTCACCTGAAAGTGAGAACAGGTGTTTGCATGGCACTGTTGTAGCCAGCATTGCAAGATATTTACATGCCAGATGCGCTAAAGATTCATACGTCCCTTCATGCTTCAACCACCATTCCAGAGGACATGCATCCATGCTGATGACGGGTTCTTTTCGATAACGATCCGAAGCAGTGCGGACCGATGCATGTTCATTTTCATCATCTGAGTCAGATGCCACCACCAAAAGGTTGATTTTCTTTTTTGGTGGTTTGGGTTCTGTATTTTCTGCTTCAGAATGTTGCTCTTTTAAGACTTCTGAAAGCATGCTCCACACTTCATCCCTCTCAGATTTTGGAAGGCACTTCAGATTCTTAAACCTTGGGTCGAGTGATGTAGCTATCTTTAGAAATTTCACATTGGTACGTTGCTTGAGTTTTGTGAAATCTGCAGTGAAAGTGTTCTGAAAACAAACATGTGCTGAGTCATCTTCTGACACAGCTATAACATGAAATATATGGCAGAATGCAGGCAAAACAGAGCAGTAGACATACAATTCTCCCCCAAGGAGTTCAGTCACAACTTTAATTAACGCATTATTTTTTTAACAAGCGTACTCAGCATGGAAGCATGTCCTCTGGAATGATGGCCAAAGCATGAAGAGGCATACAAATCTTTAGCGCATTTGGCACGTAAATATCTTGCAACACCAGCTACAACAGTGCCATGCAAATGCCTGTTCTCAGGTGACATTGTAATTAAGGGCACGTCTTCACTACCCACCCGAATTGGCGGGTAGAAATCGATCTCTCAGGGATCGATTTATCGCGTTTCATCTAGACGCAATAAATCGAGCCCCGAATCGATGCGCGTACTCCACCTCGTCAGGAGGAGTAAGCAGCGTCGATGGGGGAGCCGCAGCGGTCGATTTGCCGCCATCCTCACAGCGGGGTAAGTCGAATAGGATACTTCTACTTCAGCTACGCTATTCGAGTAGCTGAAGTTTGCGTATCTTACATCGACCCCGCCCCCCAGTGTAGACCAGCCCTAAGAAGTGGGCAGCATTATTTCCCGTAAACATAAACTAACTTGTTTCTCTTCGCAATTGGCTGAACAAGATGTAGGACTGAGTTGATGGACCTGTAGGCTCTAAAGTTTTACATTGTTTTGTTTTGTGTGCAGTTAAGTAAGAAAAAAACTAAATTTGAAGTTGCACTTTCATGATAAAGAGATTGCACTACAGTACTTGTATGAGGTGAATTGAAAAATACTACTTTTGTTTATAATTTTTAAGTGCAAATATTTGTAAGCAAAAATAATATAACGTGAGCACTGTACACTTTGTATTCTGTGTTGTAATTTAATCGATATATTTGAAAATGTAGAAAAACATCAAAAATATTTAATAAATTTCAGTTGGTATTCTGTTGTTTAACAGTGCGATTAATTTTTTTTAGTTAATCGCGTGAGTTAACTGCAATTAATCGGCAGCCCTAATAATTAGGTATCTAAGTAAGGAGGGGTGAAATGCATGATTTATAGGCTGAGGCCTGTAAAATTTTAGTTTAACTATTTTAGGCCTTAGAGATAAGAAATGCTGACATAAGTAAGTGACCGAAGAATAACCTGATGCCATAAAATTATAGGAAAAGATGTACCAAGGGGTAATAGTGCGAAAAATTAGTTAGAAGATTAATTTAAAATCACAAAAATGCTTTAGAGGCACATTTGTTTCTAAAATGTGCCTTAACCACAGGATACAGGTTGTGTGTCAGTGCTAATGAGAATAAAATGAACTATACACAACTTATAGAAAATGGGGTACCTCAAGTTTCTTAGGGAAACCAGACCAATAAGGAAAAAGAGGGTTGATACTTTCATGTACATGTGCAGAATGTAGGTAGGCAGCATCACATCATGAAAACAGGGTGCCCAGAATGGGAAAATTTGAGCTTCCTACAGGAAAACGCCAACATTAACCATCCCTCTACTGATGATCAATCCATGAGAGACCCATCAGACCCTAATACGATCTAGGAGGATGTGAGGATGTCTGTAGCTATAACTGGTGCATGGATATTGCTAGGATTTGTATATGCTGTGATATTCATAACTTTGCTGCTTTACTGCGTTATATCCGAATTCATGTTATATCGGGGTCGTGTTATATTGGGGTAGAGGTGTACTACCAAGATTTTAAACTTCCTGAATCACAAAAATCTTTGCTAATCTAATTTCTCTCTCTAGTGCCACATATAATGGAAGAATAGTATTTCTGTCTACAAAGAACTAAATTATCCACTTTACTTCACGGGTATATATTTTCCCCCCAAGATGTCTCCTGCTGATTTAAATGGTCTTTGGATCAAGTGCAGATGCATTGTCCTCAGATTATAGATTATACTGTGGGATCTAACAGTAATATCAGTTTTTGCCTATTTGAAAACAAAACAAAGACCAGACATTATAGGGAGAACTGAGGTCCAATGAGCAGTTGGGTGGTGTAATCTATCTGAATGTGGAGTCGCAGCTACTCCCATAACACTGACTACCCCATCTGACTCACACCTCACTGCATTTTACAGCATTTTTTATCCCCACATTGCACATACTGAACAGTCTTACATAAGTTTTTGAATATTTGAACTGAGAGTACCCCATCCAACTCCACTGTAAATCTGTTCTACTGTTCTAGGCTTGTACTTTTAAGATTCCCCCCTATGTCTAGTTTAAACTTTTCCTTTCTTAGCTTTAGGCCATTGCTTCTAGTTTTATTGTAGCAATGCTCCAGATATGGCTGTAGTCATGGTTGAGAAGGTATTCTTGAAATGGAATTGTTCTTTTTTTTGTGTCTATAGACATTTTGAAGAAAATCTCTTCCATAATTTTTAAGTTACTAGTGTATAAAAACTTGATGGGTTTTCCCACTTCAAGAAAATTGTTCAAATGCCCTTCCATGACTCAAAAACTGTTTGGATTTAAAACTTCAAACTTGTCATGTAATTAGACTTTTGCTGGAGTAAGAATTTCAGAATTTGGCTCTTAGTGTGGCTCTGTAGAAGATGATAAAGTAGCAAAATGTAGACAATGGCTACTGTATCACTACATAAATATTTCCTATACATGTAATTCAACGTGTACAATATTTAATACAGGTTTGACAGCGCTAAAGTATTCCAGCATGTTTGAGATGTTATGAAGATACCTGATGAGAGATGTATGGTTTTTTATTGTTGTTTATAAATTGTTTTTAAAACAGTGCTGCAATATATAGTTTAATACTCAACTATTTAACAAGCAAGTCATATCTCACAGCTATGATGTTGGAGGCCTCTCATTCACAAATATGACATTGTGGCCAGGAACTCAGTATTTCAATGTCTGAGGAAAAAAAACTACTACTTCTTTTGCAACTTTTAAATAAATATCATGGTGGTACATAAATGAACAAATCATAGCTGTGTAGGGATTGGCTAAATTACATATGTGACAATCCCACCACCATTTTTTTAGGATTGATTTTAAAAGTCAAAATAAAATGAACCAAATTCAGAATACTAATATTTACAGGCAAATTCATTAAGGTTGAAATGCTAAATGTATATACATCAGGAAATCCATGTTCATTGTTCCTACAGCAATCATAACTTGTCTCACTAGTATTTTCCATTACTTCATATGGTGTTATCTTCATTACTTTATGTCAGCATTGCAAAGCTCTGCAAAGGCTTTCATAATAGGGCCTGAACCTGCAAAGACTGCACAACTAGTCTTTACTAACCTAATTATTCTTGTTGAGATCAATGAATTACTGACTGACTATTCATGATAATTTTGAAAGCTGATAAATATATATAGCATTGCTAAAAGATTTGAGAGAAATCAGACTGGTAGGAGAGAGTTTGTTCTACCAGTGGTTTAATATTATATGTTTTTGTAATTTATGGCAGGGGAGCTAAAACCTTGGACAGTGCCCCGTTTTTATTTTTTTATAACTCTAAATAAATTAATAACATAACTTTAAATGTCCTTGCTTTTTGAATTAAAATCTCAAGTATCGTGTTACACTAACATACTACTATGTATTTAATTTAATTGTTTTTAAATAAAAACTATTGAGCATACAAACTACCTATTTTTTATTTAATCATGTATATTCACCTAACATGACAATATTTTCTTATTTACAGAAATGGAAATCTATTACAAACCAATGACCACAAATGAAACCATTCTCAGTAGTTATTTTTATTTTATTACATGTACATGAGATCACACTTTCAAATATGTTTTTACTTTGATGTGTGATCTTTGAAATAGCACACAAAAACAAGATGTTTACCAGGATAACCATTCTTGCACACTTAAATTAGCAAGAAAAATTACACAGATGCATGCTATATTTTCACTCATTTATAATTTATTTCTCAACCATTTTATTGTAAAATAGCAAAGCATGACATCTTCAAAGATGGCTAATCAGAAGCCAGATTTCAGTTTTCAAAATAGAACAATTTTTGAGTATCCCACATGAAAAAAGTGTCTAAAAACTGTTAGTGAATTTTTTTCAAAAATGGATAGTTGGAATTTTACTGATTTCTCCAAAATTATTCACTTTCAGGATTACAACAAGCTATAAGTAACAGTAAGGTATTCTATAGTAATGGCCCAAAACATTGTGGAGACACTAATGAAAGATGTGGTTTGGACCACATCTGTGGAATACAGTAATAATGATTATATGGTATAGTGCTGATGCAAGAGGCTGGGTAACAAAAGGAATAGGCGCAAAGATGATGCTAGGAATGGATAAAATTTATCACATAGAAAAACATCTTTTTTTTCCTAGGGCCACACTTGCTAAAATCCCTTAACAGCGACATATCAGTCCCATATTAAAAAACATTTAATTTTATAAGGCAGAATATTGTTTTCAATGTGTTTACCCTATAACCCAGTTCTTCTCAAACTTTTTTATATTGGGAAACATTTTTAAAGATTGAGATTTTCTTGTGGACACTTCCCCTCCTGGTCCCACATCTCTTCTGCAGCAACTAGACTCCTTGTGTACACAGAAAAGTAATATCAGAGCAATACTAAAGACAACATAATGAAAACAAACTGAAATCACTGAAATGGATATGGTTGTTTGGTTATGCTCCTCAATTATGTATCTATGCTGGTTATTTATTTTCCCTGGACATCACAGTTGTTAATAGTGAACCTCCCATAATTTTCTGAAAACTCCGTTTCTCTAATCTCTCCAGGTCAGTTTGCAGTTTGATTTTGTCCTCTTACATGTTTGCTACTTCACCAAAATGGGGTAAGGTTCTTGCTTCAAAAAAGTAAGTACACCTCTACCTCGATATAACGCTGTCCTCGGGAGCCTAAAAACCTTACCGCGTTATAGGTGAAACCACGTTATATCAAACTTGCTTTGATCCACCAGAGAGCGCAGCTCTGCCTCTCTTCCCCCCCCCCCCCCGAGCACTGCTTTACCGTGTTATATCCGAATTTGTGTTATATCGGGTCACGTTATATCGGGGTAGAGGTGTATAATTGAATTTACACAAATAGAAGCATCTGAAAGTTAGAAAGAAGCCTTGTTCTGAGTTACCTATATAAAAAAAGGCTCTATAAACTTTTAAACAGACCAGATACTCCACCAGGATAAAAGATACAGCTCCATGGGTCATTGAAAGTGTTCTGGGAGACTTAGAGTAGGCCATGGATCTTGGTGTGATAATCAAGTTAATTCCAGAGAGAATGGCTCTAAGTGCTTGAGGATCCAGGTATCACCCCCCGTTCCTAGAACAGAAATGGACATAAGGCTTGAAGTAGGTGTCATTTTCAAAATCTTGGAAGAGTTAAGACCCTTTTTAAAATATTTGCTTGAGCCACAGCTCTGCCCCCTAAAGAGGCAGGCATACAATTGTATTTTTGGCTTTACTATTATGATGTTCTTGTAAAATAAATAAGCCAAGTCTCCGCATCATACCTGCCCTCCTACAGATGGCTTCTTATTCCATTCCCAGCATCCTCCCGGCTCTTGCTGCAAGGGCCCTAGGGTGACCAGATAGCAAGTATAAAAAATTGGGACACTTTTTTGGAGGGAGGCATATTTGCCTATATAAGATGAAGGCCCTAATATTGGGAGTCTGGTCACCCTAAAGGGACCTCATGTTCCATTCTCAGAGGAGCCTCTGTGTGCAACACGCACCTAGCCTTCTCCAGAGACTTGACTTTCTGCTGACCCATTCTCTGAAGATCATACAGGAGCCCAAGATAAATTGTGATCACATAAAACATGCTCTATTTTGTTACTTGGAGACATCAGGACTTAATATTTACTTAAGTCACTCACTGCAGAGGAGAGGTGTCAAACACATTGCCCATTTGACACATTTGTGAATGAAGGGGCAGCGTCAGATTCTTCCAAATCTAAACTGTTTTTTTAATAAGGTTTCTAGTCCTCATGGTTAACAAAGGTAGCCTTCCAAAAATGTTGTCTGCCTTGGTCTTGGTCTGCAGGCAGCTGAAATAATAGTCCTTTGATGTGTGAACTCCCATCATAGAATTGTAGGACTGGAAGGACCTCCAGTGAGAGGTCTAGTCCAGGCCCCTGAACTCATTGCAGCACTAAGTATTATCTAGTCCAGGGGTGGGCAAACTACGGCCCGTGGGACCATCCTGCCCGGTCTGGCCCGGGAGGCTCACCCCCAGCCCTTCCCCCACTGTACCCCCTCCCCCGCAGCCTCAGCTCGCTCGCTCGCTCCACCGCCGGCACAATGCGCCAGGCGGTGGGGCTGTGAGCTCCTGGGGCAGCGCAGCTGCAGAGCCGGCCTGACCTGGTCTCTGTGCTGCGTGGTGGCAGCGGCAGCTGTGGCTGATATGATTAGGTCCTATGATGGTGTCCCTTGAATAGGTATGTCCCTTGAATAGGACCTAATCACATCAGCCACACCATCAAGGGCTCGTCCACCTGCACATCTACCAATGTGATATATGCCATCATGTGCCAGCAATGCCCCTCTGCCATGTACATTGGCCAAACTGGACAGTCTCTACGCAAAAACCAGTCAGAGAACACTTCAACCTCCCTGGACACTCAATTACAGACCTAAAAGTGGCAGTTCTTCAACAAAAAAACTTCAAAAACAGACTTCAACGAGAAACTGCAGAACTGGAATTAATTTGCAAACTGGACACCATTAAATTAGTTGGTATGGCAACCCCCATTTTTTCATGTTCTCTGTATATATATATCTTCCTTCTGTATTTTCCACTGCATGCATCTGATGAAGTGGGTTTTAGCCCACGAAAGCTTACGCCCAAATAAATTTGTTAGTCTCTAAGGTGCCACAAGGACTCCTCGTTCTTTTTGCTGATACAGACTAACACAGCTCTACCACTCTGAAACCTGTCCCTGACAGCTGTTTTCTAACCTGCTCTTAAAAATCTTAAATTATGGAGATTCCATACCCTCCCTAGGTAATTTATACTAGTGTTTAACTACCCTGACAAATTGGAAGCTAAACTGACCTTGCTGCAATTTAAGCCCATTGCATCTTGTCCTATCTTCAGAGGTTAAGAAGAATATTTTTTTCTGCCTCCTCTTTGTAACAACCTCTTACGTACTTGAAAACTGTTATCATGTCTCCTCTCAATCTTCTCTTCGCCAGACTAAACAAACCCATTTTTTTAAATTTTCCCTCATAGGTCATGTTTTCTAGACCTTTATTCATTTTTGTTGCTCTTCACTAGACTTTCTCCAATTTGTCCACATCTATTCTCATTCAGGAGCTAATTATAAAGTGTAATAATGTCACCTTTAACTCTTTAATTGCTGAGCACAGTGGCACGAATGGAGAGGGGGTCAGACATGGCCCACAGGGAGTGGGAATTGAGAGCCGCTGAAGGACTAAGGCTATGCAAGGATTGGGAGCCACAGAGCTGCTGTCACAGCAAGCAAGGTTAGGGTTCCCACCTGCCTGGTTTTTGAACAGGACACCTGGTGGAAAAGGGACCCTGGCAGCTCTGATCAGCACTGCTGACTGGGCCATTAAAAGTCCAGTTGGCATGGGGCTGGCAGGCTCCTTACTCAGCTCTGTGCAGCTCCCAGGAAGCAGCAGGCATGTCCCTCTGGCTCCTAGGCATAGGGGCGGCCACTGGGGCTCCACGTGCTGCCCCCAGCCTAAGTGCTGGCTCCGCAACTCCCATTGGCTGGGAACTGCGCCAATGGAAGCTGCAGGAGCAGCGCCTGCGGGCAGGGGCAGCGCTTGGCGCCACCTCGCCGCGCCTCTACCTAGGAGCCGGAGGGACATGCTGGCTTCTTCCCGGAAGCCCCGAGCCTGCACCCGAAATCGCCATCCCTGAACCCCATTCTGCACCCAAA
The DNA here is from genome assembly GCF_002925995.2 of Terrapene triunguis. Classification (NCBI taxonomy): domain Eukaryota; kingdom Metazoa; phylum Chordata; order Testudines; family Emydidae; genus Terrapene; species Terrapene triunguis. The sequence goes on along the minus strand of NW_020665057.1, from coordinate 1,798,873 downwards.
CTACCTCCTGGAGCCTGTGCCCAGCACCCCATCCCATGCCCCAACCCAAGCTCGGCACACCCTCCCACATGCTGAATCCCTCAGCCCCAGCCAGAGCCTCACCCCCTCCTGGTGAAAATGAGCGAGTGAGGATGGGGGAGAGATGGACAGAGGGGGGATGGAGTGAGCAGGGGTGGGGCCTCGGGGAAGGGGCGGGAACTCAGGGGAAAACAAGGGTGTTGGGTTTTATGTAATTAGAAAGTTAGCAACCCTAACCAAGGTGTGTCTGTACATCCAGCAATCCTAGCAAGCAAGGCAGCGTAACTGTATCCCAGTGTAACTGGACAGGACTGACCTCGACGCCACCGAGGTGCAAACCTGCTGCGTCTATACTGGACGTACACGGACCTGGAAACACGTCCAAAGATACAAACAGGAAGGGGAGGGGCATTCGTGCCACTCCTCCTCTAGCGCCGCCGGGGTTTGTTTCCCCTTCACAGCGGCTGAGCGGAGGGATACCAGTACGAGGTTAGCCAAAAACGAACGCAGATCCGGTCTCGACGGCCATTTTGTGTACACGCACAGACGAACCCCCGGGGCGGGGACTAACGAGTGACCAGGAGCCGGGCACCTAGTAGAATTGGAGGCCCGGCAAGAGCCTTCGCTCTGTGGGCTACTCCGTAGCCCGCAAAGCGACGGACAAACCGCCTACTCAAGCGCAGGGGGAAACTGGGCCCTGCCTAATGCGCCGGTTTCACGTTGTCTGCGAAGAGGGAAGTACGGGATTCTGATTGGCGAAGCGGCGCCTCTTTCCCCTCCCCAGAACAGGAACGCGTGCGGTCTTACTCTCGTGAGAGAGGCACCACGAGCCTCCCCCCCTTCAGTCCCTCACCCCCGCACCACTAGAAGGCGCGTGCGCGCAACTTGCACGCGCCTGAGGGCCCCCCCGGACCGCCCCCCTCCCATCAGTCTTGGTAGCGCGTGCGCGGATTCCCAGGCGGCGGCGGCGGTTAGCGCGTCCCTCCCTGCTCCAGTGAGAGGGGGGTGCAGACGAGGTTCCTCAGTGACCCGCCCCCGGGAGCAGGGGGCGGTGCTTGCTGTCCCCTCCTTTCTTCCTCGGCCTCGCCACCGGCGGCGGCTGTGCAAGCGGGCTGAGCTCGATTTCTTCCGTGGCGGCAGCGGCTCAGCTCAGCGTCTGTCCTTTCCGAGGCGGCGGCAGCCAGCGCTCTCCGGAGAAGGGGCCGGACACGGACCCGCCCGTCGGGAGGAGGCTGTGGGCGGCTGCGCTCCGTTCGGGCGGGCGCCCCTGGCTGTTTCCGGAGGAAGGAGAGACGCAACTACCCCCCTCCCCCCTCAGCGCGAGCGGAGCCCGGAGTCACCGCGGCGCAGAGACAGGCCCGGCGGGCGGCGGCGGCGCACACACACACACAATGGCGCTCAAACGCATTAACAAGGTGAGCGAGGGCCGGGCCGGGGAGACGGCGCTGCTCCCCGACGCCGGGGCTGCGCGTCAGGCCGCGGCGGGGGCGAGTCCCTGGGGTGGTGTTGGTGTTGCTGTCGCTCGGGGTTATTGGGTCCCGCACGGGGGGTGGGGGGAGGATGTTGCCTGGTGTGTGCGCGGTGCCCCCGGCTCTGGGTGGGGAGTGAGGGAGGCCTCCGGCCGGGGCGGATGACTCTTCTCTCTCCCTCCCCGCGGTGAAGAGCAGGGGCCTGATCTCCTTCCGGGGCCCGGGCTGGCTGTGCGGGGCGAGGTGGGGAGGGCGGGTGATGTCGCCCGGGAGCCCCTTTTGTCGCAGTCACCGGGAAGGTGACGGTGGCCCCGCGGGGAGGCGTTGGGTTGTCTGGAGGGCCCGGGCAAGGGCTCTAAATGTCAGTGTCACCCGGCGCGGAGATGGTGTCGGCTTCTCGCCTCCATCTCTTGCACTGCTGCTGTTACTGATTCCCCGGCTGTGCTGTGGCTGTATTTACATCGCAGGGACAGTCAGTGCTGGGTCGCTCCTTCCCGAGGGGGAATCCGCCTCCCGGCCAGATTGGTTTCTCTTCCCTGGCGTGTAACTTCTTTCCCGCATTGTAAGATGGCGGCGGGTTTGCCTAGTTCAGGCTCTTTCCGGGTCTCTTGCTTTCTGCAATAACATCACACACACACGTCCACGCTCCCGTCAACTCACTCTGCACAGCAGCAGCTGCTCCTATTCCTCTAGATTTCCACTTCCCCCTGGAAACCCACCGCTTTCATAATGTCGTAGAGGAATGGCTTTTTACCTCATCTCTTGCTTTATTGGGGGCGGAAGACTGTTGTGTGATGATCTATTGAGAATTTCATCCTTGCACAATCCAGCAGGGTGGAGTAACTTTACAGCTAACTCAAAAAAAATGTTGGGGTGATGGAAGCTTAACCTTTCCAAAGAGGAAGGTTAGTGGCAGAGGGTGGGGTTTAGGTAACTTGTAAATCTTCTCAATTTCGGTTGTGATGTTCCTGTGGTACAAAGGTTTAGTGTTATAGTGCTGCATCCAAGCTCCCAAACTGTTGGGGTATTAATGACAAGCATGATTAAAGATAAATAGCTTAAGCTCTAAATTGGTATTGATCTGTATTTACAAGCATGATGGCATTTTAAATATTTTGAGACTGGATAGATTATTTTTGTCTTTGTCACTTTACAGCTTGCCAACAAACCAGAAACTCAGTGCCATTAAATCATACACTGAAAATGTCAATTTTGGATACAGTGATTAGGGTTTGTCATATTTTTTCTTAAATATTACAGTAACTTGACACACTCTCTTACTGTGGAGGTCTGGTGGCTTGACTTACTAGTTTGGTTATCTAACAGGAGCATAATGTGGTTACTGTGTCTTAATTTATTGCTTATATTCAAGAATAAGAAAACTCTTAAATTCAAAACTGTTGATTCAAGTAGGAGAATGTGTAGATTTGAATTAAAATGACACTCTTAAAACACTTTCAAAATAGTTTCTGGTAAACTTGCCACCAAAACTTGTTTCCACTGTAACCGTGGATGATATAACTTAAATTTAAAATGCAGCTGGGAGACTCCCTGGTATGCTTTGTCACCAGTGCATGCAAGTGAAATGCATCTTGAACTCAGACTTCTTGAGGTCCGAGGAATTTCTCAAGTATAAATCAAGACAAACTCTCAAATGCATAATCTATACTTAACCTGATATCTTACTTGGAGCCTTAGCACGTTTTTAAAAGTAATTTTGTACCAAGAAGTCTATTTAGATTGTAAGATTTTTGGAGTGTAGGAACTAACAAAATGGGGCTGCATTCTTGGATAGTTTTTAAGCACTGTCTTAATAAACACTTTTATTATTAGGCATATGTCCAGGGGTTCAAATCTTTCCTGTCCAAGGTTAGTGGTTGGAAATAACCATTTTTGACTAGTGTAGCCAAACCAGGCTGTAAGATATGCGTCCAAATTTGTTCTGTTTACAGTTGTGACTTGATTTTCAGCAGTTGCCATCTGAGACAATTATAGTTAGATGAATCCTTTATCTGTAATTTGGGATTCCGAGATGCTTTCCAGGCATGGCAAGCTCATCCAGACATCAGTTTCTAGCTTTTATGGTGCAACAGATCAGACTTTGAAACTCCGTGCTTCCTTATAGTATGTGCTTGGCACTAGTCCAGGGCTGCAAAATGCAAGTCCAAGACCTCAGAGCACTGTAAGTGTACGTACCTGATTCAGTCTAACTTGCAAGTCTGTAGAAATTTTACCTGCCAAGGTCAGAGTTCATTGTCTTCAGCAGATGACATCACAAACACACAAAGGAGAGGCATTTTTCTTTCAATTCCTGATCTGGTTTGATTCCTTTGTTAAGGACCATGCTCTTTGAAGTGAAATATTAAACTTGGGGCTTGGCAAGTAAGTAAAAATAGACTTTCAGGTCTTGCTAACATATAGAAATTTGTTCTTAAAAGTTGGGATTTAGGATAAGACTACTTTTTATTTATTTCTTTATTTACAAAGGCTATCTAATATTGACTTGGCACCTCATCAACCATTTTGAAGTTGCATTTTAGAATATGTGAAAACATTAGGCTATGTATTTTTGGGTAACTTTTTAGGAAAGAATCTTCAATTCATTGAGTCTTCAGTTTTAACCTTGAAGCTACTGTTTTCTTGTTTAAGGATTAAATTAACATTAAAACAGAATACTGACTTTTGGTATTTGGGAAGAAATAGATGAAAATGTTATAACTGACAGCATTAACTTTTTACACACATTGCATTACTACCAATGTACTGGTACTAGGTAGCTTTCAGTTTAGTGGCCCTTTGAGATTATTTCCCAGTGCAAAATATGTTGTCAGTTTCTGCCCAAAGAAGTGGGATGGTTTTGATCTAATGGGAATCTGACTACATCAGACCATTTTTATGGCAACTACTCTTAAAATAAGGAAATTAAAATACTAATAATCTGTTTGTGCACTGTGGGACCAAGGATGCCATAATATTGTTCAGGAAAAGTTTTTTCTTCAGTCTAATAGTTTTGGAGAGAGTGCAGGAGCAGGATTAAAAAGCTGATTCAAATGGAGGGTGTACACTGCATTTAATGCCCAGAGGACACTAGTGAGGGACAGTGTATTTAAAATATATATATGAATGAATGAAGCAGGATATTTTTCAGATTTGTTGAGGCAAGTTGTCCGTTAACCACTGATAAAGGGTTAGTAACTTGAAATCATACTTTAAAAATTAGTCTTGCTCCAGAGCCCCTCTAACAAATATTTTTGCTCTATCATTTTCCTAATTTAAGTTTTATTCTGTTGCTGTTTGAGAACCCTACACAAATAAAGGAAAACTGGTTATGCAAGGCAAATAGTGAAATTGACTCTGATAGCACTGTGTACATATATGTGGAGTACACAAATTGGTGGGGACGGGATGGGACAGAAGTTTTGTCTAATCTTTTAGTTTTAGTAACTTTAGATTTTGTAACAATACAAACACAGAAGCAACTAAGTGTCCCCTTAAATTAGTCAAATGTTTCAACAGACTTTAAACAGATTTTCCCACCTCTAGTACATTCTTATAATAAACTACCTTTCCTGTGCATCTATTGAATTGGTCTTCAGTAAGAGGTCCTAAGAAGAAATATATTGAGATGCCAAGGTGGTTCAATATGTCAAGCTGAAAAAGAGGTCCCATAGTTCTTAGTCACTGTATTTATTTATTTAGTACCAATATAGCTATTTGAGGTATTAAAAGTAGTCACTGAGGTTTCTTAAAATGGCTTCCTTCCAAGTAAGGTGGGAATTGCCACTGTACAGCAATCCTTGTTGTGATGTTTATATCTTGATCAATGATTTGCTCTGTTTGCCTTTATCATGTGATTTGGAGGCAAGGGTTTGAGCTTGTTACAGGAATTGGGAGAATTTGTGCTTGTTAAAAGGTTGGGCAAATAAGCGGTGTTATAAGAAAATGGGTATTAAGCAGTAGAACAGATTCTGGAAAAAGCAATTGATAATAATAAGATATCTCTTTGTAGGTCATCTTTGAAGCACAAACTTTGAGCTTGTTTCTTTTTTGCTGCTTTATGACAGAAGCCTGAAAGGTTTTTAGACTTTCTCTTCTCGTTATTACTTTTGACATTCCAGCCCTGTCTAGGCTGACTATGGCCATTGTGTACACCAGGGAACACACACACACACACCTCTGTTACCATATTTTCAGCTGAATTGGTGATAATGCTTCTTTTATAAAATACTTCAGTTCAGAAAAGGCTTATTCCTGGAGAGATAGTGAAAGAGTGATAAAGAGCAAAGAGTGAAAGGTGATAAAGAAATGGGAAACGGATTTTCTATCATTGTTTTTGTTAACAGGTCATTAACTACAGTGGCTAATATTTTGGATAAATGAAGGCTTTGTTACTCTGGCTCCTTCACTTGATGTGTTACATCTCACAATAAACATTCCTGAGAACTCCCACAGGTTCTCCAGCAAGACCATGACACTTCTGATATTTGAGCTTAAAGATTAAGGCCATGTCTATACTACAAAATGTCAAGCCAATTTATGTCAGCATATAGCCACCTCAGATATTAAATAGCTTGTGTGTGTACACATTGGCTGCCTAGGTCAGTGGTATGCTTCCTTACCAGGAGCACTTGTATCGATTGTATTGTCAGTGTGGGGCATTGTGGGACAGTTCTTGAAAACCAGTAATAGTTGACTCAAGCAGCATGGTGTCTATACTGACATTGCATTAACCTAATTGCGTCAGTTATGACTCTGCGCCGCTTGGGGACATGGTGATATAGTACTAACTCGGCATAGAGAAGCACTTACATTGGTGGGAGCCAAATTTAAGGGAAGACATTTCCATAGCGAGGTTGACGCAAGGCAGTTTCTGTCACCCTAATCCTGTAATATAGACCAGGACTAATAAAAATTTTCAGGCCGTCTTTAAACACCAAGAAAAAAAAATGTGAAAAGGAAAATGTTTCAAAATACTTCTGGAGATTACCTTTAAAATTCTTGGACTCCAGTGTGTTCCTGGTTGAGTGAACTGCAAATATTTTTCTAAAAAGTGAATTAAGGCCCAGATTGCACAAAGAAGTAATGGTGTTCAGCACACAAATTTTAAACCTTTTCTTTTCAGCTTGCTAGAAATCGCCCTGCTAGCCTTCCAGTCACTTTGATCCTCTAGTATGTATCATTCTTTCATCATACTTGGAGTCTTTTAGACTCTGGAGCTGGCCTTTAGGGTCTCAGCAAATGGGGTCTAGCTGTATAGTATGGTGGTGACAAAGTATCTGTCCATACTTCTTGAGATTAAACATAAAAACTGTTTGCAAAGCCACAATTAACAAAAAATGTCACTTGCCTATTTTAAAGGACAGTGGGCCTCTGAAGGTAACTGTGAAGGCCAAGAATGAATTGTTTTGGTGTACGCAGTGTTGTAGCCTATCAGTCCCAGGATATTAGACAAGGTGGGTGAGGTAATATTTTTTTTATTGAACGAACTTCTGGTGAAAGACAAGCTTTCGAGCTTACACAGAGCCCTCTTTCAGGACTGGGAAACTTACTCAGGGCTTGTCTATGCTACCACTTCGGTATAATTTACGTTGCTCATGGGTGTGAATAATCCACGCACCTGAGCAAGGCAAGTTACACTGACCTAAGCGCTGGTATAAGCAGCACTATGTCGGCGTGAGACTTTCTCCCACTGACATAGCTACCGCCTCTCACCATAGCCTCTCTAGTGCTTCCGGGGTAGACTACCCCTCAGAGTGTCACAGCTAAATACAAGATGAAACAGATTGTTTACATAAGTAGTTAACAGGCCACTTCAAGCTAGATGGTCCCTTGAAATGTGTTAACACCCCTCAAGTCATAGGGAGGAAAGGAAGGTGGGGACAGAGAAAAAGTCACGGGAGGCTTGGTCTATACTACAGCCTTGCTCCCGCTGATGTAATTGCCCTATTACACTGATGATATAACTCCACCTCCACGAGAGGCATAGGGCTTACGTCAGTGTAGTTAGGGTGACGCAGTGTCCGTGTTTTGGTGTTGCAGTCTGCTCCAACACGTGCTTCACTTGCCTTAAAAGCACCAGGGGCATAAATTCTGTCTCTGACTACTATGGGTGAGGAGAGAAGAGAAACAGGTTTTGCTCCTTACACCTGGTTAGTTTCACTCTTGTCTGTGGCTGTTACTTATATCTGGTGTTGGCTAAAATTCTGCTGGGGACGTGAAATTAACAAGAAAGCCGGCTCCCAGCCATGCTGCTACTGGGTCTCTGCTATAAGCCAGGCTGCCACCCAGGCTTCCGGCTTGGGCTGCCACTTGGGCTCCCTTCTGGGAGCCTTGCTGTCCCCTGGGGTCGGCAGCCGACTGGACTCTGGGTGCAGATCTCCCTGCTGGAGGCGAGAAACCACAGGCAGCTTTCCCCCTGCTCCCGCCTAGAAGTGGAGAGGTGAGAAGCCTGGCTCTCAGAACTCTCCTTTCCCTCCTCTCCCCCCACGCACACACGGCCCCTCTTCAGTTGGTGAAAGCGCTCCTGGTGAGGACGCACATCACTGACAGAAAGAGGGTAGTGTGGACATGAGCCACTGCAGTAATTACATAGGTCATCGATTGTAGTGTAGACATGCTCTTAGTCTGGTATCCAGTTCTGTGGCAGAGCAGAAGTTCAGTCCCTCAGGGCATGTCTACACTGAAATTAAAGACCCTTGGCTGGTGCTTGGGCGAAGAGGTTATTTAATTGTGGTGTAGATGCTTGGTCTGGAGCCTGGGCTCTAGGACCCTGTGAGGTGGGAGGGTCAGAGCTGCAGCTGAAGCCCAGATAAACCCAAATGTCTGCACCACAGTTAAAGGGACCCTTAGCCCAAACCCTATGAGCCTGAGTCTGCTGGCACAGGCCAGTTGTGGGTTGTCAGTTGCAGTGTAGACCTACCCTAAGAGAGCGCAGATAATTCAGTTCATTAGCAGTAGTCTTGATGGATGTTTGGGCATCATGTAGTGTTCATTTAGTAGGTATTGGTGCCGTGGTTTCTCCTGGAGGTGGAGTTTTGTAGGTTGTGGAGTCGTTGGTTCCACTTCTTGTATTTGTGTTGGATGGCTGTCCTCAGCTTTTCTTGATAGTTGTTTTAGGTTTCTTGCATGATCTTTTTTCTTCCAGTATGTGGGAACATATGGTGATTTCTTGTCTGAGGTGATCCTTTCTGGAGTATGTGAGGTGCAGTAAGTGATTCCTCATTTTTATGAAGTCCGTCTCCAGAGCTGTTCAGCATATTTAGTTTTGTATGTAGAGGTCAAGAGTTATGTTTTGTTCCTTGCATTTGCTCAGGAAGTAGATGTTGCTATTAAGTTGTGCTTCATTTTTCTTCATCTCGTGGAGTTTCCATTTCAAATGACAAAATTTGGTACCCTGCATTGTTGTATGTAGTGTTGTTGTAGCCATGTCAGTCCCAGGATGTTAGGGAGACAAGTTGGGAGAGGTAGTACCTTTTATGGGACCAACTTCCGTGGATAAGAGAGAAGCTTTTGAGTTTACACAGCTCTAAAGTGCTCAAAAGAGTCTCTCCCCAACAGAAGTTGGTCCAATAAAAGATATTGCCTCAGCCGCCTTGTTTTGGTGTTGCAGTCTGTGCTCCAACACATGCTTCACTTGCCTTAAAAGCACCAGGGGCATAAATTCTGTCTCTGACTACTATGGGTGAGGAGAGAAGAGAAACAGGTTTTGCTCCTTACACCTGGTTAGTTTCACTCTTCTGCTACTTGAAGCATTATATATGGCAATAGAGCATGATGCAATCTGCAGCTGAGATGAAAAAGGCAGAGGGATCCGAAAAACATAGGTGTGTGTTGAGGGTTTGGGCAGCTGTCAAATTTCCTCCTCTCCCCTCCCGCCCCCCCCCCCACTAAGAGGGGTGGGGTCTAAGTGGAAGGTTTGAGAGGAAACCAGAATTTCAGCTGTCTAGTGAAGTCAGTTTGGAGATGTGAAGATGCTGTCCTGCATAAAGCCTACACTACAGTATGCCTTTTACTAATCCCTTCACAATAGCAGATCAGAGGGTCTTTGAGAGAGTAGGGATGGTCCTGCCTGAGGGTGGGGAGTTTGGGATAAGTTGACTTAGCTGACTGAGCTTCCCTGGAGCATTTCCTTGGAACACCCCTTTTCCCATCACTCCCTTCAGTGCTATACCATCCTTTGTGTGGGTGGAGTACAAGTACTTTTCATCTTCCCCCAGTCAGCCTCTTTCGCATTTAGGAGGTGATTAACCATTTCCAGAATTGTCCCAATAGTTTTGAGGGTGCGCTCCAGTGGCTGTTTTATGAATAAACAGTCTCTTCTGTGGATGTAGCTTCTGCCTCAGGTGGTGGTGCTACATCTTACACCACAGCCAGTGATGTAGACTCCTGCCTGAGATCACAGCAGGGCATTTGCTCCTTAAAGGGATGAAAAAAGAGAGGGCCAATCAGGGGCCCCTTAAACTTCAAAAATCTTTATTTATCCCCTCCTAGATAGCATAATAATTTAGGGCTTTTCTTCACAAGGAAATATACCAGTATAATTATGCTAGTAAAATATATATTGCTACAAGTGTACTGGTGTAACTTCCTATGTGGACATTCTTCCAGAACATTTACACGCGGGAAGTTACAGCAATATATCTGTAGCAGTAGTATAGTTATGTTAGTAAATTTCCCCATGTACATGAACTCTCATTCACATTCTTGTATTCATAAAAAGTGAGGGTCCATAAGAAATCAGTCACTTGTTAAGTGGTAGCTAGGCCTCAAATGAATGAAAAGCTGCACTAAGAATTTCAAAAATTGACCTTGAATACTTTAACATTTAAAATAAAAGAATCCTGGATTAGTAAATCAAGTGACATGCTGACATGAGGTTCAGTGTGAATCAAATAGCGGTTGTGTGTTCACTAAAAGTGCAAGTTATGTTGCCTAACATTGCCCATTATAAAATATCTTCAGAATATTCTGAGAAGCTGTAGTGTCTCCGTGCTTTGTTACAGGGAATTGAAGTTTGCTGTCTCTGTGGAAAATTTGCCCAAGCTTGACTGAACTACCAGTATGAAAAATCACAATTTGTCTGTTTAGTAGAGGCTTGTTTATTTGGCAGAACATTTCTCTGATTGGCACTGAGTATCCTCCAGCCCAGGACACAAGGGTCTGAGCAGGATTCTCCGTTTCAGGTGCACTTACTGGTTGCAGGGACATCAGTGTGAGAACATGGGGACTCTATCCTGTGTTGTCAATGCTCCCTCTCCATGCTGCTTGGGAGCCAGTAGAAGGGAGGATAAAACTTGATTCAGATGCAGAGGATGGGGAACAATAGGGTCTGGGGTAGTGGTGGGGATGGATAGGAGCAGAGGAAAACAAGAACAAGGAGGCTTGGGGGGTGGGGACAGAAGAGTCTGAGTAGAGAACACCACCTCCAGAAACTAGAATTGAACCACGAATTCCTGAGTTTGAACAGTCCTCCGCTTACTAGCAAATTGCCAGTGTGTTTCATGGCTAAGTGAGTCTTATTCCCCCACAGCGGCTGCTCCACAGAGGATAATGGCCTTCTACTGCAACCTCTTACTGTTACCTCAGGTGGTGGTCTATGCTGTGGTTCTAAAGGTTCCAGCTCTGCTGATGACCCATGTTGGAGGGGAAGGGAGGGGAGGGGAGGGGTTTCAGTATGTTCCACATGATACAGTTTGGGATTTTTTTACTTTTTAAAAAAAGAACTTGGAAATGTTTTTAACATAAAGATTTTCTTGTACGTGAAGATTTCTCCGATTTGAGAAACTTTGCAATGCCAGAATTTAGATGTACAGGATGGACACTACTCACTGAATGGGTAGCTATTCAATATACTGAACGATAAGGATAAAAAGAAATGTGGTCCTAGTTCTTATTTACTGCACACTGTCCAAACTAAACTGAATACAGATTTATTAATTTCCTCCTAGGCTTTCTGTGGTGTCTGCTACCGTAGCATGAGTGCTTCAAACATTAATGAAGTTGTCTTCCCAACACTCCTGTGAGATAGGGATAACCCAATTTTATGGATAGTGAGTTGAAGCAAAGAGATTAAGGCTGAAAGCATACGTTCATATTGCGTGCCTAATTTGAGATGCATGTGGCCATTTAAAAAAAAAAAATTACTTAGCCTTTTTGTAGTATTTGATATGTTGAAAGCACAACTACAGCTGACTTCAGTTGCAATGAGCTCAAGGTGTCTTGAGTTAGGCATTCAGAAAATGAAGAAAACAGGTAGTGGTCACCTATGAAGTTTGGTTTAAGTAATTTGCCCAGCATCAGGAACTGTGTGGGAATAGTGGGAGTGCCATTCAACTGCCTTAACCATGAGACCTTTCTCTTTCTGTAATCCCTGCCTTATTCTCTGTACCCATTCTAACTTCTATAACAAATGAGGCAGGTCCTCAACTACACAATCCTGTGCACTGATTGAGGCAGGGGTCCTGTCAATTAAATAGTTTGTCATCCTAATTAGACTAACATAATTCATGCACATGTACAAGGTAGCTGAATTAAAGTTGCACCTGAGGTCTGACACGTTTGAGTACTTGACTTACAACCTTCATGTTCTTTTAAAGTGGGGGTTTTCTTTTTGTATGTAACAATTATACTGTGGTAGCATCCACCAGCCTTGATCAGGACCACATTGCTAGACACTGCATAAACTTAGTTTGTGCCCTGAAGAGCTTAGGTTCTAAATACAAAACAGGAATGTACGTGAAAGGTATGGAATGGACTGGCAAACTAATAAGAATGAAAATGTGGTGTTTTTAAATATATCTGTGATCCTTGGGCTTGTCTTCAGTGTTTTCTGTACCTGTTTTTGTATGATGGCTTTATTTCTTGCCTGTTTGCTCTGGTCACTTTAGCCCGTGTTGACTTTCTTAATAATTTAATGCCCTTTTCTTATGTAAATATTAACATTTGTGACTTACTTGTTACTTATAAGCTGTGACCTGTTTGTCTACTCCTTTGTTTTTAATTTTATATGTGTAATAGGTATAATGGATTTTGTTCCATTATATTTTATTACTTTCCAAATAACTGGCTCTTCGTATATATTTTTTGATGGCTATACTTGCATTTGAGACACCACCTAAATATGGGTAGCACTGGAACTATTATGACTTTTTAATCTGGTCTTCTGCTCCAATGATACTCTAATGGCTGCTATGAGTGGAGGTTATGGGAAAGGCATTTAATTTAGTCACTGCATGACATTTCCACTTTTAATCTTAAAACATGAGCTTACATTCTCTTTTTTCCTTATCCCTCTTTTTAGACCCTTCCAATCCTTCCTTTCACGGAGTAGTCCTCAAGTCTCAATCAATGAGTGAAGATTAATTTAATAATGCATTCTTGGGTGTTGATGTTTTAAGTGTCAAGTAAATGTATTATGAGAAGGCTCTTGTGATTTTTAAATGCCTTTTTGCTGGGGCTTAAATATTCCTGGAATTACATTTTGGTCTGTAATTTCTTATTCTTAGTTTAAACAGATTCTTTGAAACTTTAGCAGATCAATTTAGCCTCTTCTATTGTGCCTTTTTCACTAGTTACCAGAAGACTGCAATGTATTTTTCTAATGAATAATCTATTTTAATTATTTAATCTTCAAAAACAAGTCTTAAACTCCCCATTAGATTATTATACTTTGTGACCATGGGAGAGAAAAAGGCGCCCACTAGAATCCATGGGGTGAAGTCAGCTGGCATTCATGTTGAACTAGTAGAAATTATTTTAACTTGGACCAGGGAAGGGCAGCAGCTATGACACGGAATGCAAACTCTAACAGTGAGGGAGAGAAGAGTGGACAGAGAGCCTGTTATGTAAGGTGTCTTGCAAGAAGGCAGCTGTCATGCATTAAATTCTAACTTCTAAATTTATCAGGTCTCTAACAATTCTTACATTAGCTGCTATATTTCTGAAATGTTCTTAACTGTACCCAGTGTATGAACCTGTATTAGCACACAAGTGCTGTGCTGTTGATCCTCTGAGTGGTTTCACTCTCCCTTCAGATGTCTTTTCTCAAACCTTTTAAATAATATCTGAAAAAGGGGTCTCAGTTGAGTGAGTCTTTTTTGTTGCAAAATTCAAGCTTTTCATGCTCCGTAGAGTGGTGTGTACTGGAGGCACAGTTCAGTGTTCGAAATTACACATGATCCACACTTATAAATGTTTGTGCTCAAATACAGTAGTACAAAAAAAATTAAGCAAAAACTAGTGTTAAAATTTTGGTTTACTTTCCATCCAAAACCCAAGAAATTCACTTATGGTTCCCAGCATCAACAATGACTTGGCCATTTTGCACAAATATAATTAGCAATCAACTTTTACAGTACAGTGATGCAAAATGTTTCCTGTCTTGAAACCACTGGGTAGCTTTCATATACACATGGAATATTGGGGGAAATGGCTGCCTCTGTACTGTCATTTCTTCCCCCCCTTATTACTACTTTAAAACTTCTAGGCGAAAAATTTAGCAGAAACTCTTAGTAAATGCTGAATTTGTGTTTTAAAATCTGTCATGATCATAACTGAGGGTATGTTTTTTTCACTGTCCCAACTACCTTGCCATGTTCATAACTTTCCCTACTGGGGCAAAGTACTTGTACTGCTACTTAAATACACTGCACCCCATAGTGCTCTAACAGGAACACTGGAGTGTAATTAATCCTTAATTAGTGCTTTAAAATGCTCTACATTTAATCCTTAATATGACTATCACAAGTTTCTAGATTTGAAAACTGAGATACAGAGGTGGTTTGCCCAAAGCTACACAGGAAGTCCATGGCAGATCCAGACAGAGAACAAGATTCTTAGTCCTGTGCTTTTATCACAAGACTAATCCTTCCTTCTAGTAGTAGTACATCGAAGTTCTGAACCAAGACTGATCATTCATTTATTCCTTCCCAGTTGGGTCTGAGATCTCTGTAGATGAGTCAGCTGCTTGGAAATACTGTTTCTCAAAACTGTCCCTGTAAACTGAAAAAAGGTATCATTAGCTGTCTCAAGATGGAGGCAGGTCTATTCCTTACCAAATGGAATCTACACTAGGGATTTTTTGAGGAATCCTAATGGAGTATCCTTAAATATGCCTTCCAAAAAAAGAAGAGGAGACTAAGACTGAAGGGAACAGAAACTGGAGGGAACAAGCAGAGAGTGACACAAATAAGATATTGAAAGAGTAAACAGGGCCCCTTGTTTTCTGCAGACAGAGAAATTACTACAAAATGATGCTTCAGAATACATTTTAATTTTTAAGAACCTGCCAGGCCTTATGATTGTAAAGAGAACCTTAAAGTGGATCAAATGTAAACATTATCTTCCTTAGTCAGAGGTGAGGTGCTCCTATTCAGCTCAATGAAATATTAACTTTCAAGCCTAATATTGAAACTATTTCACTGACAGGCTGAAAGGTTCTGCCAGAATATTTGCCCACTGCTGCTGTAAGCAGTGGTAGGTATTGGGGCAGCTGGTCACTGACCCGAGGAAGAAATTTGTGTATTGTCCTTCTCCCCCCCCCCCATACACCCAAATCAGTCATTCTCCTTCTCTTCCCCCCACCTTGCCTCAAAGGAGGAGAGGAAAGATCAGATGTTACTATAAACGCTGGGAAAACTAGTGTTAGGGGGCTTTCCCTTCACCCTTCCACTTCCCTGGTTCTTGTCACGCAGACAGAAAAAGACCAGAAGTCCGAAGTGCAGACAATGCAATGTTTATTGGGGTTAGTTTCCAAGCAAGCATATTCCGAAGCCCTTCACACCAGTCGGGCTTATTTCTATGTGTCGATAGTCTGTTCCCTAGTGTTCCTTTCCCAGCTCTGACGCTGCAGAGCGTTTACCCCTGTTCCCCGTTCCCCCCCCCTTAACAAAGGTGATTCCAGTTTCCCTTCCGCTTCCTGTTTGACCCCAGTTTTTATAGTAATATTCTCATCTATACCTTAACCAATCAATCCTAACATATATTATTGTAACATAATTCTCTAACCAATTATATCCCACTACCCTAAGTAACTTACACCTAGCAAAATTAATTATACAGCAGATAGAAACAATTAGAGAACCAGACAGATGAACAATAGAAAAGTGGGGGCCATAAAGATAAAACTACAGAAATGAGGGTTCACTATAACAACCGTTGATAAATGATTTCTTGCCAGACAGGATGCTATGAAACTAAGTTTTCTTTAACCATCTTAAGATCTGTTTCTTTGTCTGGTGGTGATTGAAACAATCAGGACAGGATCGTCTTCCTAACAGCCCAGTACCACCTTACTTCAATGTGACTGGTTTGGGATGTGACCCTACGCTTCACAGCTTATGGATGCCCCTGATGCTTAGCCAAAGGCCTTAGCCTAAGAACAAGGCCTCAGACTATCCTAGTGAGAGAAGGCCCATACGCAGGCAACTGATTTTGATTCTTTGTTTTTTATGTACCTGTAACTAGCTAAGTGATAAAAAATACACCTAAGTTCTTAAAGTATAGGCCTTTACAGGCAGGCCTGAATATCTGTATTCTAACAACTAGGTTGATTATATTAAATGTGAAAATGAACTTTAATTTTTGACATTGACTCTTGTGCAGAATTCTCAGGTTCTTGCTGGAGCACTTCTGAAATCAGTTGGCCTTGCTGCAAAATTTAGTTCTAGCTTGCCACACAAGTAGTGGGGCTAAGAGGAATGAAAAATTCATCCTTCCAAATGAGGGAATGGAGGTGCACAAGGAGTGTTAACCTAATCAGGCTTTTGAAGTTTAATGTTTGTATAGCAGTTGAAATGTGATGTGCTATATGATGCTTTCTACACAGGAATCTTTACCCGTTAAATCCGTTTAGATAAAACATGTCTTGATTTTAATCACCGTAGGCCAGCCAAAACCATAGTCCTTCAGGCTGTTGAGGCTACTTATACACTGACAAGGAAAGTCATTTTAACCAGTATCTAAAACCATTTTCTTAATGGGTAAAGTGGGTACCTCTGTATTGGAGTAAATGCTTGTGGTGAGGGTGACTTGAGGAGTAAAGAGTCCTGAAACTCAAATGTTATAACTTTCAAACTGTTAGTATTAGCTAAGCTATATATACGCACAATCTTTCTACATATACACTTTGCTTTGAACTGTTGTCCTCGGCTTCATTTTTTTTTAGATGGGATTTCTTTCACTGGTAGTCAGGTGTTTCTACCCCTAGCTTAAGTATTGGCATTTCTTTTACTAGATTTATTAGGAAATCCCTCTTGCACTAAAAGAGAGATCTCATGTCTGTTTTTAGTCTGAACTTATTGCTCTGAAGACCTCCAGTATCCTTTGTAACTTTCCCTGGTCCATGGAATTTGCCTCTTACAATCTTTGTGAAACTGCAGTGCAAACCTCAATTTTTTCCTCCTTCAGTACCATCTCACTTATTTTTGTGTGTGTTTTTACAAACTAAAGAGCCCATCTAGGGCTCTAGGTGCTGTTGACAGTTTTTGGTAAAAGCACAACATATCAACAGATCTGTTGCTTCTCCCAGATCAAATTGGATAGCCCAGTGACAGCGTAAATATAAATGTATCTCAGTTGTTAAATGCCATATGACTGCTTCTACTCACTGTAGATGAGTCATCTGTTATGACACTTCTAGTATTTAGAGGGGTTCTCTAGTGGAACTCAACCGATTTTTAGCTAGACATTGAGAAAAGTGACCATTCTCATGTACAGGGGTGTAATCACATTTCTCATCCACACGTGCCTTTTTAGAGGAATTGAGACTATACATTGAATCTAGGGCAGGAGTGAGCAAACTACGGCCCAGGGGCCGCATCTGGCCCTCCAGACGTTTTAATCCAGCCCTGGAGCTCCAGCTGGGGAGGGGGTCAGGGGCTTGCCCCGCTCCACATGGCTCTGAGAAGCTGTGGCATGTCCCCCTTCCAGCTCCTACGTGTAGGGGCAGCCAAGGAGTCTGCACACTGCCCCCACCACAAGCACCACCCCCACAGCTCCCATTGGTCAGAAACCATGGCCAATGGGAGCTGCAGGGGGGCGGCGCCTGCAGACAGGGCAGTGTGCAGAGCCACCTGTCCACGCCTCCTCCTAGGAGCCGGAGGTGGGACATGCCACTGCTTCTGGGAGCTGCTCGAGGTAAGTGCTGCCCGGAGCCTGCACTCCTGCACCCCCGACCCCCAATTTTGTGAGCATTCATGGCCCACCATACAATTTCCATACCCAGATGTGGCCCTCGGGCCAAAAAGTTTGCCCACCCCGACCTAGGGCATTCTTTCTCCTTTCCCTAGTATCATTTCAAGAATTAAAATGAAACCACTTCTCATCCTGTTGGGAATGTCCTTACAGAACAACCCTTTAACAACATAGGGATCTTATCAATATTATGATGTGCCAGAAAATGATCTAAAATCTCTTAAAATTGAAGAATCTCTGCCATTTAATAGAAAAAATGCACAAATTGAGTAACTGAAGACATTTCACATGGGATTTATCTTGATTTCTTTGGAAAGAACAGCTGCCCCTATGTCTGAATAGCCGTAGAAAAATTGACCATAATACTGTTAATTTCACTCTGCCATTCTTTGGCAAAACTGAACTGCAGGAGAAACATTGCAATACAAAAAGTTTGAAGTCTCCAACTGTAAAATTCAGGCCTTGTTGATCCGTGATTTGTTGTGAAAGCAAACAAATACAGGCCCATTTAGATTGACTTAGAGATGCCACACTTACCTTTCTAGTTACAATGGCAAAGTACCATAAATAAAAGATAAGAGTAGTCCAGTCTAGCCAGTATAACAGGTCCTGATTTAGAGTGAAGTTATAGAATCTGTTGTAAAAGAATGGGGAGGGGTGGTATATAGTGAACTTGCCCGCTGCTGTTTTTGTTAAAGTGCCTAGACTGCAATTGACTGCTATACTTTACATTAGCTCTGTAGATGTTCTGAACTAAGCTTTGTCATTAACACCTCAGATTAAATTAAACGTTTTGGAGGGAAGGGGGTAAACTTTGGTTACCTCTGTTTTGCTATATGCAGTGTTGATGTAGCTGTGTTCCTCCCAGGATATTGGTGACAAGGTGGGTGAGGCAATTTATTTTAATGGACCAACTTCTGTTGGTGACAGAGAGAAACTTTTGAGCTTCCACAGAGCTCTCCTGGGTTCTTTTCCCAGACCTGAAGAAGAGCTTTGTGGAGGCTCAAAAGCTTGTCTCTCCCACCAACAGAAGTTGATCCAATAAAAGATCATACCTCACCCACGCTGTATCTGTTTTGCTAGACCATTTTCTGCAGTGTTGAAGGAAAAAGTACAAAGTGAACTGGTTTATGTTGTTAAGAGTATTTTGAAGAAACTTTGAGAGGTGAGGCAGTACAGAAAAATAGGTTAACTTTTTTGTGTGCCTTCCAACAACTGCCTATCCTACATAGTGATACACTCTTGTTTGACTGAAGGTACAGGAAAATTGAAATCCCCTTTAATGCCATACTGGCCTGCATTTTTCTCTTTGCTGTTAAAGTATTAGCAAGTGGTGAGTTTGCTAAAACCATAGCTGGTCAAAAGTGTTTTTATTTCAAGTGTTTGTAAACTCACCACAGACCAAGATGAATGGGAAAGCTACTTCAGCTATAAAAGCTGTTAAGCTGCATCGTCAAAATTTCCATATGTCTGTGCATCACAATACTCAAGTCTAAGTTTCTTAAACCTTTGACATATAGCAAAGTGCTTGGTTTTAGTAACTTGTAAGCGAAATACATGTGATTTCTAACACTAATGCATTATAGAAAGAGGTGGCTAGTTTGCTTTCCTTGCACTCATTACTTCTTGATGTCTTAGGTTAGCTGTGAAGATTTTTATTTTTTTTAAATCCCTCTGCAATCTTTAGTATACTAAGAATAAATAAACTGACTTACTTTTGACTACATAAATGGCAGTTGACACTGTTTTTCAATGAAATTCAAGACAATTGCTATTTTAACAGAGAAATCTGAGATTGAGACTTCTGGTTTTACTGTGTTGATTTCACAGCTGTTATAAATGGACTAAAATCTTTCATTCTAAATCCCTATTTTCCTTCCCTTTTGTGAAGCCACTCGAGAAACCATGTCTGCTGTTCAGATTTCTCAGGATTTTTAAAAACATACTTGAATGAAATTGTTACATAATGTTAATTGCATTTTTTAAAAGCATGTTGTATTCCCTTTGTAATCTTTTTTTCTCTAAAAGATGAACTGAAGACTGATCTATTGGTGTGTGCCCCCCCCTCTTTTTTTATTTATATAACACCATATGTAGGATCTATCTTACATCAAGGTGAAGAGGAAATGAAACAGCTGTGCTGCTGTTTGTCCAGAATAGAAATTATAAATTTCAAATTTTTTGCATAGTGAAGACATTTTACCTGTTCTTTGCCCCTTGTGGTGTTAAGTATTTTTAAGGAAGGAAATCTTAAAAATTTGTTAGGCTTCATTTAATTCTTCATGCTATTTTTTTCTCCTGCATTGGGGTATCTAAAAGCTACAAGTAGTAATTCTGTTCTTACTGTTGACTTTCGAAGTATCAGCACTCAATTTACTAACTTATTTAAATTGCCAGGGCTAGCAGGTCTTGTTACTCTTTAGTGAAGACATTCCTAATACCAACCACAACTGCTCCTGTTGATAGGTTTGCCAAATCATTCTCTTTTATCCAGGAAAAACAATTTAAGGATTTTCTGTACATCCAGTTGGACAGTGGCTAAGGCACTTCACTCACTCTCTCTGAACACAATGTTTTCTATTTAGGAACTTAGTGACTTAGCCCGTGACCCTCCAGCACAGTGTTCTGCAGGTCCAGTTGGAGATGATAGTAAGTAGTATTAAATTTTAATGTTTTGTTCTCATTTTAATTCAAAAAGTATATAGTGTCTAAGTAATAATATTGACTTTTTTCCTTTTTAGTGTTCCATTGGCAAGCCACAATTATGGGACCTGTAAGTATTCTGACTCCCATGAATGTTAATACTAACTAATTCTTATTCAACAAGAACGGTCTTCAGTCTTTTTTAATTTAGACACTCTCAAAAATGCCAGTTTGAGAACGGAGGGGGGGAAAGTGAGTTATGCAGATTCCTCATTGTTGGCGTGTCACTTCCATAACATGACATGTACCTGAATTAAAATGTCCTGCATAGCAATGCAAGGTGTTGTCATTTTGTAATGTAGAATGTTTGTATGCCAAAGAGTTTCTGTAGTTCTGATCCCCCATGGGCCTTGTCTGCATGCAGAATTTTAGCTGTCAATATAGCTCCCCTGGTGCAAACCCTTCATGTAGATGAGGAAAATTGAGGTTTGGACTAGTAGAGCTTACCATAGTTTCAAGCATTTCTGTAAAAATAGAAAAGTTTTTCTGAAGTGCATCGTGTTCTGAGTGCATACAGGAGGAAAATATGCTGTGCATGCTTACTATGCATTTTTTAAACTTGAATGTGATTTGTATAACTTGACTAGGAAGAAGAATGTCTAAAGCCCCTTGCCCTTATTGAGGATTAAGTGCATGACAAGTTAGACTTCTTAGTACTTCAGTTAACCAAGTAGTTGAAGCTTCTAGGAAACCACACTGAAATACTAAAGCATATCAAATGGCCAAACATAACTTTATGAATTTTTTTCTAAAACATGCATATTTGGATTAAAGCTATTTAAAAAAATACCCTGAGTAGTCTTCCAGGAAGCTGTGGCGAGATGCCTTATAACAAAGTTCTCCCTTTACTAAAAATAGTACACTGGTGTATGTTTTGTATTTGGGATCTGAAAACAGCTTTTTTTTATAATGAAGAGAATTATATTAATGTGCATTTCTCCTCTAAAGAGATTTTTTTTTAACATGATTAAGGTTCCATATCTAGAACAACTCCAGACTTTCTCAGTTTACAGGTGAAGTGATATAATTGCCAGCTGTGCATACTCAGCCTGGGATCTGAACATTGGATTAGATTCTCTCTGTTATGCATAATGAGCAATAAGATTCTGCAGGCCAAAATCAGGTCTTGGTTACACCTGTACAACCTCACTGAAGGCTAATGGGGTTGCACATATGTAACTGAAGGCTTGTTTCATCTGCAGTGTCACTATTAATGGGGTATGAGAAGGTACTAGGTCATTTTCAGATTCCAGGCTCTGTCAGGGCTGGCAGTTCATTTAAAATTTAAAAATGTGAGCAAACTGAATCAAGTGCCAATAAACATGGAACCCCTTCAGTGACACTTTTAGGCCATGTCTAAATTCCAGCTTCTGCAGTGGCATAGCTAAGGTGTCATAGTTATGCTGTTGTAACCCTGAGTTATAGATGCAGACTGCAGTGGCAGAAGGAATTTTTCTGTCACTGTAGGAACTTCACTTACCTGAGTGACAGCAGCTAGGTCTATGGAAGCATTCTTCCATCAGCCTAGCTGGGTCTACAGCAAGAGTTAGGTTGGCATAGCTGTGGGGCTCGAGGGTGTGGATTTGTCACATCCCTGAGTGCCATAGCTATATTGACCTAAATTAAGTGTAGATTAGGCCTTAGTCATGTTAGAGTAGAACTTAATTATCAGATCAGTGTTAATGTACTACTTTGACCCTCCACATGTGTCCAAATGTGGTTTAGGTATTCTATTGATACCAGTTAGTGCAGCGCTTCTTTTGGGTGTCAAACGAAGAATCCTTTTATCTTCAGTTCAAAGTTCAAATGCTGGATTTGTTCTTATAGCTTGTTATCCCTTTGCATGCAACGAAGTATGCACTCCAGAGAGACCAGAATGTTTGCTTAATAGCTATACTAATACTTGAAGTAAACTTCCAAAAGTATGGAATGATCTCCATTGTATGTCATTGAGTAATACCTATATGATTGACTCTGCATGGTCACAGAACACTAAAAATATAGTTGGACTTCAAATACAGAAATATTTTTTTGTTCTACCTCTCCCTGCCCATTCAGTGTTGTTTATCCTCTTTTCTCACTTAATCTTTGTGCTATCAGTCAAGAGGCATTTATTAGTTACGCCCTTTGGAATAGCATGAGCACATACTTTAGAGCAGAATTTTAGAGAGAATTATCCTAGCTTTAGGATAATAGCTTAGTGGTCCACTGGTGTTGTAGGCCTCATACCTTAATGACAGGGTAGGCATTGGTAGTGCAGATGACTTAACATATTCCATATCTGAGATCCACTACTGACACAGAAGTCTAATAGTAAGGATTGAGTTCTCATTGTCAAAGACGTATTAGGAAGCTTTCATAGTTCTTTTCTACACTTGTTCTAACCAGTTCTGTGACTTCACCATAATAACTACTAACACTTGCCTCCAGCATGTATACAATAAAAGGGTTGAAGTAGTTCTTGAACTTCTCATTTGCCAATATAGCAGTTTTTCAGTGATTGCTATGTGATGCGCTTAATCTCTGCCAAGGCTGTCTCATTGAAGTGTCAACTCTAGCATTATGTTTTTGCCCCTTGACATATCTGTTGGCTTTTTACTACATTGCTTCATTTGCAGCTATTAAAGGATATATAAACTAAAGGAATAGGATGTGGCTAGTCTGTATATAAACAAGAGATTGGTCTTAAAGGATATAATATTTAAAAAATAGATCAACAGAATAAAGCCAGCTTCCAGTATTCCTGTAAACCAAGTATGTGAAACCCATTGTAACAAGGATCAAATTACCCTTTTTTGCTCAGTCCTGAGGCCAAGAGTGTGTGTGTGTGTGTGTGTGTGTGGTTTAAAAAAAAAAAAAAAGGCAATAAGAACTACAACATTTGCCTATCGCGGAATGTGCTTCTTTAGTCAGCAAAGTTAAATATTGCACTTAAAAAGACTTTTTAATAAAGCTTTTACTTTTTCTAAAACTTCCTCTTTTGTATGTGCTTCTCTCCTTCCTTTCTCTCTTTCTTCCCCCCCTCCCCCTCCCCAATGACAAGTCACTGGCTCAATCTCCACCTTTTGAGAGTATTCTCTGTTGCCCTACTTTGGGTGGTAATTCCACCACCACCACTTGAACCTGAGAATTTCCCCCCTTGAGGTTATCATTATGATTGCCTTTTCCCTGAGCAGGGGAAGAAAATACATTTCCAGGAACCTGGTTATGTGCAACCCAGAGGCAGGGATCCAGGCATATGGCGAGAGAAAGCACTGGCAGGCTAAGCAGGGATGATGGCAGGGACAGAATGTGCAGGAGGCTGGAAAGGACTGCAACTGGCCTACAAACAACTGCTACAAGGGCAGGGGGAGTAGGGCTCAGTTGCTTGTGGCTAGTCAGGCACTTACTCCCTCCTAAGCTCCTCTCATTCCAGCTTTCTTCTGACTCTCTGAGCTGCTGCAGTTTGGATACATCTGGAACTGCAGGGTGGAAGAAGCTGTCAGAACCAGATCTGGCCTGCATGTGACACATTTGCTTTAAACTAGGCTTTACAGAATACAATTGTTTTAGGAGGAAATTAATTGCCAGTGACCAACTTGATTTGCTGCAGTCAGGTATCTCTTTCCACCAATATTAAGCCCAGGTATCATCAAAATTCAGTGCTTACATTGTGGATTAAACATCTTATTTGTGTTTAAGTGAATGATTTGCCTTGCTAATTGAGTAGTGTATCTTCTCACAAAAGTTAATTCAGGAGTATAATTACAGTGGACATGTTTCTTCGACAGAATGACAGTCCATATCAAGGCGGCGTATTCTTCTTGACAATTCACTTTCCTACAGACTACCCTTTCAAACCACCTAAGGCAAGTAGTCTTTTCTTTGTGAGACTAATGCTCTTTAATGAACCGAGCATAGGAACGGAAATCGGGAACATCTGAATTCTAATAGCAGCGCTGCTTCACTTGGGCTTTTTTGTCTTGAACAAATCATTTAACTTCTTCACTGCCAGACAAGTGGATATGATATTTATCTATATAAAGTGTTGATAACTCATGTTTGTACAGTGGTGAGAAAAAGTAGCATATAAGTGCTGAGTATCTGATTCAAATGCTTTGTGTTCAGGAGCCACAATACATATTTCAGTAAGTCTGGTGCACCTTATCTGTGCTTATGTGTAACTCTTATTAATTATGCTATTTAGCATATGTGAAACAAATACTTATCTATTTTTTGTTATAGGTTGCATTTACAACAAGAATCTATCATCCAAATATTAACAGTAATGGCAGCATTTGTCTCGATATTCTAAGATCACAGTGGTCTCCTGCTTTAACTATTTCTAAAGGTGAAGAAAATATTACAATTTCCATCTTCCTTTTGATACTGTAATTTTTTTGCTTAGTTTTTCTTGGCATTCCATGAATCTCTCATTATACTCTAGCCTGAGAAGAGAAGGGCATCTTGCATATGTGGTAATGATTACATTGTTGCATGCTTATTTATTTTACCTTTTATTTAAAAAACAAAACTTTGTGCAGTTTTACTTTAGCTATTATAGAGCAGTTTTCTACTCACCAACATGAACCAGTGCAGTTTAATCCCTGTATGGACACTTCTATTAGAGTGACTTATTTCAGTTTTAACCTATTCCTAAATGAAGATAATCTGAAATTAACCTGGTTTTAAACCAAAATAAGTGTCTACACAACCTTTTGCATTGATTTAAGTAGGTTGGTCTAAAATTGTAACTTAAATTGGTGCATCTGTGCACATAAAAAACTCCTAATTTTAGTTGGTGATCAGTCTAATGCTTTGCAGTTAATTGCTAGCTGCTAGCATGGAGTATTAATTTCCATATATGAATTTAGTAATCATATTTTAGATTGTGATCAGTACTGCTTTGTCTTTTTTCACTTCCACTTCCTGTAAATGTGACTATTCTCATTAAATCTAATGAATTCAGCTCCTGAAACTAATTGACTTCAAGAAAAGCTCACCAGAGCTCACTTCCCTTTTTTGGTTTGGTAGATCCCCGTGAGATCGGTTGCACTAGTCAGAATAAGCAAATGGTTCCTTTATCTACAGAACTAGTGATTCCTGCCTATTCATGGAGCAAGAACCAAGCTTGGGTCTGAATTTGGATCTGCATGTTGTGTTGACACTATACCCCCAGCTTGCTTGTTCTGAATTTTACACAGGTTTAAAAACCACTGATGGGAAATGAAGAATGTAAAGAATAAGTTGCTTCAAACAGTATTTCTCCATAGTAGTCTTACTTTAGTGTTTCCTTTTATCTTATCAGTATGTATCTAGTTTGATCAGCCTAGAATATTACTGTATTATTACTATTGCAGAGAAGAAATCACATCTGATTCTAATCAGTTTATCAGAGACTTCTAGCTGTGAAAGAGCTGATTGCCACTCTGTAACGTTATAGTTTGGACAGCGCTACCTTTCTCTGTGTATATTTGTGGGACACTGGGAGCTGCTAGAGTCAGAGGAGCTCAGGAACAAACAAAAGGGGGAGGGGGTTAGTTAATCACCTTATAAATATATTTTAATGATTGTGAGCCACACATTTAGAGTTGGGCTTTGCAATTTGCCTCTAAACTTACTCAGCATGCATCATAAGACTAATGAATTTTTTCTTTATAGCATACTGAGGTTGTCCTAACAAAGCAAATAACTATATTTCCATTGTATTTAGTTGAGATCTTTGTTCAGATTTCACTGTTGAGCAATCTTTTTGGTTATTTTGCAGTTCTCTTATCCATTTGTTCACTGTTATGTGATCCAAATCCAGATGACCCCCTAGTGCCAGAGATTGCACGTATCTATAAAACAGACAGAGACAAGTAAGTACAGAATTATATAAGGATAATTTACTAATATACTGTGAAACATACTCTTCTTGTGTTAGAAAACAATGGTGGGGAATGAATGTTACTTGTGATCTCTCCATCTTAGACTGAATTTGTGGCATAGGAAGGAGTAATTGGTATTTTTTGGCTATGGAAACATGTAATTACGAAGAAATATGTGGTATCTTTGAAACTGCAGGGAGGTGTTTCACTAATGTTGCAGTGATTTGTATTTGACAGGTTATCTAAAATTATTGGTTTACTCTAAGCAGCCTCATGTGAGACTCTGAAATAGTATCAGTTCATATAAAGCCTCTAAAGTTTGAGGAGAGAAATTACCCTTGTAAATACTCTAGAGCCTTCTTTTGATAACTGCATACTTTTTCCATTTTGGTGCTTCCCATTGGATAAAGGCTTTATGATCTTCTATCTGCGTAGAAACTGTTTTCTCTCAAACATGGTTTTTACAGTTGTACTCAGATAGAACTCAGTGAAATAGCTGTTGAAGTTTGTATATTAATATTAAATATACTTGTCCAATTAGGTACAATAGGTTAGCAAGAGAGTGGACAGAGAAATACGCTATGCTGTAGGGTAAGAATATTTGCACTTGATGGTGCATTTAACAAAATGGGGACGGTCAGCACTTGAGTGCTGCATGCTTTAAGGCACCGGATTAACTAACAAAGATAATGGATTTATCAGTTACTGAACCTGAATATTTAACCGCTTGATCTGTGATTAGTGTGAAATGTATTTGCCAATTACTATATCTCACAAATAGATAATATTCTTGCATGGCAAAACAAACATAGTGGTAGTAAGAAACAGATTTTTTTGAATTGTTGAGGTTCTGAGATATCTTGTACCTCTGTCCTGGTAAGTATTTAACCAAATTTTGTAGAGACTGGGGGTGGAGGGAACTAGTCTGTGTAGTCAAACCACCATGTATAAATAAAAATCTAGATGGTCCAAATTCATACTCTGTGTGTACAGGCAAAATTTAATGAGCTAAAAAAGGAAAAAGTACTGGTTTGGGTTTTTTTACTTTATGCTTGTATAGTTGGAAATTAACTTAATACTGACAAGCATGCTGTTAAGTAAACTAATTGTATCTGCCCAATTCCTGTAGATTAGTGTGTTGTACAAAAAGTTAATGGCATATTTTAATATCCCTTTCTAAAAGCAAACATTGGCTGGAATTCACTATCATTTTTCAGTTAAAACTTCTGTGCCTGGGCAGTATGCTGGTATGAAAAATGGGGTCTTGCGTCATTCTGCAACTGAAATAGAAATTTTGTCAGGACATAACTGAAAATCCACCAATAACATAATTGACTGTAGGGTTCAATATATCCTCTCTAATCATAGCATGCAGTATTCTTTACACTTTGTTCTAAAACCAGGCTCCAAACAACCTAATATATCTAGCAAAAAAGTGAACTTTTAATTTTCACCCCTTTTTACTCTCCCCCACCCATCCTCAATGCAACATTCTTTCATAACATGCTTCTAGCAACTTACCTATCTTCTATGCAATCTAAGTGTGTGTTTCAAATAGTCTCAAAATGTAGGCTTTTGTTCTAAGTTTCTTGAAAACGTTCTAGTAAGACTTGTTTTTCTTCAGTAAAAGATCACATATGAAAGTATAGAAAGAACTGGAACAGCCAGTTGAAAGAGGCAGCAGTGAATTTCTTCAGTAAGAAATTACTGAAAACTTTCTTTTAAAAGTAGTATATTAAATATCACGTTGTGCTTTAACTGGACCTGTTTAATGTTTCCTCCTTTATTCACAGATACAACAGAATATCTCGGGAATGGACTCAGAAGTATGCCATGTGATGATACCTTAAAGTCAGAATAACCTGCATTATAGCTGGAATAAACTTTAAATTACTGTTCCTTTTTTGATTTTCTTATCCGGCTGCTCCCCTATCAGACCTCATCTTTTTATTTTTTTGTTTACCTCCTTCCATTCATGCACATGCTCATCTGAGAAGACTTTTTAGTTTTTCCAGCTTTGGACAATAACTGCTTTTAGAATCTATAAAGTAGTTACACAAGAACAATTGCCCAACATTCAGAAATTTTTTTTAAAAGGAGCATGTGTATTATGTGGCCAATGTCTTCATTCTAACTTGGTTATGAGACTAAAACCATTCCTCACTGCTCTAACAGATACTGAAGATATCACCTGAGGGGAGGGGAGATGGATGTTCAATTTTCTCACATCAATGGAAGTAACATTGCAGTAGCAACATCCATCCTGTTTTAAACCTTCCAGTGTTAGAGATTTGAGGTTTTATTATATGCTTATGCTCATAACTGACATGGCTGAAGAATTGGTACAGAATCTATAGCATCAGAACCGAAAATGTGATGTATCTTATGCATGTCAATAAAAGAATGACCAGTTCTTGTTCTACAGAGAATGAAAATTTGGAAGTCAAACATCCCTTGTATTCCAAAATAGGGTCTCAGAACATTTTTGTAATTCATTTAAATTTTGTTAGGAGGCTTGGAGCTATTAGTTAATCTGTCTTCCAGAACACTGTTTAATATAGCACTGAATAAATGAAGCAAGTTGTCAATGGATGAGTGATCAACTAATAGCTCTGCTAATAACTGATTTATTTTCTTCAATAAAGTTGCATAAACCAATGAGTTAGCTGCCTGGATTAATCAATATGGGAAACAATCTTTTGTAAAAGCAAAGCTGGTTTTTGTATATACTGTTGGGATTTGCCTCATTGTTTGACATCAAATAATGATGTAAAGTTCAATAGAGTGAATCTTTTGCCATTTTCAGTTATAATACTTGGTCTGTTGCAGGTTGACACATTGATCAGCCTGATGTATGCAGAATTAATAAGCTAACCTAGTAGTGTAGCCTTAGTGTGCTATACTTGGTACTGGGAGCCCAGAGTTCAGGGATGGACTTGGGACCCAGCAGATCTGAAGTGGTGTATTGTGGAGGCATTTCCAGATGCACCCTGTTTGCTGACTGAGAAGCTTTTCTTCACCTTGTACACACGATAGCTGAAAGATCTTAATGTGGGAGTAATAATGGGGCAAAAACTGCAAAATAAAGTACTGTTTTGATGTGGGAGTTGTCATGAGGCTGTGTTGAAGTGACTTTACTATGTGGGATGTTTGTTGTTCATTGAAAAGGACTTGTTCTGCCATGCTGCCATTTACATTAATGAATATTTTAATACAACAGACATTTATTTCAGGTGACTAAACGTGAATGAATAAAGAGTCATTGCTATTGGATTTTTTTATTTGACAAGAAACACTGTCTTGTGCCATTAGTTTCTTTCCTCTGCAACAAGGGCATTATTAATCATCCTGCTCTTTTCTTTCCTGCCATCTTCCTCATGGATTTCCTTATTTTTTGTCTCCATTCTTACTGTTCATAACTTCATTTTTTCCCTAGTCCTATGCTATCAGTTTGTGCATCTGTGACTGCTCTCTGGCACCACTTTTTGCACTGCTTACAGTTTATGTGCATTCTAATTCCTTGTCTCCACATGGATATGGAAAGTTAGATGTAAAATAAATGTTAAACCTTAACTTTTATAAAATATTTGAATATGTAGTTTGGTACATGGTTTGTTCTGGTTTTAAAATAGAGGTGCAATTCAAATACCATCTAGTTTTCTTAAATATGCTTTCTGGAATATTAGGCAAAGGTGTCATTCTTGACTAAACATGGACCTATTACTAGTTCAGTAACCGGATTCTTGTGGCGTTCTTCTCCATTTCTACAGGGTGTATCTATATCAGTTCTTTTGGGATCAGGTGAATTTTTATAGATGCAATTAAACTTAATATTAGCTGAGCATTGCAATTTAAGATTGAGAGGTAAGACAATGTGCTCACATAATGTTTGTAAGCTGCAAAACAGATGTTGCTCAGACAGATGTCTTTATTGCTTGAGTGTTCATTTGATATATTTACTACCCCCTCTCCCAGGTACAATGTACTCCTCTTCAAACAAGTTATGGGCTTGTTGCAGGAATTAATGGGCAAAGTTTGTAGCTTGTGTTATGCAGGTCAGATTAGTTTGTTAAATTTAGAAAGATGCATAATCTATTAATTGTATGAGGTTCAGCAAACGCTTGCTGTAAGAGCAGTACCATCTAACTTGAGCAGAAAATCAAGCCAGAAGACGATGAAGTGACCTGATTAGGAAGAGAAAAGTAGAATCCAGTTGAGATAGTGAGGTCACTCTTATCCTGCCACAGGGAAAAAAAATGCCTTGGTCCTCAATCTACCTGAGTAATTCTAAGGTATGTTAGAGTGAGGAAGCATTGTGCAAAATCAAGATAGGATCTATATTTTAGCCAATCAGAAGTTTTCTGATGTTTTCTGTTGGTCAATGTCAGTTCGCTGAAATTGAAAATTTCAGGTGTTCAGTTTATTCCCACTCATGGGATGTGCCAGACAGTGCTGCCTGAACTGTGTTTATAGTGTGAATTTACAGTGCATTTCCATGGGAACATGTCAACTTCAACTAAATTTAGGATGGAAATTTGCCTCGTTCACTGCCAGTTTGCCTGCCTAGCTCCTTGGCAACTTCTCCATGAGAGCTAAGGAGCATATTTTTTTGTCCTGGAAATACTGAAACATTCTCATAGCAGGAACATTTTAAGACTAAATATTGTGGAATTTCACTTCTCTCAATAAAACTTTTGAGAGTTAGGCTTTTGTCTATTGGGATGAAGCTTTTTTCCAGAACCTCAGTTTTTTGCAGAAGTGAAATTGTTTCCCAGACAGCTCTAAGATTTAAGTCAAGGATGGTGCATATAATAATGGAAGTAGCTCCTATGTTCTGAAGCTACTTTACAATTCAGAGGCTTAAATTGAATAGGAAAAATTAAGACCTTAAGACTTAAATATTCTAAATTATTTTTCTCTAATACAGCTACCAATTAATCCATTATGTCATCATGGCATAACAGAAAATATCAAATCAGTACAGGTCAGAGTTTTGTCAGTGTTAGGACAGCTTGAAGGAAGAAATTGACAACTCAATTTTAGTGTTAAACTCATACAATAACTTGCTTGATAAGCATAAATAATCTTTAAAGGGCATATACCTTTCAGTGGGTTTTAGATTAGTCCCTAAACAAATATTAGTCAAATGTCCCAAATCTTCTAAACCTGTATCATTATCAAAGGTGTTTTTGATGTCAGTTATTTTGAATATGAGAAACAAAAAACAAGTGGAGAATAACTTAGGCGCTTAGTCTTTAAAAACTTGTCAGGAAACAAGGGAAGTTGAAAAACCTAGGGTATGTCTACACTACAAAATTAGATCGATTTTATAGAAGTCGATTTTATACAGTTGATCGTGTCCCCACTTAGCATATTAAGTCAGCGGAGTGCGTCCACAGTACCGAGGCTAGCGTCGACTTTCGGAGCGTTGCACTGTGGGTAGCTATCCCGCAGTCTCCGCCACCCATTGGAATTCTGGGTTGAGCTCCCAACGCCTGATGGGGCAAAAACATTGTTGTGGGTTTTTTTGGGTCAGCCCTCGCCCCCCGTGAAAGCAATGGCAAACAATCGTTTCTCGCCTTTTTTCCTGCGTTACCCATGCAGATGACATACCACGGCAAAGCATGGAGCCCACTCAGCTCACCGTCACCGTACGTCTCCTGGGTGCTGCTGGTAGACGTGGTACTGCATTGCTACACAGCAGCAGCTCCTTGCCTTCACGGCAGCAGACAGTGCAATACGACTGCCTGCTGTCATTGTCGTCTCCTGGGTGCTTCTGGCTGACCTCGGTGAGGTCGGTATGGGGTGCCTGGACATAAATGGGAGTGACTCCAGGTCATTCTCTTCTTTAAGTTTTGTCTCATGGAGATTCAGTCCTGCCTGGAATATCATGCGAACTGGAGGCTTCTGCCTCAGGCTGCTCTCCCAGCTGGCAGCACCACACAGTCGCACCTACCCCTTGTTCCCATGGTTCATGAAGCCTGGACAGTAGTAAGGAGCAGTTCAACTACAGGCTGAGCAAGCGCAGAATGGTGGTAGAATGTGCCTTTGGATGTTTAAAAGCTCGCTGGCGCTGTTTGCTGACTAGTCTGTTTGTGATTAGAGCACAGCAAGGCGTGCTGCGCATCACAGAGGCTTTGAAAACCAGTTTCATGACTGGCCAGGCTTTGGTGTGACAGTTGTGTTTCTCCTTGATGCAAACCTGCCCCCTTTGTTGATTTTAATTCCCTATAAGCCATGGCGTCAGTCGCCTCTCCCTCCGTGAGAGCAATGGAAGACAATCGTTTCGTGCCTTTTTTCCATGCAGATGCCATACCACTGCAAGCATGCAGCCCGCTCATCTCAGCCGCCGCTATTGTGTCCTGGGTGCTGCTGGCAGCAGACGGTGCAGTAGGGCTGCAAACCATCGTCATTGAATGACCGCTTCTGCTGCCACTCTGCTCTCCTGCAGATGCCATACCACGGCAAGCATGGAGCCCGCTCAGATCACCGCGGCAGTGATGAGCACTGTAAACACCACGTGCATTGTCCTGCAGTGTATGCAGCACCAGAAACTTCAAAAGCAAGCGAGGAGGCGACGGCAGCGAGGACATGGACATAGACTTCTCACAAAGTACGGGCCCCGGCAATGTGCACGTCATGGTGTTAATAGGGCAGGTTCATGCTGTGGAACGCCGATTCTGGGCCCAGGAAACAAGCACAGACTGGTGGGACCGCATAGTGTTGCAGGTCTGGGATGATTCCCAGTGGCTGCAAAACTTTCGCATGCGTAAGGGCATTTTCATGGAACTTTTGACTTGCTTTCCCCTGCCCTGAAGCGCAAGAATACCAAGATGAAAGCAGCCCTCACAGTTCACAAGCGAGTAGCGATAGCCCTCTGGAAGCTTGCAACGCCAGACAGCTACCGGTCAGTCGGGAATCATTTTGGAGTGGGCAAATCTACTGTGGGGGCTGCTGTGATCCAAGTAGCAACGTGATCACTGAGCTGCTGCTATCAAGGGTAGTGACTCTTTTCCGCTGGGAAATGGGCAGGTCATAGGGAATCCCATTGCAGTAAAGCCATCCACTAACTGTGGTGGGGCGATAGACGGAACACATCCCTATCTTGGGACCGGAGCACCAAGGCAGCCAGTACATAACTGTTGGGGATGTTGAAATGCCTATAGTTATCCTTGGGGACCCAGCCTACCCCTTAATGCCATGGCTCATGAAGCCATACACGTGCACCCTGGACAGTAATCAGGAACAGTTCAACTATAGGCTGAGCAAGTGCAGAATAGTGGTAGAATGTGCATGTGGATGTTTAAAAGCGTGCTGGCGCAGTTTACTGACTTGGTTAGACCTCAGCGAAACCAATATTCCCATTGTTATTACTGCTTGCTGTGTGCTCTGCAATATCTGTGAGAGTAAGGGGGAGGCGTTTATGACGGGGTGGGAGGTTGAGACAAATCGCCTGGCCGCTGATTACGCGCAGCCAGACACCAGGGCGGTTAGAGCAGCAGCAGGGCACGGTGCGCATCAGAGAAGCTTTGAAAACCAGTTTCATGACTGGCCAGGCTACGGTGTGAAAGTTCTGTTTGTTTCTCCTTGGTGAAAACCCGCCCCCTTGGTTCACTCTACTTCCCTGTAAGCCAACCGCCCTCCCCTCCCCCCGCTGATCACCGCTTGCAGAGGCAATAAAGTCGTTTCAAATTCATTATTAATTCATCACACAAATGAGGGGATAACTACCAAGTTATCCCCCCATTTGTGTGAGGGGTGGAGGAGGAGGGAAGGACAAGGCCACACTCAACTTCAAAACTTATTGAATGCCAGCTTTCTGTTGCTTGGGTAGTCCTCTGGGTTGGAGTGGTTGGGTGCCTGGAGGCCCCCCCACCACGTTCTTGGGCGTTGGGTTGAAAGGCTGTGGAACTTGGGGAGGAGGGCGGTTAGTTACACAGGGGCTGCAGTGGCGGTATGTGCTCCTGCTGCCTTTCCTGCACCTCAACCATACGCCGAAGCATATCAGTTTGATCCTCCAGTAGCCTTAGCATTGCTTTCTGCCTCCTCTCATCACGCTGATGCCACCTCTTCTCTTGCTCCCGCCACTTGTCCTCTCGCGTCCCTCCTGTCCTTGCGTTCATTTTGTGCTTTCCTGCACTCTGACATTGTCTGCCTCCACGCATTCTGCTGGGCTCTTTCAGTGTGGGAGGACTGCATGAGCTCAGAACATTTCATCGCGAGTGCGTTTTTTTCCGCCTTCTAATCTTCGCTAGCCTCTGGGACGGAGACGATAGGGCGGGCGTTGAAACATTTGCAGCTGCGGGAGGGAAAAAAAGGGGAGAGTAGTATTTAAAGAGACACATTTTAGAGAACAATGGGTAGACTCTTTCACGGTGAACCAAGCTGTTAACGTTACATAGCATGTGTGCTTTCTTTACAAGGTCGCATTTTGCCTCTTATATTGAGGGCCTGCCGGTTTGGTGTGAGAGATCACACAGGCAGGGCCGGTGGGCAACAGAATTCGGCTTTCAGGCAGACATGGTAAGCCACAGTCTTCTGGCTTCTTTAACTTTCATAACGTGGGAATGGTTTCAAACAGCAGGGCCCTCATTTCCCATACCAAGCACTCCTTGGGTTGGCCATTTAAAATGGGTTGGCCATTTAAAAGGAGGGGCTGCGGTTTTTGGGTTAACGTGCAGCACAAATCCAACTGACCCCCCCCCCCCCCACACACACACACACCCAATTCTCTGGGATGATCGCTTCACCCCTCTCCCCACTGCATGGCTAACAGTGGGGATGATTTCTGTTCAGACACAGGCAAACAGGCCAGCAGGAACGGCCACCTCTGAATGTCCCCTTAATAAAATTCCCCTATTTCAACAGGTGACCATGAATGATATATCTCTTCTGAGGATAACACACAGAGAGAGAGAGAGGATTTCCACTCCATCACCACACACATTAACAGATTTTTTCCAGTAGCTGGACTGGCCGCGAATACATCCCAAGTCTTCAGGGCAAATTAATCATTAAACATGCTTTTAAACCTTCTCTGCCTTCAAGGTCCGGGAGCCTGCCTTGGCTGGGTTGGGAGGGTACTGGCTCCAGGGTGATAAACAGTTCCTGGCTGTCAGGGAAAACGGTTTCTCCGCTTGCTTGCTGTAAGCTATCTTCAACCTCTTCCTCTTCCTCGTCCCCAAAGTCTACATCCCTGTTGCGTGAGAATCCTTGACGGAGTTCACGCACAGGGGTGGGGTAGTTGTAGGGGCACCCCCTAGAATGGCATGCAGCTCATCATAGAAGCGGCATGTCTGGGGCTCTGACCCGGAGCGGCCGTTTGCCTCTCTGGTTCTTTGGTAGACTTGCCTGAGCTCCTTAAGTTTCACATGGCACTGCTGTGGGTCCCTGTTATAGCCTTTGTCCTTCATGCCCTTGGAGATTTTTTTTTCAAACATTTGAGCATTTCGTCTTTTGGAATAGAGTTTTGATAGCATGGACTCCTCTCCCCATACAGCGATCAGATCCAATATCTCCCATTCGGTCCATGCTGGAGCTCTTTTGTGATTCTGGGACTGCATGGTCACTTGTGCTGATCAGCTCACTATGCTGGCCAAACAGGAAATGAAGTTCAAAAGTTCGCGGGGGTTTTCCTGTCTACCTGGCCAGTGCATTTGAGTTGAGAGTGCTAGCTCCCGGAGGCCAATACCATCGAATTGCATCCACACTACCCCCAAATTCGACCCAGCAAGGTCGATTTCAGTGCTAATCCCCTCATCAGGGAGGAGTACAGAAATAGATTTTAAGAGCCCTTTAAGTCAACAAAAATGGCTTTATCGTGTGGACGGGTGCAGTGTTAAATGGATCTAACGCTGCTAAATACGACCTAAACTCGTAGTGTAGACCAGGGCCTAGAGAGGTAAGTTAGAGGATCTTTTTTTTTTACCTTTCTGGTGATTAGAAACAACATGTTTTAAAATGTCCTAGTCTTTATGTAATGAGGAAGAAGTCTTAATTCAGATACTATCTACCCCTTTTAATGTTAGAACATCCGTTAGGGATAGCTCAGTGGTTTGAGCATTGGCCTGCTAAACCCAGGGTTGTAAATTCAATCCTTGAGGGGGCCATTTAGGGATCTGGGGCAAAAATCTGTCGGGGGATTGGTCCTGCTTTGAGCAGGGGGTTGGACTAGATGACCTGCTGAGGTCCCTTCCAACCCTGACATTCTTTTTAAAAAAAAAAAAAAAATCTCATGTTCTCTGCTATTCCCACTCAATTGCCAACATTGGCAGTTATTAATCACAGTGGATCCAATCTGGTACTGAAGAAATCACCATTTCTTAAGAACACAGATAGCTGAAAGGCTTGATTCCATAGAGCCATTGGATGTAGTAAGTGGTTCAAAAGAAAAACTTTATCTGCAAGTATGTCTAATATAGTGAATGACAGCTAAGGGAAACAGTGGTGGAGATTGGAGCGCAAATGAAGATCTTTTGCTGTGATAAGGTTATCTGAGAACTTTCTTAAGGAAGCTTCAGCCCCCCCACCCACCCCCCGCTTTGATTGCATTTTTAACATAAAGAAAAAATGAATTAAGACTAGTGTTTCAAGTGATAGTA
This sequence comes from Terrapene triunguis, assembly GCF_002925995.2. NCBI lineage: Eukaryota > Metazoa > Chordata > Testudines > Emydidae > Terrapene > Terrapene triunguis. The sequence goes on along the minus strand of NW_020665057.1, from coordinate 1,762,042 downwards.
AATGTATTACATAAATTAGCATGAGAATGTAATGAGTCACAATCTACAGCCAGTTAGATAACTCCTAAAGTACAAATTCTTTACTGCTAATACACAAGCAAAGAGTATACCAAAAAACAAGATTCCTTTCATAAGTCTAAAAAGATATTGACAATGGAGGGTTCAGCGCTCTGCTGAATATTTTCACTTTCAATATAAACCGTCAAACCTGAATAATCTATCCTTCTTTTATGTTATAATTATGATTGCCACAAAAGTTTTTTGGTGGTGCATATTTTACAGTGTGTTTGAGGTAATTTGTTGTCATAATCCCAAGAAGGCTGAAAGCTTGCATATGCTCTTGCATGAAGACTCTCTTTATAGGGGATAGAGTGGATTTTGGACTCAGGAGAAGTTGTTCTATTTGTACCCACTGACTTTGTCATTTTAGGCAAGTAATTTGGGCACTATTTTCAAAACTTCTGAACTTCTTTGACTTCAGTGAGTTGTGAATGCTGATTGAGTCTGCTGATAAAGTCAGCGAGTGCGAAATTTTATATAAATCAGCTTCAGCCAAAATGATCCTCTGTACAAAACAAACCTTAAGGCTGGGATTTTCAGGCTCTGTTTACCTAATTGCCAACACAGTCCTGAAAATCCCACTCAGCCATGTCACTTTGGAAGCTACTCACCCTTTAAGGTGAAGTAAGTATTCTTGCCAAAAAGTAAAAATGGCTGATTGAAAAGCTTCTACACTGTGTACTCATTATTTGCTTTTTTTGCGGTGATGTATTCCTTTCTCTAATATGACTGACAAAGTTTTGGGGAGTTTATATTAATGACCTACTACTCCATCTGCTGGGCTTCTGAGTATTAAAATTAGTTAAGCTGGAGGTTCTTCCACCTTGTATTGTGTCCCTAAATAACTCAACAAAAGTCACTGGAAGAATCTTATAAACTACCATCAAAGGGCTCCATGTGATAAACAATTAAATTGTAATAGTTTTGAGTGAGTCACGGCAGTGCCAGTACTAATTATTTTCCTTAACTCCTATAAATACTTAAAATCAGATATAAATGCAAAAGTTGCTATAACTGTCTTGGGAAAAACTTCAAGTTTACCTTTTCCCACTGTCTTTTAGATCACAATTTTGTACCTAAATACCAAAACTTCTACTGGTATTGGGGAGAGGAAAGAGTGAACATAAGACACTCTGCTTCTTTCCAGAGGCCTTGTTGAACCTTCACCATAACTTGGTTTTTACAACTCCATGAGGAGGTCCAAGATGAAAATATACTACTCCTGTGGCAACCCTGGCACTTGAAGATTGTGAGATAAACATAACATGGTGTGCTTAGATCATCTGTGAAATAAGGCTATTTATATTGACACATCTTTAGGATTTCACCAGTTACTTACTAAAGAACAGGGCCATTCAGACCTCCTATTCTTTCATGCTGTCTAGCCTTATGATTCAGTTAACTTTTTGAAAACAAGTATCAAGCATAATTTTCACAATCATGAGAGCTACCCACCCACCTTGTTTCAAACACGAAAAAGTAGATTTTGGAGCACAACTGCACCAAGAAATAAGGGGTAAACTAAACAGCAAAAGGGGTCTGGCCAAAGTTTTTGTTAACCCTTTTTGTTTGTAAAATGACTTGCAGACCAAAATGATTAGCTGTCAGAAGCAAGGGCTCCAGACTTTGCTACACAGAATCTTAGTCCATTGAGGCTACCCGCTTTTTCAACAGCAGTGGAATCTTATTTCTTTAGATTGTTGGGTAAGATCCGTTCCATGTGGTAACTTCAGAAACTCCTCAAACATCCCCATCTGTCCCCAAATATCACTTGTTCTGTTTCCTGGAGATTGGCTATCATTGGTTAAAAGACTATAGTGTCCTCTAAAAGAAAGGTGATATTACTTCCCAGAAATTAATAAAGACTGTCATCCATTTCTTAGCTAATGGGTGCTGATCCATTATGGTTTTGAAAAGATTAAACCCGTTCATTGCTTTCTGCCAACATGAAATGAAGTCCAGCATTGAATTGGAAATTGTTTAAGCATTCTTAGAGACTCAGGGATGCTGATTGGCACATGCTGCTTGTTCAACAGCTGTGCCTTCTCAGACTGCATCTCCAAGTCATGGTCTCCCATGGGTTCTAAAGATGCATTTAAAGCCATGGCAGTTGTACTGCTCACTTCTGGATGTAGAGTGTGGGGCTGCCTTCTAAGTAAGTGACTACTGTGGATGAGCAGAAGTATACCCACGTTTTAAATATAACCTTAATCCTGGGCCGGGGAGGAGATTCCTAGCTCCTGCTCACAATCTTATGCAGCTAGGTATTAAACTTTATACAGAGTCTGGGATTGCCTACAGTGGAGGTGATCAAAATACATTCAGCTATCTAGGAGCTGAAAATTGTACAGCACAGTTTACTCTTAATGAGCAGCTGCATTTCCACTCTTGTTATTTTGAGGTAGACAGTGCGAACTCTTCTCTAGCTCTCCTTCCATTCATTCTTCTGGATGCCAGAGCCACTTGGGAGCAGAATTTGGACAGCCTAATAGCTTTATGTGGGGTGGGATAGTCTTCCCCTGGAAAAAAGAGAGGGCTGTTTGCTGGACTTAATACCAAAATGTGAGTCCAACTAGGGGAAATGGGCAAGGGAAAGTAGCCTTATATCAGTTTGAGTCTACATACCTCTTGTAGCAGTAAGGGCTAACAGGCCATATTTCCATCCTGGGGAATTCTGATAGATGTATAATTACCAGTCCAGACACAGAGAATGTGGTTACATGTCTCAACTGTCCTGAGGTAGAAAAAGAACCCCAGGCTTACCTACCTCTAACTCAAATCTGTTTTTCCTCTGGCCAGAGGTGCTGCCCACCTCACACAAAATAAAACCTGTAGAAACCTTCCTGTGGCTGAGAGTTCTACTCCCTGCCTACATTCTTGGCTTTTTTAATATGCATGACTTCTGAACCCAATGCATTGGTTTGTCCTAGGTCTCCCATTCCTCTAGTAGGCAGCTGCAGGATGCCATATCAATCCCAGGGGCCCAGAATCTTCTGTATAGCCTACCACTCCTTGCTATTAACAGACTTGTGTTTAAAAAAAAAAAAAAAAAAAATGGAAAAGACACATGCCAATGTTGTGGGCAAACAAAACTCTTGGTGTGGTGGTCTAGATCAACTCCATAGGATTCTGCTGCCTTAAGTACACAGATTTGTTAAGTCTTAGGCTATGTCTAGGCTATAGCAGCCCAGCTACAGTACCATAGCCGTGCCACTGTAGCGCCATAGTGCAGACACAGACTACGGGGACAGAAGGGTGTTTTTTTGGTGCTAAAGTAATTCTACATCCCTAAGCAACAGTAGCTAAGTCAACGGGAACATTATTCTGTCAACTGTGCCTACACTGGGTGGAGGTCAGCACAGCAGTGGCACTCTGGTTTGGATTTTTTACACCCTGAAGTGCTGTAGCTATGTTGACTTAAATTTTGAGTGTAGACCAGGCCTTAATCGGAACATGGCTCTGACATCTAGACACGAAAGATTAATTACAATTCAAAGGTATTTTAGAAAAGGAGATCCTATTAAAATCCACCAATTCTATTACTTTTCTATTGCAGGGTTTGGAGTAGGAGGTCCATTAAACTTACCAATGGAACTCTCCATAAATAGACTAAAGTCTCTCCTCTCATCTTCACAAAGCCTTGCTGGGAATGACTATTGGGGCAGAGAGAGACTGCTCTTGTCTGATAAAGTGGGAAAGGAGCAAAAACTTAGACATATTGTGTAGAACAAAAAAATTACAGGTAAATTCTCTTAGGAAAGAAAATGCAGCCTATCTGCAAGCTTCCTTCTGTATTTCACATTCTTCCCAAGGCTCTGATCTGACTGAGCTAGAAAAGTATTCTGAATATTGACATGAAAATCAGCAGATGGACTTGTACCACTTTCATTCTCTGTTTCAGTGTAAGCAATTTCTTAGAAATAGTGATATATCCGTTTACTAATTGCAGCCTAGTGTAAACACATGAAGACCAAGCTAAAACTATAAAGGAAAAACAAGATGGAAAGGGAAATTCCCATTGCAGTTCTAGTGAGGCCAGCCCTGGTTGGATCACAGGCTTTGTCGCATGGTCTCCTGGCTATCAGACTCCTGGCTTTGTTTTTCTTCCACTACACTCCCTATTCTTTGTCCCCGTCCTCCAGTGTCACAGCCCTGACCTTTGTCTTTTCTCTGCCATCAGATATGAGAGAGACTACTTGTTGCCTGGATTGGTCCTGGGGGCCAGGGGCTGGCTGGGAAACTGCTCCTGGTGACTGTCTTGGCTAGATTGTGTTTTGGAGTGGCAGCTACTCCTGGTACTCTGAGTGGGTGCTACTGAAATGGCTAGGGCTGCTAATGGTTAGATGGAGATGGGGAAATGAGGGACAGCCTTGGCTGCTTAAGGAAGGGACAGCTGCTTTGAGAAGGAATGCCGCTGGGGCTCAGGCTGAGTGGCTCTGTGAAGGAGAGGAACTACCATGTATACAGGACTGCTAAGGTTATGTTGGAGGGGAGCGGGCTGGAGTCGCTGACATTTTTGTAGGCTTTATTTAAAAACTAGGGATGAATGAGATGAAATGAGCAAGTAAAATACATTAGGGTTTGGCAGTAGGAGTGCAGACATGTCAGGACAGGAGGAGGTCTCGGATATTAACGGTAATCTAACTGAAGGTTTGAAAAGAAATGACTATTTACACTTGCTCTGCCTCTATAGATATACAGGGTAAAGAAGTCAGGGTGTGTTCCGCTATGTTGCTGCCTTCTGAAAAAACTGCAACTAGCAGATAAGCTCTGCTGAGGTAATTGCAATAATCATATCTTTGTGTGCTGAGAGGTCAATGTGTGATTTTTTTTTTTTAAAGGGCTCAGACTACATAATCAAAACAAACAAACAAACCCCTTTGTGTCACGTCTGTTTATGAAAGCTCATGGTTTAAGTAGCACCAAGATTTTTAAGGTGACTTAAGCCAGGTCTATACTACAGACCTATATTGGTATAACTGTCGCTCAAGGGTGTGAAAAATCCTCACCCTGAGCCGTGTAGTTATAAGTGATTTAACCCCTCCATGTCAACAGTGCTATGGCGAGGAGAGAGCTTCTCCTGGCAACATAGCTATCACCTCTCGGGGCAGTGGATTAACTATGCCGATGGGAGAAGCTCTCGTGTTGGCATAGAAGTGTCTTCACTAAAGCGCTAAAGTGGTGCAGCTGCACATGACGATGAGCCCTAAGGGACTCTGAATAAGCAGGCATACAAACTGACAATTTCTATCTACTAGCAAAAGTTTGCTCTGATGGTACTGTGAAGGAATCTCTGATAGATCCAGATGCTCCTGTCATCTACGCAATCCTTCATGGCCAAGACCGAACTTGCTGGGTCCAAGGAGCATGGGAATATACAATTGTATATGGAGTACTGGGGAAACTACCTCATGTTTACAACTGATGTCACTAGCTATGATCGACTTCAGTACGCCCAACACTGCGTTCAATAGGCCAGATCCTTTGGGGAATGCTGCCTATCAAATCAAATGGGAATTCAGAAACTTTCTAGTCAAATTGTCCACTGCCTGATCTGGGTCTGTCTAGAACCATTCAAGGGGCAGGTCCAGACACCTAAGAAACATATTTGCAAACATAACATCCCATGGTAAATCTTTATCAAAACATTGAGAGGTCCAGTGTAACCAGAATGTTGGGTCTTTTTCACTTTTACTGAAAAACAGGGATGTTTTCAGGCTACTTTTGTCTACTTCTTTGAATTATAACCTTATGTTTTATATATGTTTATATCCAGTTCGGATTATGAGCTAATTCTGTAGGACTGAGGAAGTCTTTGAGGGAAATCCTTCTAATTATCTTTTCACTATTTGATTAGTGTATTCTGTAAACATATACTCAAGGTGCAATAAAATTAAATGAAATATTGGCCGAATATTGTCATTTAAAAAAATCTAAATTTAGACTGAAGCTGGTTCATCCTGGTGTTTAGTGAAGATTTTAACAAAGACCAAAACACACAATCAAAATTTAAATATGAAGGGCCAGATGCAGCTGCTGTAAATCAGCAGAGCTTAATTAAAACTAGTGTTGCTATGGCAACTTAACCCAGCTGTGCCTCTGGCCCAAAATGTGTTAGAACTGAATTGGCTAAAACAAACAGTGGCTATGTAAATGTTAGCAAGTTTTTTAGTGCTAAAATAAAAGGGAGAATTCTGTGTAACACCTTCAGTAGGGTTGGCTAATGTCAAATGTTTTTCTATTGTTTCTCTAAGGCAGCCTTTGCCATTTCAGCTAATTGCTCTCCTATCAGTGGGAAAACAGTGGCCTTCTACACCACTGGTCTCCAAAGTGGGGTGCGCAAGAGGATCCTTCGGGGTGCGCGGCAGGAGGTGCGCCAGCGGAGCAGCGCCGCTTTTTTTTCCCCTTTGCTTCAACTGAAAGAGGTTTAGAATGGAAGTGTCTTCCCAAATTTTCTTATTGTATATGCTAGAACAGCAATACACTTGTGTCTTTTCTTAGGCATGTGACTATGTAAAAGGGTGTCTTCTTTTTT